>NC_041344.1:20542383-20899883 GCF_004354835.1 Perca flavescens | reverse complement strand
ATATCAAAACTTCA
Organism: Perca flavescens; assembly: GCF_004354835.1. NCBI lineage: Eukaryota > Metazoa > Chordata > Actinopteri > Perciformes > Percidae > Perca > Perca flavescens. The sequence goes on along the minus strand of NC_041344.1, from coordinate 20,899,869 downwards.
ATGAGAGTAGCTGCCAATAAAGTTTAACATTCCTTTTTACGTATTCATTCTAGGTAAATGGTATTCCTGAGGAGAGAAAGGTGGCTGAGGCACTGAATTTGTGACCAGAGACAACGGGCGTTGGTGCCAACTTTGATTTTATATCTATATCTTTGTTTTTTTTCTAACATTTGTGCCAATCTGCATGCGTCAGAAGTGTCTTTACAAAGCGTTATCATCGATATGTACTTAGGCTGAATCTCATTTCTCTGTCTTACCCCTTCCCCTTAGTTTTGCACGTTCACGTGAGAGTAAGGGCTATCCCAATTTTCGTTTTGATCGAGGGGGTAGGGCCATGGGGAAGGGCTAGATACCCCTTAAAACCAAGGAAAGTCGTGAGCTTACTTGAAAGCAAGGGGTACCCAGAATACACTGCAACCGGCAACAATGGCAGCCAGATCGACCACCTTGAAGAGTGAGTGTGAAAGAGATCATAAGAGCTTAGCTGATTATAAAAAAAAATACATATTTTGGAATATTTGTAACTATGTTTGTATTTCTACTTGCTTTGCACAATGAACCTCTTAGAGGAAAAGGGAGTTTTACATGGAAATGCTTTAGTTGTCATGTGTTAATAATTAAATGTAATGTGTCACATGATAATAAATTATTTCAAAATAATTTGTTTTTACAGCAAGTTCCTTTGTCTCAATAATTAACAAGACACTAATATCTGAATGACATGAAAGGTTTTTTTTTTTTTTTTTTTTTAAAAAGAAGCCGAAAAAGTATGTTTTATGAAGGTATTATTAACAATGTACAACAGAATAAAGGCATTTATAAATAATATGGATACATTTCACATTTTTAAAGACATCAATTATTATTATTTTTTTTACATGTAACATATTTCAAAGAGGTCCCTGCACAGGGGTATAAATAGTTGTTGCTTTTAAATGACCGAAAAGATCTATTAAGGCCTGAAACAATTACCCAATGTATAGCTGTATAGCGGTTGATCAGTAATAGACAAGAAAACGGATCAGTAAACTTCACACATCAATGGAAATTGCAACATGGAAATGCCATCTATACAGTGAGGTCATGACTGGTTATAGAAATAAATTGACTTGGCTGTTATTCGGTTTGACCCAAACTGCACATCATCAGATAAATGACACAAGAAGCCTCAAAGCTGAAGACAAATTGTTCCACTGTAAAGAAGAAATTAATTATTTGTGGACCCATGTTTTTCTTTTCAAGAGAAGCTACATGAATGTGTAGAAAACAATTGACAAAGCAATCTTTTACTACCCCATGGTAGATGAAAAATGCAAATGAAAATTCATAAGCTATACAGCTTGAATGGTACATTATATATTTTTTGTATCTGCCAAATGACCTTTGACAAAACATTTCATTTACCCCCAAAAAAAAGAAAACGCAGGTCTTAAAATGAAAGTGCTAATCTCTCTTAAATGTCTGAAGAATATATTGGCAAAAAGAGACACCACCCATTTGTCAGCTGACAAAATATACAATATTTTCCTTTAAGCGGCAGCAGTATGTCTTCGTAGCTCTGTTAGCACATCACTTAGTAGTTGGTTTTAAATGGTGATGTGGCCCTTATGCAAAGTGCCGAGTAGACGGAAGATTGCAATCACAGGCTACACCACAGATGTGACTACACATATCTGAAGATGTGCTGTACCTATAAGCCAGTGAGAGAAGCTGTATGTCCAAAGGCATTCAGTCTAAGAAATCACTTTTTCGCTCACTAACCAAAAGGTTCACTGGCTGTGTTAGCAGATGTGAGGATGTGCAAGCCAGTGCATTTTCCAACAGAGCTAAGAGGCATAAAAGAGGACTAAAAACACTGCTGAAGCATTGCTGTATAAAATAAAGTCTCTCACTCTATCATACAAATATACACAGACTATGAAGTGAGTTAGTAGGACAGACGGGTATTGGACTGTAAAGGCTCAACCTCCGCAATGCGTCTCTGAGGCAAGTGTTCATCTATGAGATGCTGGGATGAGTACAAAATTATCCATGTAATACGTCCTTCACAAACAGCAGTCATGAGCACAAAGTACAAAATAAAACAAATACCCAAAAAAGGAAAAACTGTATAAAATATAAGCTTAATTTAAATCATTAAATACTGTACATATCACATAGAATTTCAGAGCTACAGCAGGTGACCACGGTATCTTTCAGCACAAGGCAAACATTTCTAAAAATCGCTCACAAAAACATTAGCAAAAATATGGTGAGGGATAATCCAACATTTTAACAATTGCACTCCAAATTCAAATTTTAGTCTTAACAGTTTTTTTGATCGCCCAAGCCTGTTGTTGGTCCATATTTTGCATATTTAGATATCTAACACTACTTTAGTCTAGTTTAGTTTTTTTAAATACTGTACAAAGTTATGTTGATAACAAAATGCAGCACTATTGAAACATTTGATTTTAGATATCTGAATATGTAGATTATGGATCCACCTGAATTAAAAACACCCTCAACTGCTAACTGCCATGTGGACGGAGTGTGTGCTTAGTGATCCCTTCCAGAGTGAAGTTATAATAGGAAGTACTGTATGTGACAAAATAAACTTCTTAGTGCGTTTGGCTAAATTGTAGCAACGCTGGAAAAAAAAAAAAAAAAAAAAAAAAAAAAAAAGCAGGGCCTTTTTTCATTTTAAATAAAATTCCAAATCTCTCCTCTGCTTTTCTATTGAATCCAGATAACGTAAAGAGTGTGTTGTTCTTTTTTGCCCCTCTCTCTTGCAATTTGCACTTTGCCCTGAAAGAAGCAACCACTTTTTTTGGGAGCATTTTTTCTTATATTCAGTGTGCGACTTTCACAGTCAAAAAGTAAAGACTCAAACATGGCCAGCAGAGTGACACTGTTCTCCCACAGCTTCCTGTGTTGTCACTTAACGCCACTGAGGTCGCCTCCTGTGGCCACCAGTAGGCTAAAACACTGGGCCTGCTCCTGGCTTAGATCTGGACCTCACTTCAACCTCAGCAGGGGCTTGGCAGGTTTTCTGTGACCGCCCCCCCCCCCCCTCCCATCAAGAGGTGTCCATTAGGCGCCGGGTGTGTGCTGGCTGCCACTGGCCAGCAGCAATACAACCAGACTAAAAAGCCCAGCGGCCCCCAGTCTCTTCAGCAGGGACATGCTGTCTTTGGGGATGACCACCTGGGCCAAGTCATTGGTGATGAGGGAAATCTCATGAGCCACACAAACAAAGATTAAGGTGCTGACCATGATGTTAAGTGAAGGGCTTCCTGGGATCAGGACCAAAATTCCCTTGGTGTCTGCTGCCAGCCAGATGTGGTACTGGCATATGAACAGCTGGGGAAGATAATCAAAGCATATTCAATAGTATGTTATATCATATGTGCAATTTAACTTGGTTGCCTCCAGGGAGCTACACGTCGTCACACACAAGAGCTAGCTAGTATTTAGTATTGTATTAGTGTTGCTTCCACATTAACGTTACCTCATCTTAGCTACTGATTACTCATTTCTTGTATTGTTTTATGGTAACCTTTGAAAAGCCATTTGTAATAGAAGGATTTATTGAGGCACTATATAACTAAACCTTTTATTATGTTATTGCAACTCTACTGCTAGTCATGTTCTTCTTACCTCCAAGGAGATCTTTCCGAACCATGCAAAGAATGAGCTATAAATGGAGCGGGCGTAGCCAGGAATGTTCCTGATGAGAATGAAGGCCAAAATCTGTTGACAAGCGAGTTAGGGCACACTGTGAGATTCTTTGAAGTATCATTTGAAGTAGCAGGCTGAAGTCAAAGTTGTAATCCCTCAAGTTAGAGGGATATAATTTACAATCACTACTGTAAGTCAAATGAGAGGTGTAAAATCAGCCAGTTTAGGGGAAATAAGCTTAACTATGTTCTTTATGAACTTATCTATTGCACTACTTCAAACAGTTACCCAGTGGGGACTGGCTCTATATAATACCAGTTCTATCTTTAGCAATGAAAGAAGAAAACTCCCTTGTTGTTACGCTCATGTTAGCCTGTCATGTGACTAGGATAATGACATCTCAAGGCTAATCCAAGTGAATTACAACTTGGTTATAACTATAAAACAACAAAAGACTCTTATGTAAAACCACATGGCAGTGAAAGGAAAAGAAAAAAAGGGCAGATACAAAATATTTACCTGGACAACAGAGATGTAAGGATGCATCTCATTGCACTCGGTTTTGGTTTTGCAGCTGCTGGCCCATATTGAGTATGTCTAGGAGGGTGGGGAAAAGGAGAAATTACAGTAACAGGTTTTGATCTTCAGCTGCAACAAAAAAACAAGGAAATGGTTGATTTAGTTTGAGGAGACCTTGAGCAAAGCAGCTACTGTAATCCCCAACTGCTTCAGGGGAGTCAACCAAGAACAGAGAGCTGCAGCTGCCTCAGTGCTGCACAGTACATTTTCCATGTGAGACCAATAGATCGTAGGTCGCTATACTGAGTTTACTAACCTTCTTCAGACCTTTTTTCAAAACAAAAACACAAGAGCTGTCACAACCCGATGTGAGTCGAGTGCAGATGTGAGTTGCGCATGTGTCACTTTGCGACAGACGCAGATCTGTTTTGCTGTTAGCCACAGAATAACGAGATAGGTACATTAGATAGCAGTAATTTATTATTTAGCGTAAGGCATCACATTTTCACGACATGATCCCTAAGGTCAGTTCTAGATTAGAGGCTGAAGTAGCCTACAAGAACCTGCTAACGAGAGACTTCTGTGATGTCAATACAATAAAAATGGACCTACATAACGAAGTTCGTTCACTGCTGGCTACAAGTTAGCAATCAAACACAACAAAGGCTGTCACTTGAATGGCGTTTTGAGCTAACGTTCATAGATAGCTAAAACCTTTTTGAAATGATTTCCATCTTCCGTTATTGTTTGTAATGAGACAAGTTTATTATTTTATGGATTTCACAATGCAGCCAGATCCGGATCCCTTGGCGTTATGCCGTAAACCGTTCAAATCTGAGCATGCACAACTCACATCTGCACTCGACTCACATCAGGTAGTGACAAGAGCATTAAGAGCAGACAATTGTGGTTGTTAGGGCAGTTACCAGGTGTGGCATGTATGTACAGTAATTACCCACCTTTCCTGTGTAATCATTATCTCCTAAGCTGCTGTTGTCAGCATGCACTTTGTTCATTAACTCAAATACGATTTGGAAAGAAAAGGACCTCAAAGACGGGGAAGATGACAGAAATCTAAAATAATAAGTCTAAACCCCAGTGTTGGTAGAAACCCAAGGTTAACAGTGTCTTACTATGAAGGAGACGACGGAGAGGAAGAGGAGCAGGTTGGAAATCTTGGCAGAGAAGAGAGCCTCTCCCTTGCCCTCTGACAGCACCTGGCACTTCTGAAGCACCAGATAGATGAAGGCAAATAACATGCCGTGTATCACTGCCTGCAAAAGAACCATTACCACATTAAAGCATTTATTTATTTTTTAAACAAAGTTTGGAAAATTTGGTCCCACTTGGAAACAAGCTTTTGATGTACTCTGCCACATATTACATTTCAACGACTGTAAATGCAAAAACTGACTACTAAAGTGGGTTGCAACTGGAGCAAAACACATTTGACTTACAAATCGGTCTAGCTTCCATCTGAACCACCACTCATGGACGCTTCCGTCCAGCTCAAAGAGCTTGGAGATGGGCCACACAGAGAAGATGCGCTCAAAGAAACCCTGAAGTCAACACCAACACATGAATATTAAAACAAGCAGGGCTTCGAACCATACATTTGAGTAAAAACTACGATAGAATAGTGCAGTAGTTCTCAAAATAGGGAGTGCTGTTTAATTAAAATGTACTACGCATTCACAATTCTAATGCATATTTATTCATTTTGCTTCATTTGGGCTAGAAAACATACATGTGATCAAATACAACATTCTTACACTTTAAAAAGTATGTTTAAGGACATAATTATTGAAATTGTTCTTATGAAAACAACAAAAAACTATGAATTTGAAGTTTTACAAACTTAAAACTAAAGTGAGTTTGCAAATGTGGCTAGTGGGATTCAAATATTTTTTAATTCACCCACCTGTGAAAAGGCAAAGACGCAGATGAACAGCAGGAGGCCCAGTAACTTGGCCAAGACCCCGAGGTGCCACAAGCCACTACCTGTTCAGAAAACAGGACAGCCATTAGACTAGTCTAAATTCAACCCTGCTGCTAACATTTTTATGACAGCTTTTACATTCATTGTGTCGAACTAATTGTGTGTATTAATTCACATAGTGCAGGAATTATTCCAAGGGTATGACGCATGTAAGTGAATAAATAGAAATAGTTTTTTTAAACTGGCATTAATTCTGACACCTACTGTTAGCCTTCTTCTGAAGGATCTGAGGCCACATGGCCAGTGTTACGTAGATGACGACAAACCAGAAGGTGACCAATGGGACAAAGTAATAGAACTGGTAGGGTCTGTTCATTACCACGCACAGCACCAAGACCAGGAAGTTTAGACGAAAAAGCACCTAGAGTGGAATGAACGCAGAAACATACACAGATTAATCAATAATAGCATTACACTGATAATAATCCAAACCAAAAAACTGTATTTGTATTGTTATTAGTAATGGGACTTCATGCTAAAGTACAACAATATTAGTAAAGTAAAAATAACTAAAATGCTTTTTCACCTTAGACTCTCATATAAAATATTAACTCATACAGAGTGATTGCAAGATCCTGGTTAAAGTATAACTGACTTCAACCCTCACCTGGCACACTCTATACAATCCAAAGTCTCCTTTGAGCCAAAAAAAGGAAAAGTGTCCATAGCCAGTCTGAAAAAGGTACGCTGCCACCAGCACCCGCACATGCATGTACACTGGAATGAACTGAAAGACAAAAAATATTGTATGCCTTTATATGAAATATCAATACTCAAATGGATGTGTAGATGACATATTTAGGACTCACGGCGCTGGCTCCAGATATGTGATAGATGAGGATGACCAACTGCATCCAGCCTTTCCACTCGTCAGTTTGCTCTCGGTTGAGTAATTTAGTCTGTTTGACAAAGAAAAACAAGAACGTATTGAATTGTAAACCAGATATCAAACTTTAAACTTGGTGCATTATTAGCAACAGCAAGGACAATCCAATTCATCAAACTCTACTACTGTACATTTCCAACTTCCTTAAAAAAACTCAAGGAGGCCATAGGAACTTAGACTTATATAATAATGTCAATTCAAACATATGGAAGTTACACTAGACCAAAATATTACACTTATCAGCGCCATCTCACCTCCTTGCTGTTCTCATTGTAGAACACTCCCAGGACAAATATATAGATGAAAGGGATGAAGAACGTGGAGTGAGTGTAGAACTTCTGCTCTTTCATGAACACATCTGCTCTGTCACAAAGGTAAAAATAGCTCATGATGAGGCCCATCCTGCAAAGGGCCTGAAACGGCGCCTTCAGACCCAGGGGGGCAGCTGCAGTTGCTGGCTTCTTCTCCTCTAGGCTCTCCACGTCTGAGGGCACAGGTCGGCGGTGACGGTTGTTGCCAAGGACATGGAGGACCAGCAAGACCAGGGCCGAGCCCAGGAAGAAACACGCTGACAGTTTCTGCAGGAGGTTTGGGGGTGGCAACGTCTGGCAGCAGGAGCCGTCAATGGGCCTCAGTAGCTCGTTGCACACAGAGTTCATGAGGATCATGGCTCCCTGACAGGACAATTCCACTGGGTGAGTAAGATTCTAATGCAAAATGCAAGGACTGTGCTGCCATCATAGCTGAATCGGAACCATTGAATATATAATAACAATCTAACTGCCAGCAAATAATCTCAAATTAACTGAAATCCTGCCTACCACATTCCTGGTGCTCTCAGGCAGGTGCAAGCCGTCGTCTGACTGGGTGATGGTTTCCAGTGCAGCCTGTCTGGACGCAGCCAACAGCTTGACCCGGGACCTGCTGTTACGCTTGCTGCTGTTGAGCACGTCCACAGCCGCTTCATTGTACAGCTCCAGCTGTTGGTTGGTGATCATCTTCCTGTTCTCACTCAACACCTCCTCATTTACTGGGTCTAGAGGACAGAGGTGTGATGGGTGTTTTGGGAAACGTGAATAGGAAAAGAGATTTAGTTTAGAGGGCGCATGTATGAGAAGTTGATATTCACCAAATTCTGCAATCACGTGTGAAATTACCAATCATGTAGGGCTGCTCAATAATGAAAAAAGAAAAATCATAATCACGATTATTTTGGTCAATGTTGAAATCAGGATTATTTAACACAATTCAGGGACTTTTGGAAAGATTTTGCAATTATTGAACTTAAAAAATAAACAAAAAACAAATCTCATTTAAACAAATCAACAGTGAAAACAACTTGAAGTGTGAAATTTCACTTAATACTTTTCCCATTTGAAAAAAATGTCCCGTCCCGTCCCGTCCCCCCCCCAGAACACAACAAAATAAGAGTTTACTTGCAGAACGCAATGTGCAACGTAAACGTGATTAAAATTTCGATTAATTGCACAGCCCTACAATCATGTAAACTTTTTTGTCAAAAATACTACTTGGGAAATAAGGATTTAGTGAGGACACTGTAGCACCTAAAATACGCTGAGGTAACTAACCAGCTGTGTGAACACTTTGGAATCAATGCTTTGAACCATCAAGCCGTTCTAATGGTAATCCCATTTGACATGAATGCAGCAATCACATCAGAGACTAATCCCTGTGGGGAAGGGGACAGGCAGTAATACTTTACTAACCTGACTGAGATGACAAATCATAAAAAGCTTGACGCTGAGTATACCTTGCAGGACCCAGTAGACTTCTCCATGGTCAGTCAACTTCTCCAGGTGCATGGCAATGGCCGTCAGGTTGGCTTTGTACTGCTGCAGCGTCTCGCTGCTGCCACTGTGCAACTTGATGGACCACTGTGGTAAATGGGTAAACGGGATTAAGATTGACATAACTCAGCCACCCTGATTTTTTTTTTTTTTTTTTTTTGTCTATTGTGAAATGTGCAAGCATTGGCTAAGCACTACTTTATATAGCTTACTGTTGCAGCTCCAAGGATGACAATATCTGGCTTTGCTGAACCTTCCTGAAACACGAGAGAAGTTGCAATTAGAAAAGCAAATCCATGTCCATGTCCACCAGTGGACAATGTAAAGATTTTGAAACATCCTCGATTAATAATGCTCCCAACTTGTAAATAACAGATCTTAACATGTATGCTCACGTGTGTCCATGACATTAAGCGCTCCTTCATTGAATTATTTGCCTCTGGATACCACAGGAAGTCCTACACACAAAGAGGACATAGATGTTTTATCAGAGTATGTTTTTACAGACTGAGAAAAGGAGATAAAAACAAATCCAGAAATAGCTTACCACATTAACAGAGGAACTCTCATCTTTAAAGGGAATGTCCTCGTGCTTCAGACGTTACATGTGGGCAGACAGAGACAAAGTCGGTTAGGCAAATAGTGTTCCTCTTTTTCCCTGCTTGATATCAGACCAAAAATAGTTACGGCTGCTGCAGGACTGTGGTGCGTTCCAGTGCTGCATTTCTTTTGTTGATTTTTTTGTGCAAACCAACTGATAGTACCCCATATTTTTGGTCCAAGTACATTTTCTCAATTCTACCTAGTCATGTGAATTTGGCTATATATGGTGAGATAAGGTAGATTAAAAAGCAGACAAATTTTAGAATCACTTATTCATCAGATACTTTTAGTTTATAGACAGCTGACAGTGCTCAGGTCTCATGAGTGGAGAGTAAATAGAGGAAGGTCTGTAAATGTCTGCACTCTCATTTCTTTTGTACACAAGTGTACACTTGAGGTGTGCTTCACATTTTTAGATCTGTAGGCTGTGTGTGCACCATCAACACTTCTGTGTTTGTCCAACTTCTCTTGCTACCTCTGTGAACAATTTCCAAAGAAAGCCCCTGGGTTAATATGGTGCCTCTTCTCATATTTACCTTGTTTCCATCCTCTCTTCGCTCAGGGTCAATAATTTTGATGAAGGAGTAAAATAGCTGCCTGATTCGTGAATCACCGACAAAGGCCACTCGCTTTTCAGCAAGGCAAGTTTTGGCTTCACTGTAAAACAAAAATGAAAATCCTAACTGCAGATAGCAATCATTTATGTGTTGGGTGCAGGTTCATTGTATTCTATAACCTCATCAGAAGCAGATCTTATAACAGACAGACAGACAGACACACAGACACAGACACAGATACAGACACAGACACACACACACATCTTTGTCTAACATACTGCTAGTGTGACTCACATGCTTTTGTATTTGTGCATCATGCAGCCATACGGCTGCCATACGTTCTCCCCCAAGTAACGTCCTCTGGACAGCAGCCATTCACATGAGTCTCCGCCTGGAGGTAAGACACAGAGAACCCCCCAGTAAGACCAAACAAAAAAAGCACTGTTCTCTTGCTTTCACTCATAGTTTCTCTGTGACTATGAGTGAAACCTGCTGTCTCTATAGTACCCTGGCTTTTCATTCAGTGCTGGAAAAAAAGTTTAGGGCTGTGCTAGGGGCCATAGTACAAAATGAAGCCATCAACCATAAATCTCTCCAGCTATTAATTTGTGTGCAAAATGAATGGGCATATAGTGTCGCCAGCAAAAGAAGCTGCTCTCAGTGTGTACACAGAGGTTAATTGTGGTTCATTTTCATCAACAAAGTCGACTCTATGCAACATGTATGGTAGGCATACGCATGTCCATGCCAATATATTTTTTATAACCAAACTCTGCGCCTTGTGCATCGCTGTCAACCTAGGGTGTGGAACAAATAAAAGTAGATCCTGTTTTAATACGTGAACATAAAAGTAGATCCTGTTGTAATACCTGAACATGTGGTGCGTTCCAGTGCTGCATTTCTTTTGTTGATGATTTCTTTGTGCAAACCAACTGATAGTACCCCACATTTTTGGTCCAAGTACATTTTCTCAATTCTACCCGTTTTGTGTTTCATGTAGGTGTTTAGAGATATTTTGAGGTATTTAATGAAATCACATCTATATAAACGCTAAGTGGAAATAAAGATCACTGGGACTATTTCTCCTTTTACATGTTGCATAGAGTCGACTTTGTTGATGAGTGTGCATCTTGTCTTGATCGATATGGCTAACTAATCTATGCAAACTTGTGAAAGACCTGAGACAAAAAGCGAGCTGCTACAATACAGTTCAAAACCACTAACACTAGAGTTTGTTAGCTAGTTTTAGCTACTACACCACACAACTGACGAGCTTTATAGGATAGTGTAACATGTAACGTTATCTGTGTATAATAAACGGAATATGCAGGCGATTTAAATGGCCTATTTAAGTCAACTGTTGGCAGCATCAACATATCGTTACACACGTCTCTCCCAGCAGTAACCAAGCGTGCCCTGACAGGAGCATGTAAACACAGTCAAATGCAGTGTTAGCTTTATTCAGCTAAGCTAGCCAGACAAAGCCGATTTAAGTTACGTTGGTGAATTAAGTCCATATATGCAACCATCTAACGTTATCTGCGTTCTAAGGCTAGCATCCTGTATGTCTCACCTTTTAAAAGCAACACTGAATAGCGGCACTGCACCGACCCGAAGAAGTACTCACAGACACAAACAGATAGCTAATAGATAGCTAGCTAACATTAGCAATAGCTGGTGTCAAGTGTTTCCCTGGCTGCATCAACAGTAACTTTAAGAAACGGGAGACCACTTACCTCCATAGTACCGCGAAGCTGTGTGAAACACGAGGAGTACAATGACGACTACTATCGATATCAATTTGGTATTTTTTATGGTAAAATGTTGATTTATTTCGCGTTTGCCCAGGCTATAGGCCAGGACCGCCATCTTTGCTCCTCCATGACAACAAGCATCTGTGCTGCTGTTACAGCAGAGCGGCGCTCCTCCCTGTGCACCATCAGCCTGGTCTTGTGACACCGCTTCCTGCTCCATTAGCGCACTGTTCAAAGCAGGTGCAGATAAAAAATAAAAATAACAAATAAGTCTCAGTTAGCTAATCCAACAAATTATTTATGCAGACCACAGTCACTTTAGGATAATGTATCGGAGTCGCACGTCCCACTTTTGCTGTAATAGTTCCTGAACGGTTTTGTTCAAAGCTGAAAATGCAACTGTACACACTGTTAACAGATGACAGGTGTAGGTTGCTAATGACAAAATATTAACTTTCAGTGCGATACGAGCGCTTTGTAAATTACGTTTAATTAAAAAGTTGTAAGTTCAACTGTCCCGTCTCTCCCCTACGTTAAAGTTCGGCGCCTTCAAAAACAAAACTTCAGCCTTGCTGGAAAAATGTCGGCGTTCAGTGTGATCACTGGGTAGCCTATAGTTGTGTGGATATATGTAAACGCAGCAGTAGAAGCTAAACAAACCCTGTACTACGATGCAAGATTTGGCGTTAGCGAGGTAACTTCAGGTTCAACCCAGGGGTTTCTGTATCACGAAGGTGCAACAGTTGTTACCGGGTTCAATCGCCGTGGTTACTTATACTCCACACCTAACCTGCTCGGGAGCAGGTTATGCTGGGAATTCAAGATCAACAGGTGTAAAAGCACCGCCTACTGACCAATCAATACTCGATCGATAACAGCGTCAACGTAGAAGATCCGGTGGAGCTCGGTGCGCGGAGAGAGAGAGGTGCGCTCAGAAAAGTTAAAATACTTTAGACAACCCAGTTAACATTCCCTGATGTTTTTTTTTTTTTAATGAAAGATAGCCTATACATTCTCAGCGCAGGAAATTACTATATTTATTTTAATATATATATATGTATTATCGGCCAATGCGCACATCGGTTTGAATTAAGTTTTTATATTTTTTATTTGCTCTCAAGATCGCTTCACTGCCAGGTTGCAACTGAAGTAATAGGCTAAAGCAACGGCAGTTTATGGAAAGCACAAGTGTTATGGTCAGATTTGTGGCTGGGGAAGCGATATTGATAAGTTGATTTACGCATCTACAGCGTCATCTATTTTTTGCCAGCTTTCCTGTTTTAGGAAGTAACTGTATTGCGTTTTGCCTGTAAAACCGAGTCTGTTTTCTTCATATTTATTTAGAATTATAGTTTGCTTTTCTTATGTAAAACATGCAGCTCTGGTAGATGTTTGCGATTGGTCGTGCTGTGCAAACACCCCTCTTTTATGTGAACGCGCGCGCCGCTGGATTGGGAAACCCTGGGTTGACTGAAGTTGATAACCAGCGTCGTGACACAGGTTATGCGGGACCGCGGTTGTTAGGGTTAGTGAAGCCGGGTGACTGAAAGAAATCCAGGGCATGTTGATCTTGATTCGTAGTATACTTGGTTAGCCTACTTGAACCTATTTAGAGCTGCAAAAGCCCTCGAGTTACATCAGCTTTGTTTACTTTTAATCTCGGTGTGGTAGTCTATAATATTGAAGTCGCTCATGTAGCCCTTTTTTTCTGAATTTGAATGCTGTTTACTGTATGGATTTTTAGGATAGTGGTTTAATTTAACTTCCTGCTTGCTAAAGATTAGTGAATTGCTGTATTTTTCAGACGTTTTCCAATTCATTGTTTGTTTTTAAATTAAAGTGCTCATATTATGCTTTTTGGCTTTTCCCCTTTCCTTTATTGTGTTATATCTTTTTGTGCATGTTATAGGTTTACAAAGTGAAAAACCCCAAAGTCCACCCCACTGACCCCCTATATTTCTGAAAATCCTAGACACATCTATTCTGGCCCCTACATGGTTGTGACCATAAGTGCTTTCTGATTAGCCTACAGGTGTTTGTATTGAAATAAGAGGCTGCTGCGGCCCGCCATACGGGTTGAGCAGAGGCTGCACAGTTTGACCAGTGGGCAGTGGGCCGCACACCAGGCCACCAGATGGTGTTGCTAAGAACTTGCAATGTATGACTATTATCAGACCGGCCCTCGTGGCCTCGAATACTAGCCTGACTCTCCCGATTGTCATTCCGCCTCCAGCACTCCCTCATGCGATATTACGAATCCCACTATGGCCACGCCAAGACCCGCCCAATAGCATTTATTGGCCAGGCGTCCATGCTTACGAAAGTTAACGTAACCCCATTTGTACAGGTCCTATATATCCCCTGACCAATCAGCTATCCTAACCTTAACCACTCAAGGTCAAATGCCTAACCCCAACCAATCAAGCTGCTTCGTAGGGCGAGTCTTGGCATGGCCATAGTGGGATTCTAATTTTGCCTCCCTCATACTCTGCAACAGACTAGCTAGCAGTACTTACTGCGCATGTGCGACTCCCGACAAAGATGGTACAGAAGTGAGATGCCTCACTCTGTAGCTAAAACAGAGAGTTCAACACACAGGGTGAAAAGAGGAGCTGCAGCAACTATATGGTGTTTTCTGAAAATTAAACCACATAAACCTATTCTGGTACAACCTCTAAATACAATTATGAACCTGAAAATGAGCAGAAAATGAGCACTTTAAATGTCCCATGTTGGAATGGAGGAGCTATAGGCCTTCACACCGTTACCTCAAATGCAGGGACATTTCCTGCATGGGATCATGTTTGAATGGGAGCAGGGATCAATATGCACGGAGATCTGTACCATCAACTTCCAACCTCAGCTCCTCAAAATGCTCTACTGGTATGGCTATGGTGTGAATGCAAGCAGGAGCATTGCAGGGATACGCACTGTTGGGCTGTCCCTTCCCCCATCTATTCTGGCATTGTCTGGCAAGTGTGAAAATGTGTCTGCATGTGTGGAAATCACCACACCCAGGAGTGTAAAAGAGGTTTAAGTTGTGTCGATAATGTAGGCCTATGTCAATTATGTTTCTCTGGATTTTGTCTTCTTTTTTTGGGGTGTGATTTTTATATAAGCAGTTAGAGGTTTCTACACTCTCACATGTATTTTATATTTCTTCAATGTGATTTGTATTTATGTGCGTAAAACAAATACAAATACATAAACAAATAGTATTATGCATACCATTATTGTTACTTATTAATTTTCATCTAAGCAGGATTTTAATGTAGTTGGTCAAGATAGAGCCAATTTAGACTACTTCACAATACTGCTGGGCAAGGCTGGATTACCATCTGGACAAAAATGGCCCCAGCAGCCCCAGGTTCACTGTGTACCAATGGGTAGTATGTAATCTGATTATTTGGGAATTTGTTTAGGAATTTGCACTACTAATGTACAATATCAACTAAGGTGGGTCTTGCATTATTATTGTGCCCTTGTCTTGTAGAATGCTGCTCAACCCTACATAAATATGTGTTTGAAAGCCTGGGGCCAGGTAGTACTCCAACAGGTTGGTCTGCTAGGGCTGACAGTCATATGTCTAAAAAAAAGAATATGATCTGCAAAGTAACTATTAACTCTAGCTGTCAGAGAAATGTAGTGAAGAAGAATACAAAAAGTAGAATATTCCCCTTGTAGACGTATTAGTTGACTACTGGTATTTCATACATCATCAACATCAAAGTGTCACTTCAGCCATGCCATTTCAAGGTAAACTAAAATCAATGTTTATGTTTTTAGCATGATGTCTATCATTAAAGTCTATCATTAACGGCCCAATCTGTGGTTTTAATATCTTCTTTTTTTAAAGATTATTTTTGGCCTTTTTTTATTATATAGTGATAGTACACAGACATGAAAGAGGGGAGAGAGAGGGGGGGGGGTGGGACACAGCAAAGGGCCGCAGGTTAATTTTGAACCCAGGCCCTTGCCTCCTTGCCTCATCATTTATTTTTATGTATAAAAGATGCTGTAGACCCATAGATGCAAAATGCATCTTGTGTCCAAGGCATCCAAGTCTTTGCTGCTAAGTGGTCATTTGACCAATTGTACCTAGAGCAGGGATGCGAATAAAGCATGGCAAACTGCCCCCTAGTGGTTATAGAAAGTGCTGCAAGTGACCTTTAATGTATTGATGCCTTCATCTCCAGCTAAACAGAACTGCTTCTACATGTGGAGGTAGAATTAAATCCAAATTTTCAGAAAGCTTGCATATCCCAGTTCCCTCAACACACTGATTCTCAGCTTCTGACAAAGTGACAAAACAAGTCATTTCTGCAGGAATGCCATGTCCCCATATTGAATCTAACTAATCGGTATGCATTTATCACTGCAATTCAAGCCTTGATCCAAACCACAGACATTTATTTGGATGCAAAAGCTGTATTATGCAAGGAAAAGCAACATCAGAGGATGCATATTTACAAGAAACAATGCACGTTAGTAATCACACATTGGCATGGACAGTGTCAACAGACATTTACTGTACATTAAAATTGTATGCCGTTGAAAAGCAAGAATGGGGTGGGGGTAAATAAGGATATGACTGTGCTTCCACAATAGGAAGATGTTTAAGTTAATAAAGATGTGTTGTCATCATCCAAATCTAGAACCCAAATACAGTGACAAACCTTCAATGGTGTCATTAAAACATGAAAGCACTTAAGTCACTGAGCAGTGTGTTTTGGAACATTGGACATGCTTTATTTCAGAACTTTTCACAATTTATTTAAACATCTCACATATACAAAATAGGTACAATAGACTTTGTGGTTTCATTTTTTGAGAGAGAGAGAGAGGCCGCCTAAAAAACCATTCAGAATTGGATGAAATATGTGCTGTCAGTATGAACACTCAGTGTGGGGTTTGAAAGTAAAAAAGCCTGAACAAAAAACCAAAACAAAAAAAAGCCTTCTAGACAAAACAAAAAAGAACAAAACAAAATAAAACAAAACAAAAACCAGACATCAGATTTAGGAACATTCCACCTGCTTAAATTGGGGGAGTATCAGGGGACGAATGTAAGACTCCTTAAATGTCAATACAAAGTAATACAGTAAAAAGTGGTTTGCTCCACAGCTGCATATTAGCACCATAGATCTCTGCTTCAAGTAACTGAGCACCTTCCGATACATGACAAAGCTTGAAGCATTAGAAGTCTTAACATCCCGGTTGTGGACCCAGGTTTTGTCAAAAGTATTTTCGTTAGGTATACAGGCATGAGGTAGCTTAAACCTTTTTTTCATGGAAATTGTGGTTTTAAACCTCCTCTTTGGAAGATATACAAAGACCACAAAGTGATGCATACTTTCAGCGTTTTTATTTCACTTCTTTTATTTTTTACAAAACGATGACATGATGTCCCACAACAAGCTGTTTTCCCGCGTCCCTTTGGGTTGCTGTATTAATTTGCATTGCACAAACGCTCCGTTCGGTCCGTTCAGTCCTCTCAGATAGTTGCCCATCTTAAGCAAGTGGATGTGCAGAGAGAAATCAGCATTCAGTATAAAAAAAAACAACACAGAAAGAAGGGCAGAGATTTTGTTTTTTCGTTCTTTCTCTCTTTTGGGTGTTAATTTATCATGAGTCTATTTATTTGAAACAGACTGGGCCAATGTCCAAACCAAACTCCTGATCAGCTCCACCAATGTCCAAAGGTGCAATGTCGAGGATGGGCAGGCGAGATGGTTTATTCGTTCTGTACTCAATCACTGTCTTGCTCCATTCACCAGTGTGTCTCTGCAAGTGTAAAAGCAGAAAAGGAGAGACCCCATTTTAGAATAGTGGCAAAATACTACAAATTACGCCGAAGCAACAAAGGTAACAGAAATGACCAAAGAAAACAACTGAAAAAGGAAAGAGCCACTCACAGTGCAGCCGTCCTCCAGCACGGAGAAGGTGAAGCGGCTGTTGCCCTCGGCTCTTAGCTCTACATCGTTGGAGCCCTGGAGCACCACAGCCTTCTTCAGGTTACCGGTCTCCTCACTCATGTAGGCGTTGCTGTTCTTGCAATGGTAGGTGATGTTCTGGCTAGCCTGGTTGGACAGCAGGCGCATGAAGGCAAGTTGGGTGGCCATGCTCTGTGGGCTGATGGTCTCGTCGTTGTAGGTAAACTGCATGAAGGAAAGAATGACAGTCAATATATCGAATATAAAAAATATAACATTTGTTGTTACTGTTATTTCCTGGTCTTGTGTGGTGTTAAAAGCATTTTTCATTTCAAATAAAGTAAAATATGTCTACGACGCTCACCTCTGTACCACCGTTGATGGTCTCTCCGAACCAGACGTGCTTCTTGCCCTCGGTGCTTCTGTACCAGTTCTTCTGGGCGATGCTCTCGGGGTGGGCATGGATGCAGGTCTCGCGGGTGGTGAAGTCGCAGAACACCTTGATGGCATCATTGATGCATCCCTGGTTGGGGTCAATATAGTAGAATCCTACAGGGCAAGAAAAAAACAGTCACATTGATAGAAAGAGAGTCTTTTACTTCATACGGGCTAAAAAAAAGACCTCTAAACCTTACTAAATGTAGGGGCATATATACCCCAGCGGTGCTATCTTACCGCTGCTCCAGTCGGGGTGGCTGAGCTTGATGTCACGGCAGGTGCGGGCAGGGTTCTTCCTGGATCCCTCAGGGGTGAGCAGGTTCTCGATCTGAGTGTTGAGGGACTTGATGGTGGCATCGACCTCGTAGTCCTTGGCTCTCAGAGCGGGCTGATCAGCTCTGTACTCATCATATCCAGAGACATCATATCCACCACCAGCGGGGCCGGGAGGTCCAGGCAGACCGGGAGCTCCAGCAGGACCCTGATATGGATAAGAGAGTGGATTGATATGTTGGATCCTATGTAGAAGATCCGTGGGATCCTAGGATCCTTGAGGTTGTAGCGGAGCTAAACTGTCTGGTTTACAAGGCTTGTGTTGTGCTTACAGCAGGTCCGACGTATCCAGGGGGTCCACGAGCACCAGGAGAGCCAATAGTACCATGGCTGCCAGCTCTGCCATCCTTACCAGGGGGTCCGTGGGGTCCAGCAGGTCCCTGAAGATGAGGTCATCACATGTAACAGTCAAACATTTGTCTTTTTTTGGAAATCCTGCATCACATCACTGTAAATTACAGTATCTCCTGCGTTTGGTGATCACAAAAAGAACACTTGATTTGTTGACATGTTGCCTCTAT
The DNA here is from genome assembly GCF_004354835.1 of Perca flavescens. NCBI lineage: Eukaryota > Metazoa > Chordata > Actinopteri > Perciformes > Percidae > Perca > Perca flavescens. The sequence continues at coordinate 20,880,858 of NC_041344.1, read as the reverse complement.
GCATACAGGCGGAACAAGAAAACCATCAATGTATCGTAGGTTATTAAGATTCCGCTCACTCTTGGTCCAGCAGCTCCACTTGGTCCAGCAGATCCAGTGTCACCAGAGGGTCCCTAAGGGGAGAAAAGGTGCATCATTGAATGGTATCGTAGTAGACATCGTAGATTAGTGAATATCAGCACATGTAGGGGTACGTTTCCATATTTTGTGTGCGTTATGATGGTAGGCTGTCACTTACAGAAGGTCCGGGCATTCCCTGGAGACCAGCATGTCCACGCAGACCCTTCATGCCTCTCTCTCCTTTTTCTCCAGCAACTCCCTTCTCACCACGGATTCCAGCAGGTCCCTATAGAACACACACACACAAACACACATGTTACATCTATGTACTTTTAGTTGATGAACACTAGTTCTATGACTATACATGTTCACTGTACTTACAGCGGCACCTCTAGCTCCAGCGGCGCCAGCGGGTCCAGCGGGACCAGATGGACCCTAGTGACAAGGAGAGAGAAGAACAAAAGGATGAGTGAAGAAAGCAGATGATTGTAGATGTTGTGTACGATGTTGCTACTTTGAAATGGTCTGGTAGTGAATCCATTTTAAAAGAGTTGCTGTTTAAACTTACAGCCTCTCCACGGTTTCCAGGTCTGCCAGAAGCTCCAGTGGGTCCAGCAGGTCCGGGGGTACCAGCAAGTCCCATGGAACCAGCAGGTCCGGGCTCACCACGGTCTCCCTAAACATGGTGGAAAAGTGTAGATGTGGGTCAGAGCACAGTGTATGTGTGTGTATTCTGTACACAAACGTGTTTTAAGGTGTATGAAAGGGCATTACCTTGAATCCAGGATTACCAGGGCGGCCAGGGGGTCCATCGTTACCGGGGCTACCCTGCAGATGGTGAAATATATTACAGTTGACATATAAGTGTCTGTCTTTATATCAAACTATCACGTTAGGTTGTTTGTGAGTCCACGTTTTTGTTCATCTACTTAAGTAAATATCGATACGGCAATATATTGCTGTCCTTTGTGTGATACGATAATCGATACGCTGGGGTCAAATATCGATATTTTAATTAGTAGCGTTGCTACTTCATGGTTCCTTGAGGTGGGGCTCAAAACATGAATGAAGGAAACTTGAACATTAGTTAACTAGAAGAAGAAGAAGAGGTTTTCAACAGGATGGTAGACATCAGTTTGAGAAAATTAACAGATGCCCCAGCCATGTCTAAGTCCAAAGTGAGGACCTATAGTTGCTCTATAGTTCTGTAATTTTAATTTACAGATGGAAAAACTTGTGCTGCAGAATTGTGCTGTTTTGTAACAGTTTGAACTTGCAATGGATAAAAACAGAAAACCTGCACTTAACCTTTTCACAGGCATTTTGTATTCATAGTTAGACTGATATCATGATATATCATTATAGGATTGTCAAGCAATATATTGATTATTGCAGAATAGCCATGTATCGTGTATCCTAGCGTATCGTGAGTTACCCTGTGATTCCCACCCCTACCGCTAACAGGTCATTGCCATACTTGTTATTGGCCTGTTCAATCCTTACCTCACGTCCAGCCTCTCCCTGAGGTCCGGTCATACCAGGCAGGCCAATGTTGCCAGGGGGACCACGGGCTCCAGAGGGACCAGGAGGTCCAACTCTACCAGGCTCTCCCTGTGATAGGATGCAGAGAAAATCACTGGGTCAAATACTGCTTCATACTGTATGTTATACAGACCTTATAGTAGATCTGTTCTTTAGCAAAGGTGCATCTGTGTGTGTCTATCAAACCATCTTGCAAAATGGGCATGGTGACAGAAAACTATCCACAAATTTGTGTGATTTTTAACACGCATGGATATTCAAAACCCTGCACGAATGAAGCTCAATATCGATTCTTATTTTCCTCTATTTTCTTTTACATTTTACAGTTGTGTTGTCATTATTTGAACTGATAATATTCAACTGCCAGTACACATTTTGGGACAGTTCCATCATGTTGGAGATGAAGGCTTTATAGGTTTAAATTATAAATTTAAAAAACATGGTTCTGAGGTGATCATAGTACAGGTGAATCTTTTGGAGGGTACTATCAGCATTAATTTGTACTTACCAAACCACCAGGACCACCGGGTGCACCACGATCTCCTCTAGCACCGGGCAGACCAACGAATCCCTGAAGTCCAAGAGGACCACTGGTTCCAGGGGGACCAGCTGGACCCTAAACACACACAGGCCACATATTAATGCATTGACGATGAAGATCTATGGATTTATATGACCATGATAGAGATATAAACACTGTTATATTTATTTAACCAACTGTTTTTTAAACATTTCAGTGTTCCATGGTCTCATAATTTTGACCTGAAAAAGAGCAACAACTTACAGCGGGACCAGGCTCTCCAGAGGGTCCTTTCTCTCCAGATAGACCCTGTGGTCCAACCATACCCTGCTCTCCAGAAGGACCAGCGGGACCAGGATCACCACGGAGACCACGAGGACCATCCTTACCAGCGGGACCAGCTTGGCCAGGGGGTCCAACAATACCCTGAGAGGGGAAGAGGAGGAGAATGTATTATTGTTAATTGGGATCACTCTGTTTCACTGATATGAGAAGCAGCATGATGAGTGCAGTCAGTGTGGGCTTGCATGTGTGTTAACTAATCATTGTAAATATAAGAGCAATACTCACAGCAGGACCAGCAGCACCAACTCTGCCAGCAGCACCAGAGAAACCAGTCAGACCCTGACATCGGAAAAACACACCATCAAAGGTTACAGTACACAGCGGCTATCAAGAATGTGTGGTGTCACTGTGTATCTGTTTGTGTGTGTTTATGTGTGTTTGTGTGTGGACATCAGGGGTACAATAAAGTAATGTATTTCCTTGCCATGGTGCACAGGTAAAAAAAAATAGAACAGAAAGAACACAAAATGCTTAATTGGGCAACCTTCAAATGTTGACATTTCAAAAGGAGTACTGCTGTAGCTATATGGTATATTTTCTTAAAACTCATTTATTCTCAATAATAGAGGCAAGAAACCCCATTTATGAGAGGCTAAAAGGAGGACAATTATGATTTTGTGACTCAGGCTGCAAGAAAAATCTTTGTGGCGCTTGTTGTGAAAAACCAATTCGTCATTTGACGTTCTCAAAATAAAACTTTGACATTTCTGATTAAATTGCCAAATTAGCTTTTTGATTTAATTTCCAGTTACTATGCTCCAGTAGCCTTTACTTAATTTGAAAGGGACAATTAGGCTTGTTGGGGCTGAAGTGAGTGTATGTGTGTGTTTGTGACAGGTACAGCAGTGATGAAATCTGTGTTTATGTGTGCTGCTACGATGTTTCAATACTCACAGGTGGGCCGTTGTCTCCACGAGGACCAGCAGGTCCAGCAGCACCAGCAGGACCCTAGAAAAACAGATGAAGAAATCAGACACCATTCCATATTACTATCATTCATATCTCATCTGAGTTTATAATACAATCCTATATTCTATCCAAGAGGGATTTAATATAATCTAAATGTAAAGCTAGTACTATGTGGTGTCAAAGTGAATGCTTTCACTTTTTTTTTTTTATAAATTTGATCCCGTTTTAAAGCCTGTCTGATATCTGATAAATTAAGTCATGATAAAGCACACCTATCCCAATCAGATTAGATTTACCAAGTAGCAATGCAAGTGTGTGTATGTCCAGTGTAAACGGTACTAACAGCAGGTCCAGACTGTCCAGCGGGTCCAGCAGGGCCAGCGGCGCCAGTTTCTCCCTTAACTCCGGCAGGTCCACGCTCTCCTCTTGCTCCAGTCTGACCATCAGCGCCCTGTAGGCAGCAAAAGTAATGGGGTTGGGTCAATATCTGGGCAATTGTGTATGTGTATGTTTTTGTTTTGTACTTTATAGTATATTGCATATTGTATTGCAAGGTGATTGGCTTACAGGGGGTCCAGCGAATCCAGCAGATCCAGCAGGGCCAACCTCTCCACGCTCTCCCTGTGGACAACAAGCAGCGGGTCAGGAAGAATGTTTATGCTGCACATAACAAAGCTATATGCTGTCTTAAGATCTTCAACTGGTATTTATGTCAACTCATTTAGGGTGAATATGGTAAAACAGCTGATGTTTTGTCATAATGAAGGAAGTCAGCCACAGCTACTTACAGGGACTCCACGAGGTCCAGCAGGGCCGGAGGGTCCAAAGCCACCGCTCTCACCCTAGAGGACAGTGAGCGTTTTAGTTTAGCATTGTTCCATCCATCCATCCATCCATCCATCCATCCATCCATCCATCCATCCATCCATCCATCCATCCATCCATCACTCTATCCATCCATCCATACATTCATACACACACACACATGAGAAATCTTTTGTCAGCATCAGCATTGTTTTAGAAATTTTTAGACTTTTGTACTGTAGATGTACTACTAGCAGTAGCAAAAAATGTAAATTGGAAAACTTGATCAGCTGATATGAGTGCTACAAAAGATAATGTTTTGTTTTGTCTGTTTCTGGGGCAACACAATTCAAATATAGTATCATTGTTTTTGTTGTATTTCTGCCTCTACATAGGCCAACACACAGGAAAGATTGTGGAATAAGGATAACCTTAATATTTAAAATGTAAAGTTTTGAATTTGTGCTGCATTTATTATATTATCACCACTGCTATCTGAAATTAAGTTGTAGCTTAGCCATTGCTGTAATATTATAATATTATAAAACAACCATTAGATGGCAGTGTTGAGGTTCTAGCTACAGATCCAATGCTACAGCAGGGGTTCTCCTACAGAGGACTGGGATATACAAGGATATGAATTTGGGTTGGTCAGGCAAAAGATCATTTCTGACAGTGATTTGATCTCAACAACACGTCTTGATGGTTCTCTACTGTAGGTCACTGCTATGACAGTCTGTCAGCCATCTTGAATAATGTCGGAGGCAGGTAGCCATTTTTAGGTCGTAACAAAATCTCCATACCCTTAATTAATCTGTGTTACATTTTACTTCTAAAACACCTTCGTTCTAATGGTTTATGTCATTGGTTTTGTGGTAAATAATATCCACACATCACAGACTTACCTTATCACCATTAGCTCCAGTGGGTCCAGGAGGTCCAGCAGGTCCGGGCATACCCTAGAAACAGAGAGGATAGTCAGACCAAGGCTCTGGTTGCTACACTCAAACTAATGTAATGAGTGGTTACCACTTTTATATCAAATGCCTCAAGAAGAATTAGAGTTACTTACACGGCTACCATCTCTGCCAGCATTGCCTTCAGGTCCTCTGTGTCCACCCTCTCCCTATAGGAGAGAGAAGGAAATGTTGGAGAAGAAAGACATTCTGATTAACAAATCTAAGATATATTGAGGGCTAAAATCTGTATTTGCAGGTGGTAGATTTTTGGAACTTACCTTCTCTCCCTTGACTCCAGGAACACCAGCGGCTCCGCGCTCACCAGGCATGCCACCTGGTCCCTGGTGTCCAGCAGCACCAGCAGCTCCAGCAGCGCCAGGCTCTCCCTGGAAACAGATATGACAAACTATGGCTCCTTTTTGCATTAAACACACATGCTTCCATAAATACAGTATCTCACATATATATATATATATATATATATATATATATATATATATATATATATATATATATATATATATATATATATATATGTATATAGCTGGGCACTGATATATTCTGATTCTACAGGATTATTACAGTGAAAAGAACCTTTTATTTATAACCTTTGTCCTTGCAGCCATGGCATTATCTTACCTTGCCACCATCGCTTCCGGGGGCTCCAGCGGGTCCACGGGGTCCAATGGGTCCCTGAGCGCCAGAAGCTCCGGCAGCACCAGGGTTACCACGCTCTCCCTGGAGGAACACACAGAGGGGGTCAGTGTATTGTCTTTGGCTACTCAAAGCCGGTTGTTGAAATGTTTTATTATATGCATGCAAACGTAATCTGCCACAAAGAGATTTATTCTGTTTGTATTCTGACTATTTTGACGGTTTTGGCATCTTACTAAAATTGAGAAATAATATGTGAGGCAACTAGAAAATAATGGGTTGGCACAAAGGCATGGACTGGTGAACTCACCTTGGAACCAGCAGGTCCAGCAACTCCATGGTCCCCTGGGATTCCCTATTGACATAAAGGTGGGTTAGAGATGTACTGCTTATTCTACCATTTCTATGGTTAAACTATGAAACATGGTGGAAGCGTGTTTGTGTGTTACTTACTCTCTCTCCGGGCTTGCCAGCCTCCCCAGGACCTCCAGCGGGTCCAGGCAGACCCTGAAAACATAAAGCCGCAACATCAGGACCAATGAACTCAACAGTGCCATTTTTGCAGATACTGCTATCTAGCTCAGGAAGATACAGTAAGTTGTGTAGCTACAATGGAATTGCAATTAGACTGAATTTGCTCTGATTTAGGCAGTTTTATGTTTTTGAACATGATTTTTTTCATTTTCTTAGCTTTGTTTACAACGAGCAGAAAATTAGAAATAGATTATGGATCCCAACCTGGAAGCCAGGAGCTCCAGCAGCTCCCTGCTCTCCCTTCTCACCAGGGCCGCCCTGTAACGAGAAAAAGAGAAGACCAATGTTAAAAACGGCACACTGATGGTTATAGTACCAAAATCACATCATAAATGTTGTATGTAATTGTCCGAACAGATGTGTCTATGTATATAAGGATGCTTACAGCGGGTCCAGTTGGGCCAGTGGCTCCATTGTTGCCATCAGGTCCAGGGAGTCCCTAGGAACATGATGACATGTTATAACAACTGACAATAGAGCTGACAAATCATGTTTAAATATTTTATTGATGAGTTACTTTATTAAACACATTCTGGGTATTTTTTTACTTACTCTCAGACCAGTGGGACCAGTGGATCCCTTATCTCCAGGCTTGCCAGCATCACCCTAAAGGAGGTATGAGGTAGGTTAAGCACAGGTCATGACAAACTTGAAAAACAAAACACAACAGAATTTGGTTCCAAATGCTCATCTTTCAGTCTTGGCTTTATTTCTACTTACAGAAGGTCCTTTGGGTCCGGGGAAACCAATGTTTCCGGGTTGGCCTCTTGGTCCGGTTGGGCCGGGAGGTCCAGTGCGGCCATCTTGTCCAGCAGGGCCCTGGAGGAGGAAACAGAAAGTATATGTTAATCATAGTCATGTTAATTGCATTTATGTGAGCAAATATTATGTATAGTTAATATCATAAACAGCACAGAATGAGAATGATGGAAATGTATGTGTCCTGAAGTAAAATCTGTGAAGATTATTAATATTAAATTCACAACTTTCAGTGTAAAATTCAGATTTACTCACAGAGGCTCCCTCCTTTCCTGGGGGTCCTGAGCTTCCAGGGCTTCCTGGGAGACCCTGTACAAAGTACACATCAGTCATTAATATGCATGTATTGTCATTCATTTGAAATGTTACAGCTGACCCCTTGGGCCAACTACCTTTCAACAAAATCTTGGGTTGAATCATGTACACAAGGCAAATTTACATCACACAATAGTCTCGTACTAAAGCCATTACAGCACTACTGCTCCAAGCTATTGTAACTCAGCTATTCCAATTTGCCACAGGCCTATTCTGCCTTTAAACTAGACTCAGAGAACAAACAGAGATCACATCCCTCTGACAAAAACAGAACTTAGCAAAAGACTCACCCTGACACCAGCTGGGCCAGACTCTCCGGCACGGCCAGCATCTCCAGGTGGTCCACGAGGTCCAGCAGCACCAGTGGCACCACGGGCACCGGGCATGCCCTATGAGAAGGAGACAAAGAGGTCCAAGAGAAATGAGGAGGAAGTTTTGTCTTGTGAATAAACACTGACTATATTTGGAAGTAAACCATAGTCAGGCTTCTCATCAGTGTAATTAAATGTTGGTGGAATGAGATCTTGTTCATTGAAGACTCACAACTGGGCCAGTTCTTCCCTCACTACCAGGCATACCACGGCTGCCAGGGCTTCCCTGTAAGAGACACACAGGCATTAGCAGGGGATCCAAGAAACGCAGCTCTGAATATGGAATCATATGGGCACAACACCACCCATCAGAGAAGGTGGTCTGGTACTCACTCTAGCTCCACGGGCTCCAGCAGGTCCAGTGGCACCAAGCTCACCAGTTGGTCCTCTCTTGCCCTCCTCACCCTGAGGTCCGGGGGGTCCCTGAGGTCCAGAGTTACCCTGAGGAAGGCAACAGAGAAGTTGAAGGACAGCAGTCATAAACACAGTATTCAGAGGTCTTCAGATTCAGTTTGGTGACACTTTAAACAACAGGATCTGGATGTGAACTTACAGGCTCTCCTTTGGGTCCGGTATCTCCCTTAACACCCTGAGCACCAGGATCTCCCTAAAAGAGATAAGCAGACGCAATTATTGAAACAATCTATCATCTGTGTACAATCATTTGTGAGCATTTCTGTGGCAGTATACGTTGTGTGTATCTGCATGCTGGATATGTATGTTTTTTGTGAATATATGTGAGTTGGTTGTGTACTTACAGAAAGGCCTCTCTGTCCAGCAGGACCCTGAGGGCCCTGAGGTCCAGGTCCTCCTCTTGGTCCAGGGAAGCCAGGAGCTCCAGCAACACCAGGGGTGCCCTAAATAATAACCAAGACGGACAGGTGAGCATTACTCAAGCCTTGAAATATTGTCTTTATTTGATCTCTTCACCAGGTCCGGGTGTTTTGCCTTTATCATCAAATACTTTTTAAATATAATATACAATAATATATATATATATATATATATATATATATATATATATATATATATATATATATATATATATATATATATACACACACACAATTAATTAAGAGATTATATTATATTCAGTTGTAATAGAAAAATAAAAACTGCATCCTGCAATCAATGAAATTAAATCATGTTCTGAGATTACAACAACCTATTTATGTGTTATGTGTGCAGCATGGCATTGGCCTAATTGTTATAACCTCTGACCCTAATTGACCTTTGACCTATTTATGCTTTAATAGTACAACTTGAGTACTTACAGCAGCTCCCTTGGCTCCGTTCAGACCATTAGCACCAGGGTTACCCTACAGGGAAAGAAATTAGGAAATCTTATCAAAACAACTAAAACATTAGGACTGAAAAATCCATTGCTATAATGATTACATTTGACTTTTTCATAGATTCAACAATTGCACTCTACAGCATAATATGGAATATGTGATAATATCACCCAAAGTAACTACAGCAAATGACAATATATAAACGATTATTTACTAAACTTGAGGAATCAGTTAAGGGACAGATTCATGGATAGCAATGGCACAGCTTCCAAAGACAAATCAATGCAAATCATGTATTGATCATTTGTAATCTGGAACAACACAACAATCAAGACAAAATCAAAATCAATAAAATACATGTTGTTGCTTATAATTTTTCCAGGAAGGTAACTTGGGAGTCTAAGTGGCAACATCTTTGTATACTTACAGCGGGACCGACGGGGCCAACAGCACCATTGAGACCAGGCTCTCCTCTTTGTCCCTGAGCTCCAGATGGGCCAGTAGCTCCAGCAGGTCCAATCTCTCCCTGTCAAAGACAAAAATACATCCATAATTAAATAATGACATCATGGATGTGTTGATATGCATTTGTTTGAATGGTATTTTCATTATGAATATAAACGGCCGTGAGTGATTATGTTGACTATGTACGACTATGTATGTTACATGTACAAACTATTCCCATGGGGATAGTATGCAAGAAGCTATTGGGATGGTGAACAATGACAGATAGTGACATAGAGTTCATTTGGCTGAGACATGCTTATACTGTATGGTATTGAGAATTGTCTCTTTTGATGGTTAGAAAACATGAACATCTCTGGGAGGATGTATTGCCAAAGGACAGTAAATGCTACGGGAAGTGACATCATGCTTACTTTGGGTCCGGGGCCACCGGGGAAACCTGGGGGACCAGCAGCTCCAAGGGGACCCTGGGTAGAAGAACAGCAGATATGACATCAGGATATATGTAATAAAGATAAGAGCTCACATTAAGGTCAAAGTTTGTCTTATATGGGTGCAATTATCTAATCAACATTCTGTGGCATAATTACTCCTTCCTCTGATATTATATTACACATTATTATTTATACAATAAGATACCAATCACAAAGTAGTCTCTGGATAGGTATCTTGACGATACATCTTGAGTTCAAAGGGCCAATACTCACAGCAGGGCCAGCGGGTCCAACGTTGCCGTCAGCACCACGGGCACCAGCAGGGCCAGCAGGTCCAGCACGACCTCTCTCTCCAGACATACCACGAGCTCCCTAAAGGGAGGATACACAAAAAAACAATATAGGTGAGAAAAGTGTCTTTACTGCAGATGTGTAACAGCAAAGATGACATTTTGTGCATAAATGCTGAGCTTAATGAAAAACGTACAGCCAGTCCAGGACTTCCAGCAGCTCCGTGGGCACCAGGCTCACCCTAAAGGAGAGACAGGAGAAGGGGGATTAGGGTGATGAGTTATCTGGAGCAAAGTGACTCAAGGTCCGAGGTTAACCGGTCAAATAGGGAAATTCTATTGTGACAAGGAAGGTGAAAACCCTGACAAAGTATTGGTAATGCTAGCTAAATTGAACTTTGGTGTGTGTGTGTGTGTGTGTTTTATTATTTAAGATTTATTTATTAGGACAATGCACATTAATCAATGCACCAGTGTTAGCCAGTTAGCTAATTTTCTAGTCCTAGTTACCTAGAGAAACTATCCTATTTGAAATACACTCATTCTTGCAGAAACTACATTACTCTAAATTATAACCCCAAATGTATCAGTAGGCTGACACAACATTAATAGAAGAGAAACTGGGATCCTACATGAAATAAAGTACTCAGTAGGAACGTTTGTTGCTGCAGTCATGAGGAAGGTGAACCTCCTTACCTTAGCACCAGCACCACCAATCTCTCCCTTGCGTCCATCCAGACCAGTGTAACCCTGTAACACAGAAAGAGAGCGATGATGGAAGATGTTTATAAGGGATACAAAAAATTACTATTATTAACACTCCTACTATTGGTAATAAAATGTGCTACTTCAGAAACAAGCAAAAAAAAAGTAAGAGATTAGGGACAAAGAGTCGAGATAAATCCAATTATCAAAGGATGTGGGATTGTTTGACCTCTCAAAAGAAGACATATTGACAACAAGACAATCAATTCATATCACGTGAGACATTAAGAAAGCTTGTCTGTTGACAAAGGTGCTTTCACAGGAAGTTTACTATCTGGCTCTGAAGTTTTCATGCAAAACAGGGACTACAAATCTTAAACGGCAGCCATTAAGCTCTGTATGAAATCCACTTCGCATCTCAGGAGGCAGAACAAAAGGAAGTTAGGTCCATAATCGCTCCCAGTGGGGCTCGTTATGGGGCACAATGCTCCACAATGCTCCACAAATAATAATAATTTTAGTCCACACAGCACAGGTGTAGCTCTTCTGCCATTTGTTTTTTCTGTTTTAGAGCAGTTTCTGCTTGCTTCAAGTCAGTGGGCTTCAGGTGATTAGGTAAACCACGCAGGTAAAGTTCTGGTCAAGCAGAGGAAAATATCAGCACTCACTCTGTGTCCCTTCATTCCTGGAAGTCCAGGGGTTCCGGGGAATCCACGAGCGCCCTGCAATTCAAAATAAAGAACATAATACTGAGACATGCGCCACATTTACAGTTCAGATGTCTGTTTTGTATCTGTTTGTTTCATTCTCCTTGATCTGGAGAGCATCTTTTACCTGTGGGCCGGGGGTTCCTCTGTCTCCGGGCTTACCAGGTCTGCCGTTGTTACCCTGCGAGTCAGGATATAAGGTGTTACCGTTTGACAATGTAGCTGCAATAATCTACAGTAATAACTCAAATCCATTATAAGACAGCAGGGAAAAAAACTAAGTCTTTACAGGACTTGTGAACAAAAGCAGCCTCTGAAAAGTGTTTGTAGAAACACAAATGTATACGTACGTCCTCTCCAGATTTGCCAGGGGGTCCAGGTGGGCCACGAGCACCGAGGGGGCCCTTGGGAAGAAAAACAGAGAACATTTAAGATGGTGGCATCACATGAGTAAGCAGTTTTAAACACATGCTAATTTGAATAGTTGTAAATAATTTTGGAGGATAATCTTACAGTCTGTCCAGGCTCTCCGGGCTCACCAGCATGTCCGGTGTGTCCCTGAGGTCCCTGTTGAATGATGATAAGAGGCAATTAGTCTTCATATAAGCAACATAGCAACAGCAGAATGAGCTTATGTCTATGAACAAATGGTCAAGTTGGATCCAATCACTCCATAGTTTGAATTTGCAGTGGGTGTATGAACTTACAGGGGGTCCAGGAGGTCCGGGAGGGCCTCTAGGGCCCATCAAACCCTGAAAAGGAGAAATAAGTTAATTGTACATATTGTGCATCAACACTAAATTAATCTACGCTAGTGCACTTTGTCATGAGTGTGATTGCAACTGCATCAGGACTGGAATCAGGTGTGAGATATAAGTATATTACCACAGACCATAAGCATTTATGTGTAGGTAAGGATGTAAAGACACAAACATATGTAACTGTGAAGTCTGTATCTATTGAATGAAGGTATAGATGAATAGTGCTGTGGGGCAGATGGAGAAGGGCCTCACCGGGGGTCCAGGGGCGGGATCCGGAGCTTTTGAACCATCATACTGAGCAGCAAAGTTCTGATAAACAGAAGAAAAGAAAAACAAGATGAATAAGTCATAATGACAAACTTTTAATAATATAAGGACTATTGGACAAACAGAGCATTGATCCAGTTCAAATAAATAGCAGTAGTCACTGTTTTGAGCAGTTATCATTATGAATACATGAAATATAATGAATGTATATTATACTGAAAATTATATCAAGGTGGTGCATTAAAATTATTTAACGTATAGTGCAAATGAGCATCCTACTTCTTTGTTTAGAGTTTGAAGACTTAACAAAGATTGAACTAACACTAATAGTAACCTTGTTGTATATTATCTGTGTTACCTTCTGAGCCATAGTGACAAATGGGTAAAGGACAAAGGTCACGGGTAATGATGTCATTAATAAGATTCAATACTTTCCCATTTCAACATAAAAACAAACAGAGCACCAAGCACCTGAATGACTCAAATACACACATCAAACAGACAATTTCAATGCTTTTTTTTCCTACACGGTTTGCATCGTTAGAAATAAGTCACAACCCCGGCTAGAACTGCATTATCATCATAGTTTTTGGACCTCTTAGGATACACACAGTGAAGCCAAGCAGCTTATTTTGCGAGTATTAACAGTGGACTTACTCCTCCGAGTCCAGGGGGACCAGGGGGGCCAGCAGGGCCAGGGAGTCCGGGTTTGCCATCTCTTCCATTTGGGCCCTTAGGACCCTGTAAAACACAGATGATATAGTGAGTCAACACTGCTACGGAATAAACAGCATGCTGATAAGATGGTTTCCTGTGACTCTCAGATTATTCTATTTCATAAATTAACTGAAACATTAGATACATAGATGAAGCTCGACCACTGATGTAGCAAATTGTGTGATTATAAGATATGATGAGCAGACATAACTTAAGTGGGAGAAACTACTAAACATTTTTTGTAAAATAAATAAGGTCAATGTTTTAAATTGTACCAATCGTATCCATTAACATCACTATTATTGTCCGTAAACACTCGGGCCTAGGGGTGATGTAAACAAAGGGGGGTGGCCTACTGAGGTTAGAAAGTCAAATGACATCAACAAACGCTGGGCCAAACTCGCAGAAAATAAATACCACATTAAAATGCCTAAATTACATATTTGGTAACAGTTGTTTGATCAAGAGAAAAAGAATTTCACTTCAGCTTACCCTGTCACCTCGAGGTCCTTTGTCTCCTCTGGGACCCTGCAGCAGAAGAATCACTCAGTCAGACCAAAACACAGAGCAGAACACTTTGTTTGCTGCTTTAGCAACATGAGCTCCTAATTGTTCCTCTAGCAAGGAAGGCATCTAATCTAAACTACACTAAATGTAACTAAAAGCACAAAAAAACTGAAATGAATTATATTCAATGATCTGGTACTGGCTTTAGCAACATGAGCTCCTAACTGTTCCTCTAGCAAGGAAGGTGTATAAACTACACCAAATGTAACTAAAAGCACAAAAAACTGATATGAATTATATTCAATGATCTGGTACTGGTGTGTGAACAAACTTGACCTTACAGGTAAGCAAGTTAAAACACATTTCAGTGATTAGACTAGACACCATTAAGATGCCCTTTTTACAATCTAAACTATGCTTTATGTGTCCTTTATCAGACAATAACAAACATTATGTGCTCACCTTTGCGCTTCCCTAAATAGAAAAGAAGATAAATAAATGTAGGATTTATTTATTCAGTCTTTTCAGGCTATATCAAACATTCAGCTCTCTTATCGTTTGTATAAGCATGATGATGAGTGGCCACTGTAAGAAATAGCTAAGCAAAATAAGATATGATACTGTTACAATGAGAGATAAAACATGCTCATGCAGATACAGGAATTAAAATGGAAACACTGCAGAGCAATGTGCATGTGAAATAGATGATCAACATGTGAACAAAGATGCTAAATGAACCGTCCTCAAGCCAGACTCAACAACCTCTAAGCATTAAGAGCATGTTAGTCCAAACAAATACAGTTCTAAAAGGTTACCAGAACCACACAGCGTACAACACCTTTAGAACATTAAAATGCTACACACCATGCTGATTTAGGCAATCTCAATTAGGAACAGAATAAGGCTATGTTTGTCTTACATTAGAGGGGCCTCAGTCTTACACTGATGGATAACAATTCAATAATTTTAAGTTTTATCTGAGTTGAAATTCTCAGCCTTTTCCTTACTGGTCTGAGATCAGCTTTCGTAAATCAAAATCAAATCCTAATCAAGGAGCAGAGGGAGCCTCCAAACTGACCCAAAGCCAGCTGTTAGGGGCAAACCTCCCTCTGCCCCTCAGAAAGGATCCTTTGTACCAGGCCCCAAGGGTGCCTCAGAGCTGCGGTTTTAGCTTTCATTGACACAAACTTTAGCCAATAGGACCCTCACCTATTCATGGACAGGAAGGGAGAAAACTGCAAGAAATAACTTAGTTCAGGGGCAGAAATTCCTAAATGAAATGCTCTGCCATTGTTGAGATTGCTCAAATGGTCAAGACCAACCGAGAGGTCTTCCTTCCATGGAATAAATCACAGCATTTGGAAGAGAAAAGAAGCAAAGAGACAAGGTAAAGCTATCATTAAGAAATGTTGCTTTCATAATTTCATGCATGTGGACTAACCGAGACTGTGGCGTTGGAGAGATGAGGAGAAGGAAGAGGGCGAAAATGAGGGTGGGGGAGAGAAGAGGGAATACTCCGTTAGAACATTAACAGACAACTGAAAAAGAAACAATGTCATTTCAATCTATCTCTATTCTGTTTAAATGAATTAACCTCTTTCTGTATCAAATGAAAAAGGTTGTGGTTTTCCTTTGCATGACAACAAAGTATATCAAAATGTACAAACTGGACTGTAACTACACTATGCAGAAAAAACACTGTATGCCTTCATGTGGGACATTAAAGTACACAGTAACAATGCTTGAGTCTAATAATCCCAACATTTAAATTTTCTTTAAACTTCTTGTGTGTTCTGAAGGCCTTAATCGTCATCTGGGGCTTAAACAAAATGTCAGAGTTCAGGACTGTCAGAACATAACTGCACTTATCACCAGTATGTGAAATGTTGAACAAATCCTTCTGCCATGCCTAAAACAACTATCCTTCCCGCATTGTTTATTTCCTATGTGGTTGCTGTAGCACAAGTCCCAGCTCATGCCTAGAAGTGTAGCTGAGATCTCTGCATGCTAAACGTCTCTAAACTGTCTAACAAACGTAACAAATGTGAATTTCAGTGTTCAATAGCATTCCAGATAGTAAGGATCCGGCAGTTAACGTGCCTGAACAGGTAGTTTATGCCCTTGGGACAGGAATAGTTGGCCTGCTACTGCAAACAAGATTAGAACTACACCACGTGCATTGTGGGACATATGACATCTGTAATTGATGCTTGTTCTGATTTCTGCTGAATTATTATTAAAAGGTGTGTCTTCTGATTTTGTGTTAAAAAGGGGTGAATTTGAGCGTAAGTAGACAGAATTCTACTATCCAGATTTATAAAATAGGTTTGACTATCTGATGAGAGCATCATTCATTCATGGCTAATGTTTGATTCTCTTGTCCACACTTTGTTGCATGTGGACATCAGCTGGTCATGGGTGGGGTTGGCACAGCTGGGACCTCCCCATGAACTCTAACTCGTTACGTCTAATCATGACCACAAGGCGGCGCACTTGGACATTCAATGTGATGTGTGACTACTTATCTCTCCATTTAATGTACTACAATAATGAAAAAGAAGCCAAGAAGCTTTAACTTCAATGCAGATCTTGTCTTTAAATCATTTTGTGACTTAAATAATGATACGTTAGGCAGTAAACTGCAACAGTAAAGAAAGTCATGGACGAGGCTATTTAGTTGATCAGAAATCTAGAAATACTATAATATGTAAGCATTTAGTCTAATTTCTACTTTTTCATAAACAGATGTATCTCTCATTAACTCAAAGAGAAGACAATCTAATTGTGCCAAGTAGATGTTTGCACCCATGGCCACCAGGGGGAGACATTACTCTTTCCTATATTGAAGCCTCATTAGCTGGACGTCCGGATGGAACAATATGTACAACGCCCCACAAAGTTTTTTCATCCTGTCTCAAAGTAAATTCACATTTAGCCTGCATTAAAAGTTCTGAAAATACACTAGGCCGACTACTTTAGAGGTCTCTTTCAAAGCGAGAAAACTTTTTTTTTTGTGTAGTGCAAATTCTCCCTCTCTTGGAAACTAATCAAATATAAGATAATTGTATCCTTGGAAAAAAAAAAGTGAAAAATCCTCTGCATGAGCTCAATCCGTTGAGCTTTATTCTGCAGTGCTTTGAGCTGTCTTCAGGTTGACCTTCATGTAAGTCCCAAACAAAAGCCAAAGCGCAAGATCCTCAAGCAGTGGGACCCGAGAAAAAATATCCATCACAGAAAAGAGCAGATATTCAAACTTACATTGGCATGACGCTAGGTATGAAGTTACTGCAAGCAGCAACAGAATCCGAGTATCCACAAAGCTGAGCATGTCTACGCAGACATGCAGACTCCTTGTGCTGCTTAAGCCCTGTTTTTAAACCTCCTTCAAGCAGGCATACAGTTGTGGTGACAAGAGTAACTCCAAACTGAGCAGAAACCGGCTGCCGTGATGCTAGAATAATAAAGTTCTATCAGGCCTATTTATATGGCAGGAGGGTCCATGGTCTGCGTGTCAAAAGTCAGCCCACCGGCCAATGAGAGAAGAGAAACCCAATCTGACTCCCATCCCTCTCCAGCTCAGACTCAGTCATGTGGTGCTGCATCTCCCAGCCTCCTCTCCACCAGAACCCGTTTGGCAAAGCTTTGGCGATGATGACGAGTGCAACGTTTTAATTAGATCCATTCTTTTTGAGGACGTGGACAGCGTCGACGTTTAAAAGGGAGAAGAAGGCCTACGCGTTTTCCCTCTTTAACGGGTTGCACTGAATCCGTAGTGTCAGTACTGAGATCCGGGAGCCGGGTATTCAACCTTGCGCGCAGTTTAGGCTTGTGCGTAAAATGTGCCCGTTTTAGTGCACGTCGGTGGGCATTAGTTGGCACCGAGAGGGCCCAAGTCTTCTCCACTTTGGATTTAATTGGGGAAAATAACTTTTAGACACTGTGTATAGTATTATCTTTTGAATGATTGTTGATCTATTGGAGTTTATTGGATTGGACTTTTACTGGGCCGTTTTTACGCACGGACTTTTTGAAACATTTCTCCCATCTCAGCCTTATTCTTCTATTGCTTTTGAAGAAACTGTCGTGGCAACTTTGTTATTTTATTAATAATGTGGCTACCATCTTTATCCATCATGCAGCTGAGAAGATTTTGTGTCATATTTAATTTTCTTCTCCAGTGCAAACCACATGCATCAATCACTTCCTAAACAACCCACCTGTGTGTTAAAATAAAAGTATGTTTCTGTTCATACATCTGGACATTTCTGCAACACTTTTAAACCATTTAGATCGATTATAGTTTATAGAATTAGAATAAAAGCACTAAAGCCTTTACTCTGCAAAAGCCTATCAGTGGAATGTCACATTCAGCATTGGCCTACTTGAAGCTTTAGACTGAAAAAAGACAGGTGTGAAGAAGAGATCTAGTTTCAACTCTCTCTCTCTCTCTCTCTCTCTCTCTCTCTCTCTCTCTCTCTCTCTCTCTCTCTCTCTCTCTCTCTCTCTCGCTCTCTCTCTGATCAGCTCTTACCTGCCCACATGACCAGACATGTCATCTCATCTACTACCACACCAAAAACACTCAGCATGGCCCTCATACTGCCTTACAGTATATTACACATCATTCCAGTGAGTTAAGCACACAGCATAACAATATTCCTAAAACAAACGCAGTGATGCTCTCAGTGCTTAAACATTTGCATTTACACTATTAACAGAAAGCATCTATTGACCACTACAACAGAAGTATGACACAGTGGCAGCCCTGTGTCCTGCTTGGCTTAAAGAATAAATTCACAATATTTCAAGTCACAGTAGGAATGATCACAGTGAGAAGATGTTCTAATAGTACACATTTTTGAGAACCTATCATTGAAATGGGAGAAGGTTTCTGATTATGAAGGCATAAACCAGGAAAATCAGTTCACGATTTCTTCAAGTTCAGCCAGTGATGCAAACAATGACCTCCCTATTCCCCGTAATCTTATTCTTCACCTCATAAAGGATATTTGCTGCACCCTATACTCTTTCTTAAATCACCAATACCTTTTCTACATTTGTTTTATGGAGATTGATTTGCATCAATAAACACTTAATAAGTAAAGGAGTGTGCCTGTCAAGTAAAATATTACAAGTGGAAAGGAAAAGGAGATCCACTTTAAACCTCATGGATGGACACTTTCCTAGGCATTACTGCAGTTCATAATGATGAAAAGCTTGTTTCTAAATGGCTTTATCATCTATTATGTATTCTAAAGCTCTGTTTTGCAACATAGTACAGGTATGTGCACTAGCACTAACTATTTCAGCCACTCAAAAATAATATAGAGACAATAAAGGTTATATCCAGGTTCTGGTATATTACAGTTGACTGATCTATCCCAAATAGGAGCACATCTCTTCTTTTCCTCCTGCCCACAGACAGGCCAGTTCTCCTTCCTCCTCCCCCTTCTGAGCCAGAAAAAAAAGCAACTGATGGACACTCCCAACAACTTCACCTCAACTCTTCCCTGAGTCGAATCAGAAAAAAAAAAGGGGAGGGGAGAGCAAGATGAAATGTGTTTTAAAGATGGCAGAGCTCCCACTCATTGCAGAGTTACATTCCCATGTTTGCCGAGGAGCTGAAGCCTTGAGCTAGCTGGAGAGACCAGACAGGCGGCGTAGGAAATCAAAGATGGCTGCAAAGCTCCACATCATCGGACTTTCTTTTCTCTTGATTCAACCACGTTTCACATGAAACAGTTGTCTTTTATCCCAGTGAATAGCTGCTCTTTGTAGACATTCAAAAACATGATTATCTTAAAAAAAAACATTTATTAGAAGAAAAAGGGAAAAAATCAATTTAGCTCTTAAAGTAAAGGGTCATCAACATGGCAGCAGATGCAAATCCATAAAAAGTTGTTTCAATTCAACTTGAGTTTAAAGTTTCAAGGCACTCACTGTTATTAATTTGATAATGCATTTACACATAACTGTGCTTCAAATGTTTAAATTGGCATTTTCAGTAGACAAAGCCTCTTTCCCTCAAGAATGTGGGGGTATCCGGTGGCTCAATTTATCACTGGGAGCAGACAGCTAGTTTAGGTTACATTATTCAAGTATTCATTCAAACAAATGTCAGTGTTTCCTGGGTAACAGTTGCATATGGTACAGGCAGACAAAACTGTCTCCCAGTTTAACTTCTGGTCAAAGTCAAATGTAGAGAGAAATCCCTGCCTATAAAGTGTACTGTTCCTCAGCCATGTTTTTATTCATGAAATAAGAATGCTACAATGATGAAGAGCACAGGTGAAATCAGCTTAAATAAAATCAAACAAGATTTATTCCTTTCCCTTGCAGGAGTTTATTTATTATTATTTGTTTTTTAAATCCCTCAGCCATTTTGAATCTATAACATCTTGCTCCTTTCCTCTGCTGTCTCCCATAGTGCTGCCAGCTGCCAGCTGGGCCTGCAGACAGATTCCTCCAGATGTGCTGCCCTGCGATTGGCTTGTTGAAGTTGTTTCCTCACTGACCTCACTCGCTGTGTCTCATGTTTCCATTCTGTCCATACCACCTGTCAGTGGTAAGGAAAAAAGCACACAAGTGAGATTAAGAAGAAACAAGATTTGATCAACTGCTGTATGCTTGGATGGAAATTTAACAATTGCATCCTTGATAGCGAAACACCAGTGCATGTCTGATGTTATCATCTCATTTTAAGGCTATGAATTACAGAAAGGATCAGATGGTAACACTTCAAATGAGATGATTTGAAGCATGAAAAACAACTACTGAATGTCAGTATCTTCAAACATATTGATGTACTTTTTGTAGATTATGTAGATTATCATTCAATCTAGGAAATGAAATATGCCATAGCCTCATCACCTGGTGAAACAGGATCGTTATCAGAGTAAAGATTGTAATGACCCCTTCCTTCAAGGGGATAGGGATACCAGAACCATACCAGGCAATTGCCCCTCACCTGCAATTTAAAAATGGGCAATCTGATTCTGAACAATGTTGTCCGTCCATATGTTTCTACTGTAAAATAAAGTGACTGGTATGGGTTTATGTGGCCCACACATTCAGACACCGGCAGCTGTCTGTAGAGGAAGTTTAGAGATGGAGCAGGGAGAAAGAGAGAGTTAGTGATTAAGGAGGAGGGCTGCACACACGCACACACACGCACACACACGCACACACACACACACACACACACACACACACACACACACACACACACACACACACACACACCTATAATCCTTTTACCGATTGAAGCAAAGAGCGAGACGACAGAGATGTGAAAAGATCAAAAAATGGTTGAAGGTTGAAGGAAGCAGAGAGTGATAGATAAAAAAGTTCAGACACACTGCACTCTGTGACACAAACACAAAGAGAGAGAGAGAAGTACTAATTAGGGCACGCACACACACACACACACACACACACACACACACACACACACACACACACACACACACACACACACACACACACACACACACACAGATCAGCAGACATCCATGGGCGGTTGAGGTTTTCAAATTACAGCCTATATTCCAGGCAGTATTTCTCTTTTTCTTCTCTGAACTCTTGCAACAAACGTTCCACCAACGAATACTGTTGGAAAACTAGAAACTGAGAATTTCCGCTTGTCTATAAGAAAAAATATTTTTGTTAAATAATAAATTCTCATTTTTATGTAAGATGTGGAGTGTCTGGTGGTACAAAGGGAATCAGATTGGAGATTATTTTTACATCCTGGCACCAACTACCACATCAGTGTTTTCTCAGAGTCCTGGGCCACCAGATATTGATTTCTAGTGACCCACTTGGCCTGCCTGTAATTGGTCAGCTTGATCATGAAGACAGCAGCTGGTTAGCTTAGCACAAAGATTAAAGGAAGGCTCTGTTAAAGGATAACAAACTCTGCCTACCAGTACCCCTAAGTAGAGGAATTACCATATAGTACAGGAGAAGCTCGCAGGCAGCTTTTTAAGTTTACTTTATGTTAACTAGCATTTTAGTTAGCAATAATTACCCTGTGCTTATGTTATCTCCTTTCATATACCTACGCTCTCCGTCTCTGCAAGAATGGGAATGATTGAGATTTCTCTTGGCACAGCTACCAGAAGACTTACAACTTTCAGACAGGTTGCTCACATCACATCTACATCTTCAAGCTTAGTTGGAGGCTGCGCAGTAACCCTCAGCCATCACCGGAAAAGTGCTTATTTATCCATTTATTTTACTGTCTATGGAAAGTAACAAGGATATATTTTGTTTGTTTACCATGTACAAAAAACGTAAGTGCAAAAATGACACATTGTAGTTTTACAAGTAGTTATGTGCCCTTGGACAGAGCCAGGTGAGCTGTTTTCCCATGTTTCCAGTCTTTGCGCTAAGCTTAGCTAAGCCAACTAGCTGGTGGTGGTAGCTTCATATTTATCACACAGATAGAGTGGTATCCATCTTCTCATCTTATTCTAAGCAAGAAACGTGATTCCCCAAAATGTCAAACAAGTCCTTTAAGGTTGTTAAAACAATTTTATTACACATTGTCAAATTGGAGCCTATAAACTAGGCTATATATTCTGTACTGACTTGTTTCAACTTTTTATTAAAACTACTCTATCATGTTAAACTTAGTGACATTTTTAAAGTGTAACTGTAACTTTTGCTGAACTACATTTCAGTAATTTACAGTGTAGCACAAGTGGGTCACAGGTAGTTATATGTCTTATTGATTGGTTGTCATTGAATGTGGTAAGATAGGGGGAGGGGGTAAAACAAACACAGGACTTTCACTCAGGAGACTGCTGTTTGTGTCCCGTGTGAAACCAAAAGTCAACATTGACCTTTTTTAAACTTACATACCTAAGTCAAAATATGTAAATATATAATCCTAATTTGCATAAAGTAGCCTAGTTAATAAACTTAACATACGTCACGTAGCCTTCTTAACGTACTTAACTTAACGTACTTACGTGCATACTTAAGTTAACCCAAACCATGATCTTTTCCTAAACCTAACCAAGTAGTAAAGTCAAAAGTTATGCCCAAATTGGTGTTATTATTGGCGGCACCATTCCATCAAAGAAAAATACTCTAGATGTTGTGTGTATCATTTACACATTCACAGTATCTTTGGGGATTCGACTAGAAACAAAGTTTTCTGGGATGCACAACAGGAGTTTAGAATGACTTGTTCGTCAGAGGAGATAAACACGTCAGGCAGCAACATCAATGCTTCTAGTCTAGTCAGACATATAGATTTAGCTCCTTTTAGACATTGAGAAGAACCTGGAAGCTGCTGGCACTTGCTCAGGTCTTTAAGCAAGACGATCAAAAAAGGCTGGCTGAGTCAAAGAATTCACCTCTCTTGTTCGCTCGACAGGCCTGAGCGCATATCAGCATGCTAAGGCCACTGGCATTATTCACCCTGTTGAATGACTCTGTAGCACCCAGGAAGAAAAAAATTGGGGAGAACTAGTAAAAGACAGACCAGTGCTTTTTAAGGAGCACTCATTTACTTTAAGTGCTTCAAATTATACAGCGCCCTGGCCAATTTTAGGATGTGTCTATGTGTAGGCCTATGTAATGCCTTTTCTCGCTCATTCCCTTCCTCCTCGCGCTTTTCTTGTTTTCCCTCCTACCCCTTGTTTCTCGTATCATTTCAGTGTCTCCCCCTGCCTTTCCGCCATCTCTTGATTTTTGTCTCTCCTCCTCCCTGTTTGCCTTCGCTCCCTCAGGTTACCACATCTGCAGGCTGTTTCCACTGGAATATATCTCTTGAACTTTTAGACTTGAGCTGCATGGAGGTGGGGTTATTGAAGAGCTAGTCTAATGTGAGCTTGGGGAGGGGTGCAGTGAGGGAGTGAGGGGTAGGGGTAAGGGAGAGTATAAATATGTGTCAGGAAACACAAGCGAGCATGGTGGAGAAGTTGAGTCACAGGGAATAGGCCTTTCACTGGCGATACACTTAACGATCACCTTTGAGAAGAAAAATCTCTAGTGAATATGGCTTCTTGCATACTTCAAAAGATTTATCAGAATTAAAGCAAAGATTATTCCCCCAAAACGTGTATCTGTCAAAGAAAATGCTCAAGTGATGAGAAAGAACGTGATAAATGCAAAAAAGTAGGAGGCAGAAAATCAAAGTAGGGAACCTCCCTTGGCTGCGACTAACACATGGTTAGATTTGCCTGTGTGTCCACATGACTCCCAGTCTGGTCAGCTAACGCATAATAAACGTGACAGAAATATCCCCGCACAATGTCACCAGAGTCCACGGCAGGGAGTTAATTGCTAGATAGAGCTGAGTCGTGGTTTGAGAGAGGAAAAAAAAGTACAACTCATATAAGTGTAGAGCAAGAGAATGTCCATAATTTTTTTCCTTTAATATTTTCTTTTGCTTTTGAAAGGCTGCATAAATATGCAAAAGAGTGGAGTTGATCTTTTGACAGAGTTCAGTCAAGGTTTTGGTGGCCATATTTTTCAGGAGCAGAGATACAAGTCAAAAGCATTGTTCCCATGATGAGGAAAACCTTACAAATTATAAATTAAATCTGAGGCATATTTATTGTTTTCAGTTACTCCAAAAATGTCATATATTACTGGTTATATTTAAAGCTAGATTCAGTTGATGATTTGTTCAGTGTATAAATCTAAAGATAATAATTAATTGTTACTTTCTTGTTCCATACATCAGGGGTTCTCAAAGTGAGGTCTGAGGACCCCAAGGGGTCCTTAAAGGGGTTCCCCAACAAAAGGGGAATAATTTATTTGCACTATAATTTCATCCACAAGTAACACAGTGACAGATGGTATGACTATGTTGCTCATGGGTTTCATTCACTTTCTGTAATAAAATATCTAAAAGCTAAAATTATATCAGGTAGGGGACCCTGGGACAAGGTCTTATCAGATGGGGGTCTGTGGTCTAATTTGTGTCAGTTTAGGGGACCTTGATGTGAAAAAGTACCACTGCCATTGATTACCATTTTCTGTCCCTTCAAGTAAAGCAGAGAATCATTTTAAATTGTTAAAATGAGTGCATCACATTTACAGCATATTTACAGTAATATTCACATCCATACATCAATGTGTTTATCCCCAAGAAGTACAAGATACATGTTGCGGCCACACAACAACTTCTGTCCATATCGTAGTTGTCGCTTTAGTAAAATTAACATCATCCAGAGGCAGTTGTTAGCCGCACTTGCCACGCATTACTCTAGGGAGGGTCATGTCAGTCTGTTGGTCGGTCCACCTCTTTGGTCTGGACTGAAATATCTCAACATTTAATGGATGGATTGCCGTGAAATTATGTACAGAATTCCTGGTGCCCAGAGGGAGTATACAAGATGTGCAGAGTTGGGGGGTATGTTGGGGTACGTAGCTGGAGGGTTGAAAGTTTGAAGGGGACTGTAAAAAGCTTGTGAAGCACTGCTCTATAGCACCAACAGCAGGTTAGTTGTGGAATTTAGGCAAAATGTCTCAAATTGCCATGCCTTTTCATGCAAATATCCATGTCTCCTGCAGGATGAATTAGGAGCTTTGGATTCCTTATCTTTTAATATAGTTCAATCATCAAAAGTTAAATCTGCCCAATACTTTGGTTTATGACCAAACACCTGAAAATCATTCTTATCAGCCTCAGCTTTTTGGTGTTAATTAGCAAAAACTTAGCATGCTTACATGCTAAACTAAGATGGTCAACATAGTAAACATTGTACTTGCTAAACATCAGCATGTTAGCATTGTAACTGTGAGAAGGTTAGCATGCTGATATTAGCATTTAGCTCCAGCACTCCTGTGCCAGTCACATTCTTGTTGAAATATGCTGGATTAAAACTGTATTTATGTTGCATAGCATTGCAATTTTAATGGTCAACAATGAATATTTTTCAGTAAACTCACACACCCCAGAAGGAAATGGCTCCATTTTTACACTCTATTAGACTCTTCCTAGTTGTAGGAGGCATGGAAGACCTTAGCAGATAGCCCTTTTTTTAAAAGAAGACAATTGGCTATTTACAACTAGGTCTTTTTTTAATGGTTAAATTGAAGTTTGCAATCTGACAGTACTACTGTTGTGTGTATGCAAATGTTTGAGGAACAGTTTGCACAGCTAGGATAAAAGATACTGGACCTGCAAATGTCCCATAACAGCCTTAATCCTGTTTAGTTAAGTCAGAGCGTTTTGGCTGTTGAAGGGTTAAGCTGAGCTCAGTTATAGTGAGCGGAGGGGAGAGCGCTGAAATCTTTTCCATATTACGGCACACGAGGAACACATTTAAGTGAGTTCAGCTGTCTGGAGTCTCTCTCTCTCTCTCTCTCTCTCTCTCTCTCTCTCTCTCTCTCTCTCTCTCTCTCTCTCTGGTTAGGGGCGAGTTCAACACAGCAGTATATCATTACACATCTGGGAAAATGCACTCAGAGCCCCGGATGACACACCAGAGAAGAGAGAGACAATACACTCAATCCGTAACTAACCTCTGTGGTAAAAGATGGGAGAGTTTGCAAAGGAAACAAAATGGGTAAAGATACAAGAGTTACCTAATTTAGATGAACAAAAGGTCTCTAATACAAAAGCATACACCATCCAACTACCACTTTGTTTCCATCAGAGCTAGAACAGAGAACGTCAAGGTTGTTATTAAGACAATGACACCCGTATACGCTGCAAAAGATGTGAACTCGACAAATTGTGACATTAACACTAATAGAAATCTGAGACTTCAACTTCTGTCTCTCCTCCTGTTACTTCCCCTCATCTAACTACTAACAACTAACTCCACCTCTTCCAAATTGCTCCAGTTCTTGCAGTTTTATTTTAGTATAATGGATGCAGACTGGACGAACTTTCAGGAGGGAGGAATCTTACAGTTCTTTTTTTCCAGGATGGAAACTGTTGTTTCCCTTCACTCCCAGGTCCACATACCACCATAATAATACTTCCATGACTTCAGCTGCCTCTGAGTAGTTCTCTCTGCAGATACTATTTGATAGAATAAATGTATTTTTCTTCTTTCTCTCCTGTTCTTTCCATCCTGTTTCTGTCTTCTTCAAGACACTAACCAACTAAGATAGTAGGGTCCCTGCAGTGAGAATGATGGGTGGCAAACAAGAGTTATAGCTGTGAGGTCAAAGTTGAGGGAGAAAAACCCTCCACGCATCACTTAAAGGCCCACATATGCAACCCCCTTCATGCCTGGCCTCAACCCTTCTATGTCCTATAAAGGAAGAGGAGGCATTTGAGGGAACCCAAACTACAAAACCTCCTTTTTTCATCTTCTGTTACTATTATTTCTTATTTTCTCTTGTCTACCAGTCCATCAGTTTACTTCATCAGCTGTGACAAAACCATTTGGAGTATTGTCACAACAATTAATTCACAGACATTTCAAAATCCACCTAATTCCAGTGAAAGTGAAATCATTCAACACTGTAATACTTGTTTGAGGTTTTGTTGTCCTAATGGAAACAGATTGAAAAGTGCTAAAAGTCTGCACCTTTTCTTATCCCTGTATCCCAGAGGAGCTACTTTGATAAAAAAGTTTGTTTCAGTGGCATTTTAAATTGAAAATAATCCAATTCAACTTTGCTCACGCAGTCTGCGAGTTTTTGTGGGGAAAAGTCCAGAGCCTGGCCTCCTGGCTTTACGGCGGCAGTCAGCGTGACAACAAGGAAGTGAAATAACTCCTCTAGACCTCCTCTGCTTGAATGATTTCACAGATGGGAAGGAGGAGAACGGTCTTCAAAACAGTTGGATCTTGTAAAGCCAGGCAATGCTTCTGATGCAGGGAAAAAAGCTTTTACTTTACCTTTCTTACATTCATGTTGCTGTACAAACCTCTGGTGGGATATTTGATCTTGACAATGCCTCTAATCATTACAACTTGATTAGTTTCTTTATGTCGTACAAGAATGACTGAAATGATTCAAAGTCATATCCCAAAAATATCCCTAAGCGGATTTATTAAAGGCTCTTTAATTTTTGCAAAGCAGTGTGCCCTGGTATGTTTTGGTTATGACTTACTGATCACATAGCTAAATACAAGTGTAACCTATCTCTTTTTGAACTTGGATCCCAAAAGACTTAATAGACAGAAATAATGACTAAACTTCTTAACTTAGAATCTTTTTTTATCACTTTTTTAACACTCTAATGGAAATTTCAAATCAGCGGATGACTGAAGGACTGAAGTGACAGACTATTCCTTACAGTAACACCAAATCTACAGTAGGCTTGGGGACAAGGTTAGAGTGGGGAACAGACAAGTTTTACTAAAGGGCTCTTCTTCTCTAGTGGAGTTGTATTTATTGAATCAACCTTGTAAAGTCTTTGGTTATAACAAAAGCATAGCTGTTCTTCCAAGGCACCATTGGACATCAATAGCTAAGAGAAAATACTGCGTTAAAACTGCCATAATTGATTGTTTGGCCATGCGAGAGCAGGGGAACACAACACAGGCATATATATTATCATCTTTAAAGTGGTGATGATGTACTTACCTGATTTATTTTCTCTTTTCTTGGTAGCAGAGATAAAGGGTTTGTTACTGAGAACTTATTGAGAGTTCATATGATGAATAGCCATGTTTTACTTCATTTTGAATGAAGCGCACATTCTTTGTATATTTTCAAAATGCCTGTGTTACATGTTTCTTCCTTCTTGTAACTCAAAACTCTACATACTCTCTATATACCAACCCTGACACCCATTTACAATCTTATACAATGAAGCTCAAAATGAGCATGTAAAGTCCTTCTCTAGCAAGGATTCTCTCCTCTGCAGATACTTGTTAGTGTAGCCAACCACTAAAATGGATTGCGTCTTGCCTTTACTGGGTTAGGGGCTTAAATGAGCACTTGAACTGTCTGCCACCTGCTACCAATCAAACCTCCACCTGACACATAAAACACCTGGTGGATGCTTGCTGAGGGCAATCAGCTTTTTAAACTTCCCCTGGTTAAAATGATGCGCCTGGGGACACAGAGAGAGGACCGCTGTCACAGCTGATTTTAGATGTTTAACTCGTCGGTTTGCATGGTGGAGGAGTTGTTTTACCACATGCTTTGTAATTTCTTTGTAATTTGTTTTGGACTCATTTGACTGATGCTTAAAAGATTTGTAGGCAGTTCAAAGTACTGTACATTTCTGCCGTCCTGATTGTTTTTTGAAATTCCCAATTTTCTAAAATTGGGAATTAGCAACCATCACAAGTAAAGACTGTGGTGCTAACATGGCTGGCACATGTAAACTGCAAACTTGACCATCATGAAATTGATGACTGGTTCAGAGCAGAGTGTGTGTGTGTGTGTGTGTGTGTGTGTGTGTGGGGGGGGGGGTGGATACCATCTACATCCGTCTCCACAGTTGAACATATTCCATATGTTGTTGTTTTTTGTAACTACACACTCTGTAGTTAAACCTTTGTGTTTCACAGTGAGCAAAGTCTTTCATTGTGTTCATTAAATTAACAGTAGTCGATGTTTCTTAATTCTGAATAAATCCTGCAAAAGTAAGTCAAGTTCTGAGATCTTTTTTTGTCTCCATTTGATCACTCTGTCTGGGAGCAGCGTTACCTCTTGCATTTTAGTCAGCTGCTGTGTCACTTTTTCCACCCGCTAAGCCAGTGGGAGGAGGGCGGCTGCAGTAGAAAGCTAAAGCTATGGATGGAAGACATCTCCTATCGGCAGCAGGGAAACCAGCCAGCGTTAAGTCCAAAACCCCAGCAGTGGTGGACAAATCTAACGGATTTTTGTTGAAAAACTATTTTAAATCAAACTGAAATATTTGTTTACTTTAAAATGGCCTAAAAAAGGGGGACACTTTTCACACATTCTTAGTCGATATATCTTTTAAATGGGAACTCATTGACATTCATAGTCAATACATGTAATTATAATAACCAGAGCCACCAAGAATCTGTGTAGTGCTCTGTGAAAGAGCACTACTTAAGTTGAGTTGTGAAAAGATCTAAATATTGCATGATGTTAGACAGAGTTGTTTTATGTAAAACAAATACAAAATATCACTACTGTGGCAGAAATACACTAAGCATAGTCTGGACAACAGAAAGAACATCAGTTATACTCGTTCTCAACTATAACATACATGGCAGACTATAGAAACATTAATAAAAGAAATAAACTTAGTAAAACATCAGCTCAATGTTAGTGGTTTAGGCATGATGTTAAGCATCTCATCACATATGCAATAATGTTTACTTTCTTTATGACGTTTTCCACATCATGACATGGAATGGAGAAAGGAGACATGGATCTACGAAGATGGGGATCTGTGACATCTCACATAACCATGATGGTGATTTTGCATATAGTTTGGTATAGATTTTGTGGTAAGAAATTAAGAACAGAAGTGCAGTTTCTTGTGGGCCACAGGAAGTGGAAGGAAGCAAGGAGTATCCCCAGACCTTCAATGGGACTACACTGTCATAGCAGGAGGAGCCTCTACATAAAGACCCCTAAGCTGCCCTGCAAGGAGGAGCTGGGACGAAGAGGATGCTGATGATGATGAGGAAGTATATTCAAAAGTCAGGACCCAGCAAAACATATGAAGTCTTTTTAAAAGAGAAGATAATGAACAGGAAAAGAAAAAGACAAAACCTCTAATGGCAAACAAGAGCTCAATTAATTGATTAAATTAAGCAGACTGTTTTAAAGAAATTAAAGTTAAATTTGATTAACAGACTCTTAATTGCATAACTTTAATTAAACTGTGTTAGCCATAGTTCAAGTGTGAATGATGAAATCTGTGGTGAATGTGAGCTGTCTCTAATAACTTATTAGTTATAAGCTATAATTGAACTGAGACAAATAGCTTCTGCTTTTCAGTTAATGTGTCTGTTGACAAAACTAATTAACAAATGAACTACTAAACTGCCTTCTGGGTATCATTTTTGAGAGATGAAATTTAGAAAATAAAAATGTCTATTGCTCACATGAACGCACACACAATGGCATACTCATCCCTTTTTCCTCTCTGTCTCCCCTTTTTCTTAAAATCCTCCTCACTACTATATTCTAGTTTCACAAGCTCCACATCATCACTTTTCCTCTTCCTCCTCCCCATGTCTCTCTCTTTCTCTCCCCCAGTGCTCCTCCCGTTCTCTTCTCTTTTCTGCCTGTAGCACAGCTTGTCTGGATCTATGGTTAGTCCAAATGTTAGGGTTTGCTGTCCAGAGAAAACACAATGCAGAGCCAAACAAAAGAGGAAAAAAAGGGAAACTCAAGTTACTGCAGGGAACAGTTTTCTGTGTCCTGTGATACTGTTAAAAGATACAGATTTGAGGCACTGCTGTTTGTATTTGATATTGATTCACACTGCTTTGTTTCAAAGCTCTAAAAAGACAGATCTGTCCACTAAAGAAGCAATACTATAGTGTAAAAATACTCTGTTACAAGTAAAGGTCCTGCATTCAAAATCTTAACCTGAAAGCGTAACTCTCGCCAAAATGCAACCTAGGGTCTTTTTGTGAATGTACCCGAGTCAAACTTTCATTAAAAGCATGTTTAGGACAGAAACACCACGTTTAAGATTGACCGTTTTTTCATTTTTCGGTCAAATGGCCTTTTGAATGGGAGTGCTAGGGGCACTACTATGATCACATCAAAATCAACATTTTTAAAACACTAAGAAGGCTCGACACAACATGAAACTTTGCTCCAAGTATCACCAGGGGCTCTACACATGAACTCCAGCATTGAGAACATTGGTTGTGTACACAGAGTTTACTAAAAAGAAAGGTTTTGAACAATTCACTTTAGCAGTAAGTTGTTTACGTTCTGCGCCATCTTGCTAGTCAAAAAATGCCGATCTCTGAATGCAAATGAACGGACTCCATAGGAGGAAATGTCAATATTGTTTTTCACTAACGACAAAACAACAAATTATCCGTGCATTTATATGAAACTAAGCTTTAGGAGCTTTCCGTCTTTACTCTCCTCCCTGTCACAAGATCGACCCTTTTTGCCTGGCAAGATGGGAGCGACCGGAAACACCCACTGCTAAAGTGAGTAGTTCAAAACCTTTCTTTTTAGTAAACTCTGTGTACACAACCAATGTTCTCAATGCTGGAGTTCATGTGTAGAGCCCGTGGTGATACTTGGAGCAAAGTTTCATGTTGTGTCGAGCCTTCTTAGTATTTTAAAAATAGTGATTTTGAGGCGATCATAGTAGTGCCCCTACTTACCCATTCAAAAGGCCACTTGACAAAAAAAACGAAAATACGGTAAATCTTAAAAGTGGCGTTTCCGTCCTACTTATGCTTTTAAACGAAAGATTAACTCAGGTATATTCACAAAAAAGACCTAGGTTGCATTTT
This sequence comes from Perca flavescens, assembly GCF_004354835.1. Lineage (NCBI taxonomy): Eukaryota > Metazoa > Chordata > Actinopteri > Perciformes > Percidae > Perca > Perca flavescens. The sequence goes on along the minus strand of NC_041344.1, from coordinate 20,848,594 downwards.
GGCGAGAGTTATGCTTTAAGTAAAAATAAAGTATAATAATTAACAGGTATTAGCATCAAAATATTCTTAAAGTACCAAAAGTAAAAGTACTCATTATTCAAAATGGCCCATTTCAGATTCATATACAGTATATTATATATCTCTGTGTCATATTTATTGATGTAATAATTTGTACATAATTGGTAAAGGTAGGGCTAATTATAATTACTTATATACTGCTAGGTATCCATTATATCATAAGTAATTAGTTGATTTATATTTCATATTAATAATCTACTTATGCAAAGTAACTAGCAACTAAAGCTGTCAAATACATGTAGTGGGGTTGAAAGTACAATATTTGCCTTTGAAAATGTTGTGGAGTAGAAGTAGAAAGTAGCATGAAATGGAAATACTGAAGCAAAGTACAGGTACCTTAAAATTGTACTTGAGTACAGTACTCCGCCACTGCTAAACCCTCACAAGCACTGTATGTTAAAGAGCCCCAGATGTTTTACTGGCATAGGTAAGTTTGTGCAAATTCTCACAGTGAGGCTATTAAACCTAGTCTGGCTATCACCAGACCAAGCTCAATCTTTTAAGACTGAACATTAGTCTGGGGAGTCTGCTCTGTATTTTCTACTGGACAAGAGGTGTGATCAACGGGCATAGTTCAAATGACTGTACGCAATTGGATAGTCCTTCAACCAATCAGACCAACAATCCGGGTGACGTAGCAGCGACAGCGGCATCAAAGTGTTGCTGCGCTTCGGTGGCCAAATGTAAACAAAAAGCTGCTTGGTCGCTTCTCTATCGTCATCGTGTTAAAGCCGCCAATAGTGCGCCAGGTAGATTAGCCAGTTTGTGATTGGTTCCCGTAAAATTGTAATGGAAGCAGGATAGATGAACGTACAGATTTCCAGCCTGAGCTGCAGGGTGAAATCAAATCGCCGGCAGATCGGGCTGGGTTTACCCAGTCTATATTAAACCTGATTTCAGTGCAGGAAAATACGGATCAAATATTTCTTATTACACCAGCTGATTTGCATCTGCAGTCCTTAGGCAGCAGTAGAATTTAAATACAGACTTATTACAATATATTAAACAATACAGTACACAATACAATACAAATAATACATACAAATAACATCAAATTAGCAGTGATTTAAGTGTGTTTATTCCCATGCTTCTGCTTTAATTACAATGGATTTAAAGCATAAGGGAGACTTCATTTAGGAAAGTGGAGTGTTGGAAATGTGGCTTGCTTCAGGAAATCCCAGGTGAGTTCCTGCTGAGCGGCTGTAAGCACAGGTTTTTGGAAGTTAGTGGCTGACCAAGTATGTTTATAACCTCACAGACAGCCTGGCCTCATGGTGGCTTTGTGGTTTGTGCAGGTGAGGATGCCTACACATCACTAGCACAGCACCGCCTTTAAAACTACACAGGTTGACATGAAAAAGAAGTAGACATTGTATTGATGATATAAACATGAGAAAACTACAAACATCACAATACAGTATTAAATGTTGAGCTTTTAATTAACTCCTTTATAGGTATGCTCATTTATTCTGTAGAGAACACTAATGAAGATAATTAGATACATTTATAATTTCCCTCTATGTAAATAATAGACCCGCTCCAGGTAAGTCTTTATGAAATGACGGCACCAGGAGCAGCAGGACTTTCATATAATAGCACCATGTTTGACTTGCTAATTAGCAAATTGCTCCAAGTTTACTCTGACAGTTACCGACTGCTCCACAGGAGATTATTGCTTGGCTTAAAATGGTTTATGTTTCCTGTATAGCTCCTGAATATGTTGCCTAGCATAACTGTGGTTTGCTCCGTGAAAAAGCCTCTTAGCACATAATAGGATAAAGAAAATGTGCGTTTTGCATGATAGGATGGCCATATTAAATGGAAAAACACTAGTATGTGTCTTTGTTTGTGTGTGGTTGTGTGTACATGTGTGCATGTCATTAGCAGAACAGCCACAGGTTATTGTTATCAGGGTCGGCAGGGCCTCCAGCACATGAAGCTCCCCTCAACACTAGTGCAAGTTTCTTTATGGGAAATCATTTTTGAGATCATGTATGCAGGCTTCTGCTTGTTTGTGGATATGTATAAGTGCATGTGTGCGAGAGAGTGAACTCATGTTACTGTGTAAAAAAAAAAGCCTCCACCACACCTGGAATACATTACATCCTTATGGAGCCATGTGGCGGGCATTTGAACCTTAAAGTGGCAGGGGCTGCCTGCTGTTCCCACATTACAGTCATTAGTACAATCCGCACCCCCCGCCAGCCTGGCTGGTTTGGACTGGCCCGATGATATCATCACAAGCTTTCTAATAAGACTACCTTTCAATTCCAAATTACTTCCCAAGTACTTCCCAATTACTGGTCAAGGTGTTATCTGAGGCTAAGTGCTAGATTAAAATAAAACTAGGGCTGGGTAAAACAATTGTCCTCAATTTAATTGATTGATTTAGAAAATTCTCATATTGATAGTTGTGACCCTGTTGTTCTATAGGTGTAGAATAGGAGCAGATTTATCGCTTGTTATCAAGTTCCGCTCCTGTAGAAGTCATCCTATAGCGTCATTTTGCATTGTACAGAGGCCTCACTTGACACTTGAGCGCAATGGCATTACACACGGCTGTAATATGTTTACCTTTATTAAGTCGCTTGTAAATGACACAAGGCTGCTAGTATAACCAAACAGATCCCTACACACATCAGACTTTTCTTACACAACATTTCTTAGTTCTCGGCTGAGATGGACAGCATAGCGCTGCAATGTTTCAATAACACTGCATAAATGGCTACTGGATATTTAGCTATCCCAACAAAGCACCACAGGGAATTTTAGCCTGCATGCGTGTTGGTTTTTTAGCCTCACATCGTTGAAACAGAGCAGCTAATACTGCACTGATCACTGCACCTTTTCTTTGTGTGTAGCCCAGCAAAACACAGAGGTCAAATGAGAGAAGAGAAAGACAGCATAACAGTAAGACTTCCACACTGAGCTGAAATGGAAACATGATGTCTTTTGGTTTAATTAAGGCATTCTTTTTTGAAGATTCTGTCATTACAGTATTGAAGGAAAAACAAAACAAAAAACAAAAAATTCAAATCTCCAAATTGTCAATTTGAATACCTACCCTAAATTTTAGAAGGTACTCTTAAGAATGATCTTGTTATTTCAGTCCCCTAAGTGTACGAATATTGATCTCATGTTAAGTATTGAATAAATATCTAATTGTGTTAATATGGAATTGAATCGTGTATATACCCAACAACACTTGTTTTAGTTAAGCAATAGAACAGAGCTTTTTACATTTTCATATCTTCCAATTAGTGTCTGCAATCCTGAAGGAGTGATGATTTGCTCCCAGTGCACATCGTATACAACAATTAGCTCATGTAGTTTTGGTTTTGGGAAGTCTTCCTAATTTAACTATAGGAGGGGTTTGTGTTGATCTACAGCGTATGTAGGCCACCAGATCCACCAGTCTATGTGTGTGTGTGTGTGTGTGTGTGTGTGTGTGTGTGTGTGTGTGTGTGTGTGTGTGTGTGTTTTGACCTCCTCTGCTGGTTACATTTGGAGGTTTGGCTCATGATGGAAGAAATTCCATTTGAGAATTACAGATGGTTTTATTTTTTTTTCCAGTTTCTTTTGTCTAGTCCCTCCCTCTCTCTCTCTCTCTCTCTCTCTCTCCCCCCCTCTTTCTCTCTCTCCCTCTTGTTTCTAAAGTGCTCAATGGAAAATCACCATCATAGCAAATGCTAGCCTGAGCGTCTGTTCAACAGCGTCTGATTTCAGACAGAAATCGTACACTGTAGCTGGGGTTTCATGGAACCAATTGTTGTACTTTTAAGCCACGTCCTTTAAATTTGCCATCCTACTTATTACCAAGACTAGACGAAAATTCATGACCAGCATTTATCACGGCAATACACAGTCCACGTCCCCCCTTTTGTCAGACGTCTATTTATGCAGTATGGGGATGAGTCAGAGGCAGCAAGCATGAACAAAAGGGAGATAAAGAGAGAGAGAGAGAGAGAGAGAGAGAGAGAGAGAGAGAGAGAGAGAGAGAGAGAGAGAGAGAGAGGGGTTAACATTGGGTTTAGAGAGGTTGAGAGAAGAGGGGTAAGTGAGAGAGAGAGTTTGAAAGACATAGAGAGAGGGGGGGAGAGTAAAGGAAGGGGGAGGTTTTAGGGTAGAGCAGGCAGCCCATGACATAGCTAAAGTATGAGTACATGCCTGTTGGCTGACGTCCACTGTGAAAGTTCTGCATCTGGTTAAAATCTACTGCCTCTGCTTTCCTCCTCTACTTCCCTGCTTCTTCTTCTTCTTCTTTGTTCTTCGTCTTCACTTTTCATTTTAAGCTTATTTCTTCCTCAATTCTGTTTTCTTATTTATTGCCATTATCTTTCCCTTCTCTGTTGCATTTGCTCTCTTTTTCCTTTCTTTGTGTCTCTGATAGTACAGATGGAATGAGGAAAGGAAGGGAGGCATCTGAACCTCTTCCCCCCCTTGATGTGTCAGTGTTGTTTGGATGAAAGAGCTTTGCCATTTGCCAAAGTGTTTTGCCTTTTTGCTCTTATTCTGTAGTTGTGCTCGTACATTTCTCTCACTTTTAAATCGTAAATAAAATGTTCAGATGACAAGAGTAGAAAGTGAATTGTTCTTCATTAAAATCTCTATTGAAAGAAACTGTGGTGTAATTAGGCTAGCAGGTGCAAAGTAAAGCTGGAATAGTTCAACATTTTGGGCTTTTTTCATTTTCTTGCTGAGAATTAGATTAATACCATTCTGCTAAAGATAAAAGGATCGCAAGCAGCAAGTTAGTTTAGCTTAGCAAAAAGACTGGAATCAGAGGGAAACTTATTTTTACACTTCCGTTTTTGTACTTCAACAAACAAGATATGTTAACATGTTAAGGTTGTTACCTTTGGACAGAGCCAGGCTAGCTGTTTATTTCTGTTTCCAGTCTTTGTGCAAAGCTAAGCTAACCGGCTGCTGGTGGTAGCTTCATATTTACCGTACACATCTTCTCATCTAAGTCTCGGCAAGAAAGTGAACAAGAGTTTTTTCCCAAAATGTTGAACTATTTCTTTAACATGGAAATGGATTCAGATTTGTTGTCTCATAAATATTTTGAGAAGAAATACAAAAATGAGCATAATCTGTTGCCGTTGCAAAGCAAACAAATGTGCAGATACCCTAGTCTTTTAAAGCCAACTGGTTCCTATCATTCTGTTGAGAGAGGAAGTGTCCCTCTCACTATCAGCTGACTAACTCCAGAGTTTGCCTTTTCATGCAGGAAAGCATCATCCCTTCTGTATTGTATCTCTCTCCAGAGATAATTTACTAAGAAAAGAAAAGAAAAAAAATCACATGAATTCTGCTTTGGAGTTTGCAAGTTAGCACAGGAAATGCTACGTAGACCATACAGTAGCTGACAACATGAGGATACATTTTTTGTCCAAGAATGCAGGTTTTTAAGGAATCAGTGTCACGATTGATCTACTATAAAGGTGGCTATTACTTATAATGAATCATTTCTGCAGATGCTTTTGCCCTTTGGCCCCCAGATGGTGAATAATGATATTCAGATTACTGCAGGTAAATTATGTTAATGTCTTTTATTACTTTGCACTTTGATTATTTCACTACAGCTATAAGGTCATGCACCCTGCACTGAGCAAATAGCAAAAGAATGAGGTGTTTGCTGAGACAGCTGAGCCCTGGTTTTATAACGACAGTAAAGACTAATGGATGAGACCACTTGTTAAACAACGCGGTGGTCCCGACTCTCGTAGTGACTCCCAGTCATTCCAGGGTTTACGTTGGGCAGTGGGACAGGTATGGGCTCGTCTCACTCTCTCACACACATACACACACAGTTTTTCTTCTCTATAGCTATCTTTTTTTCTTATTTTCTGTTGCCAACAAGCTAAATGGAAACTGCAAATTAACAGTTTTCTGACACATAGCTACTGCATATCTTTGATGCTCAAGACACAGATTTACTAATATCTCTTTCTATTTGTTAATCTATTCTTCCCTCTTTGGCATCTCTCTTTTACTTTAGTCTCCTCTGTCTTTTCTTTTCGTCTGTAATGTAAATACACACATGCCACACACTTCAGAGCTTTAGGGCGTGTTTGCACTTTTCCTCTTCGCCTAGTTCAGTTTGTTGACCAGATCATCTCCTGCAGTCAATTATAATGCCGGGGCGGAGTCTAATTTAACAAAAAAAAACTTTTCTTTTCCTCCTCTCCAGTCCTGCTTTGTGGCTCTTTTTTTCTCTACTGCTGAGCCCAAAACTTCACGATGAACAGAAACTTCTTCCACGTGTCCACTGCTGGATTTGGATGAAGGGAGGGGGGTGCGCATATCTGGTTTTCCTGCAGTTTTTTAAAAATCCACCTCTCTTTTAAACACACACACACACACACACACACACACACACACACACACACACACACACACACACACACACACACACACACACACACACACTGCAGCATGCAGGATGGCAGATTAACATACACAGCTAGCTGGCAAAGAAATAACTGATAACTGATTTTAGGAGAGTCTGGTGAAAGCAGTACAATATGTTGGTCAGGGGTTCATGAAATGAGATAAACATAGGAAATAAGGTTTATCTTACAGTACTAAAGGACACTACAAAGCTGTAGGAGAAAGGATTTCATTATAGCTTGCAGAATGGCATACAGTCTTATAAATGATGGAAAAGCAGAAGCAGAATACTCAGAGACAAAGAAGAAAAGTAAGACGTTGGACTGGCTTTTGAATCCACCATACTCTCTGTCACTCTGTCTTTGCTTTTGTCATTTTCTTGTTTTTAATTCATCCTTTTTGTCTACTATGTTAAGCACATATTTATTAATATGATAAAGTTGCTCAATGCTAATTTCAACACCACTGTGCTGTTGTGACCTGAGTAACCCAGGCTCTGAGAGGAGGCGGTCAGCCTGAGGGGGGGGGGGGGGGGGGGAGGTTGAGACTGGAGAGGGACTCTGAGCTGAAGAGGACAAGCTCTGACTGGTGAGAGAGCGAGAGAGAGAGAGAGAGAGAGAGAGAGAGAGAGAGAGAGAGAGAGAGAGAGAGAGAGATTGCTCTGCTTTGTTAGAAAATAATTGGTGCTGTGATTCAATTTGGGTATTTTTAAACCTTTTAATTGCTTGTATTGCTTGCTTGTGGAAACCATATTTTCATGCAAATGTAAGAAGTTTAGTCTTATTACGATTTGTCGGATCATCTCATGTATCCAGTGAGCTGAGCAGTGCACTTCAGTGGAATAATAATTTCACATTATTAATCAAAGCTGTGCTGAATTAATAGCCAAAAAAACCAATTTGTATGGAATTATAAACAAGAGGACATCTGCCAGAATGTGTGTCAAAATGCAAATTGTATGATTTGTATACAAGGCATATAATGTTATCAACAAAGCAAAAGATGCATTTTGTGTATTGAGTTCATGTTCATTCTGAGCCTTTATTTTGGCACACACAGTTTCATGTTTGAAAGCTCATTTCATCACACAAAACTATTGATTACTGTACCATGCAGGGTGGGAGGTTTGAATGTTTTCAGGAATGAAGACTGTAAGAAGGAGACTGTGGTGCCTTTGAAATGAAACTGCTGTTATTTATTTAAAGGTCCATACCTGTCTGTAATCACAAAGAGCCCGGGGCTCTATTATCTGATCTTCCGATTTAATTGAAGACACAGGAAAAGACATTGAAGCTGAGGTAGTTATAAAAAACGGTATCTAAAAAAGGAATGGCAACATATTATGATCTAAATAAGGAAATAACTCTGTAACTGGTGGTGGGCTTTGATCCTAAATACATGTTTCCACTCATAAAAGCAAAACTGAGAAGATTGCTATTAAAGATCTGAGCTCAGTTAGGTTATATTTTCTCATTTGAAGTTTTAGAGCAACGTAGGTATGATTTCTTTTAACTTTTAGATTGAAAATTTACATATTAATCCCTGACCATCGTCTGCCTAGTAATATCTGCTTCTGTTACCATGATGGTTGACATCATGAATGTTATGTTATGTTATGTTATGTTATGTTTTGTTATGTGTGTATGTATGTATGAGTAGGCAGTAGGACTGTCCCACTTTAACTCCGTCAGCTTTTTCTTTTTTTTTGTCACTACAATGTTTTTAACTTTCACAGACATATTCAGGTGGCCCTGTGAACACATATAAATCAGTATGATCTATTCCAGATTTGGAATAATTTACCTTCATCTGCAGGACTTTGTTTACATGATCACTTAGTGTTTAGGGTTGAGAAAAAAATCCCCTTCTCGTCACAAATCTTTTGCCTTGATTATCCATCCAGCCATACTGCAATTAATGGCTGACCTGTTCTTCCACTTGAGCTACAGATACTGTATGTGAATATATACTGTATGAGATAAAGATATATGAATGTATTCTGCAATGTTTTTTCACCTAATAGATTCATGTTGATTTGGCATTTCAGAGGCAACATGGAGTGATGAAGGCTACTGACTGAAACTGTTCTCTCACACCATCACTGAAACAATCCAAAGACACTTCTTTGTGCATGTGAACCACTCAACTGTTTTGTACTGTGGATATTTTTAGTGACGCATATGTTGTGTCTTGAGTGTAGAAAAATGTTATCAGTACAGCAAAGGCAGAGCAATTACACTACAGTGACACATCTTTTTGTCTGACATGACAGCAAAACATTCAGCATACTGTATATATATTTATTATGACAGATACATTGATCAACAGGCTAATAGCTGTGTATAATAACCACCAATTGTATATAGAACACACACACACACAGACACACACACACACACACACACACACACACACACACACACACACACACTTTCTGGTAGCGTCCAATTTTACAGAGCTTTACAGAAACATTGTTAAAGTTTTAGAGTGCTGTAAGATTTTACTTTTAGTCAAATTGCTGAGAAAGGAATAGGAAGAGAGAGAAAGAGAGTTTTCCAGCATGTAGTCTGAGCTCTAAATCTGCAGCCTCCAGCCTCACAGATGTGGACTTCTTCCAACATGGCAGGAATTATCTCCTTGTTTTCCTTGTTTTTTTTCTATTCCTTCTGTCTTTCCTCTTCCACGTTTGTTCACCACACCCTCTCACCCATTCAAGGTGTTTTCTGTGTACTTTATTGGATTTTTGTCTTACTTTTCTCAAGTAAAACTAGATACTTGCACATGAAAAAAGTACCAGCCTGCAGGTTAACCAATTGTTATATACTCATGCTATGTTTCAACCTATTGAGCTTTATTTAACATTTAAAGCACAAATCAAAGCCAGAAGTTTCCCAGGATACCAATTGGCCTGTTGAAATGTGTACAAAATGATCCACACAAACTTTTGAATATTTCCACGTAATGGAAGGGTGCGGCCATAAAAACCATTGATTTGTTTTTGGTTTGAATATTGTGTAAACATAAAGATTAAATGTCAATACATACTGTAATATACATGTCACAGTGTGGAATGAGGTCATTTTAACAACCTTCAGGGGAAGCCAAAAGCGAAAACTGTATGTTAAGAGGTTGAAACAGTCTCACAGTACAACGGAATGTAGATCATTTCCTTCTTTGATAAAATTATTATTTTAACACTGTGTGATGCACAGTGATCATTTCCCTTCACACAGACCTGGAGATGACGTGGCTGAGTCAGGCTCCTGAGACGGTGTCTGCTGCTCATGGCTCAAACAAATTTCTAAAAGTGAACGGAGAAAAAAAGATCTTCATGACAAGCCCCAGCAACCAAAGGCAATTGAGAGCTGGCAGCGTTGGATTGCATTTCCCTGTGTCTGCCCGCCTATTGTGGAGAAAAGTCAGTATTTAGGTAGGGATGTCTCCAGTTTAGAATAACAGGGCATAAAACTAACAGATGATAATTCACAGTCTCCTTTTTTCCCCATCATCTGTCACTGTGTAAACTTTAACTTATATTTGCTTGTCCTCTTTTATCTTTCTTTTTCATTACTACTTTATTCTGATAAAGGTACATGACGTTTCACTTGGGGTGTCACATTCAATATACCTTTAGAACAAACCCTATTAACACCTTTTAACTTTCATTAAGGAAATGCATTTTCTGCTCTTTCTCAATCCTATTCTTTTCTTTATTCTTCCTATCCAGATGTGTTTCTCCTCTGGATCTCCCCCTGTGCAGGCCCCCATGATTCATTTTCCACAGACATCTTAAAAGGTCCAGAACTCTTCCCTCCCCCATGCCTTTTTTCCTCTCTTTCCCTGAGCTCAGACTGCCACTGCTGGATTGTCTCAGCCTGCAGTGCTTGTCAGTAACAGTGGAACCAAAACTCAACACAGGGAAGGAATGAAGCTTATGTGGAATCTCTATGGCCAAAGGCTTGGTGTTTGCGAATGGTCTTCTCTCTGTCTTTCTCCCCTGGTGGTCAGAGGGGGAGGTGGGACGAGCCTGCCCAGGTGCTGTTGTGGGTGTTGATGGGTGGATCCACTGGATGACACCCTTTGGGATGTAAACCCACATCCATATGAGGGGAAGTGATAAAGTAGGCAGGCTGCTTTTCTTACGGGCTGCATTACTTTCACTGATGGCATAAAAAAAAAAAGTGGAAACCTGCGCTTTCAGACACTCCTCAGCCTCCTCCCTCGCTCCCTTTGCCACCCTGCAACATTCCCACCCTTCCCCACTCCTCCCTGTCCCACCCAGACACACTCTTTGCTTCCTAGCTCCTCTTTTTCTACGCACCTTCTATTACCAAAGATTCTCTACTTCTAAACTGTCTCTGCTAATACTTTCCAAGGAGGATGATGCTTACGTGTGATTGGTGGAGGGATTTCCTGGCTGGAATCTGATAGGTTTAATGTTTTTTTTTGTCATGATCTGGCTGATAATGGACTTAGCAAGTGACACTTTTGGACATACGCTTTTTGCCGAGAGATAGATAACTTTCATAATTGTCTGTTAAATATGAAGCAACCAGGAGACAGATGGCTTAGTTTAGCACAAATACTGGAATCAGGGGGGAACAGCTAGCCATGCTTAGTTCAAAGATTAAAATAATCCGGCTACCAACACCTCTAAAGCTCACCAAACACATGTCATATTCTTTTTTTTCATATTTTATTCAACAATGTGGCCAACTTAAAATCCAAATACAGTAATACAGTAACTGTCTCCATTTTCATTTGACGCATGTTGTAGTTTTACTGGGTATTGACTTCCTGGATTCCCAATGGCTGCCTGGCGACCTCTTCTTCCAGGAACTGCAAAAAATCAGATATATAATGAGATATAATGTGTTAATTATTGAGCTTTAGAGGTGCTGGTAGGTGTATTTTGTTGCCTTCGGACAGAGCCAGGCTAACTGTTTACCTCAGTTTCTAGTCTTATTGCTAAGTTAAGCTTACTGGCTGCTGGCTGTTGCTTCATATTTACTGTACAAACATAAAGGTGGCATCGATCTTCTCATCTAACTGTCTCTGGAAGAAAGCAAATATGTGTATTTCCCATGACATTTGCTCATTGGTAGGGTCAGAGTATCTTACAACACAGGAATCATGAAAGAAATATAAAGCATAGGTGTAACCGGTGGGCTTCTGCGTTGTGTTGGTTAGTAAGGAAGATGCCGTACCACAGGGTCTCTTTGGAGTTTTTCTCTGTTTATTCTGACAAAGACAAAAATAAATAAAGCAAAATCTCCATGTAAATAAAACCGCCCGCTCCAGCCAGGCAGACATTATAATATAATATACATAATCTACTATGACAAACAAGAAGAAAGAATAACTATATTAACTATATTCAGACAGATTGTTTCTGTTGCTGTATCACGCAGTTATAGGTAGAAATTCCATTGCACAGAAAGGAAAGAAGTTGTGCACACACCGCTCAATGGTGTTTTAAGCCCCAAATGTCAACTTCAAGTCAGTGCTGCGACTGTTGACTTCAAGGCACCTAACCATAACCCTAACCATAACCATTGCCTAATCCTAGTGCCTTCCAGGCAGCGCTGCCTGGAAGGCAACGTAGGGGGCTTAAAAGACCAAACACTGCACACATCTGTAAATCTCAGGTCTGCTTCTGTGAGGTGATGTATGTGAAGGAAGTGTGTGAGTGTTCCAGCCATACCTTGTCTTTACAAGCACGTGGCCTGTGATTGCACGTTAAGACAATCTCCCCATTTCAACAGCAATAAAGTGTAAATTGAAAGGTGGGCCAAGGAGAGGTGAAACCTACAATTACCTGCAGTCTGCTCTGCAGTGCTTCTATATTCCCTCAGTGTCACAAACCTTCACATGGGGTTATGCAGTCCCTATCCTTTTAAATGTGTTGAATGTATTGTTTTTACCCATCTCATTATCTATCGAGTCATCCCTATTTCAGCACCCAGGTGCTCACGCATGTACGGTTTTAGACTTTAGTCCCTTAAAAGATGATTTTTTTGGGGTTTCTCTTCCTTGCATAAGCAAGTTTTCTATAAGTGTTAAAGTCAACATGGATACAATGTCGGAAGCCACGAGCAGGATGACAGGGGTGCGAACAAGTCATACTGCAAAGGTCAAAGTGCTTAAATCAATCCTTTTTTTGGACTGTTTTGCAAGGATATTCAACATTCATTCGGTGTGCAGTGACCTTAAAGAGGTTCCTGATTTATTCAACAGCCAAGTCGTACTTTCTTGGGGGTAAACAGGAAGTTCCATTTTAATAGGGCAGCCTGATCATTGAGATAAAGTCTGTCTGCAAGAAGACAGGAGAGGATTGTGATTTGGAAAGACAATAAATTTAGTCAAGCCAAGCAATCATCCCGTATAATACTTATGAATTGCATTGCAATACTGCTATTACATGTAGATTATGTTAATTTTTGCCATATATTAAACTGTATTTAATGCCACGGGGGTGGCATCAAATATATAGTGAAAACTAAATTGCATGATGCAAAAAGTTCCATCAGCCAAAGTGCAAACAGCAGTTAAAGGGGTTTGAAAGTTAATGACTGTTTAGTGACAGCACGCTTATGAATGGTTAGGCAGAGCTTTCTTCCAGCACACATCCTCAGATGAACCCGGAGTCCTATCATCCCATCCAAGGTCTACATCGGACGAAACCTCCTGCCACGTCGTCTCTCCTGTTTTCCCCTCCCTGTCTCTCTCCCTCTTCTCTCTCAGTCTCTCTATCTCTTCCTCATTCCCTCGCTCTGCATTTCTCACTGTGATTTTATATTTCTTTAACCATAGTCTGCCTGTCCTGTTTTTTCACTGTCTCTTTATGTAGTCTGTCTCTCTCTGATGACACCTTTCTTTCTTTCTTTCTTTCTTTCTTTCTTTCTTTCTTTCTTTCTTTCTTTCTTTCTTATGATGTGGTTCTTGCAGGGATAAAGGGAGGGTTAGTCCATTTGACTTGCTTCCTGTGCTCTGTGCAGTCTAAACGCCAGCTTGGTGACCACACAGTATTGCATGATGGTTCAGCTGCTGCACCTCGGTCACAGAGAGAGCTGTACTCTCTCATTTTGTCATGACTCTCTCAGACAGACACACTGTCGGGTCCCACGAGCCTCCATTCTGTACATACAAAATGCATGTTGCATGTTTGGTAAAAGTTAAGACTGAGCTCTTGCAGTTGAATTTTCTCAAAAATCTGCAGTAGATTTTTTTATAGAACCATTACAAATATTTCTTGTATCTATGTACAGTCTGGGTTGTGTGTTTTATTTTGTAATTTACTGTACAGTAGTTAAAATAAAATCCATTCTGAAGCACAAGTCTGTAAGTAGACTACTCTATTCCTTCCTCATGCTTCTTTTCCTATTTATTTGTAAATATGTCACATAAACTAAAAAGTCGCCTAATTATAAATATATAATATAAAATCCCCCCCTCCCCTCCACACCACCAGCATTTTTGCCTTATAGGTCCCTTGCCAGAATCAAACCCATGGATGTTGCAGTTATATGGTCTACTGTAATAACTACACAATTCATTTATAGATATTATTTTTGATTGTGTGCATATAAATTAATAATGTCCTAGTCTACAGCTGTGTCTCAGGTTAGGAGCTGGGTCCACGAAGGTGGCTCCATCAGAGGACCTGAAGGCCAGACTGAGCCTGCTCCTCCTCCACAGATGAGCCAGTGTAGCCTCATACAGACCAAAACTCATGGTTAGTTTGGGCGCTCCACTTTGACTCATAAAGTCAAACATTTTCCAGATCTATCCCCAGGAATGCTGTCCTTCAAAAAGACAAAAAGGGAGAGAATGATGTTTGATGTTTAGCTTTAACACATGGTGGACAACTGGTGCACTGGGTTAATAATAAATATATGCATATAACTTAGATACTTACATCTGTTTACAGATTAATGTAATTTATATGTGTGTTTATGTCTGTCTTCCATAACTTACATGTTGCAGTGTTTTTTTTATTTATTTAAATCAATGGGTATATTAACCAACGATCTATGAGCACCTAGTCTCGCATTGCCAGACCTATCTCCACAGTGCTGCGGAAAGGCAAAATCTAAAAAAATGGTCATATGGTAATATTATTGCATTTGGTTCACATACACATATACACACTGTTGATCAACCAGTTCATCCCAGGCTCCCGTGTCTAGACTGCAGTCTCTCACTAAAGCTCCAGAAGGCTACAGTGATCTAAAACTGGAGTTCTTTCTACCTGCTCATTACAACATTTAAAGATATTTTAAAGAATCACACTGCACCTCGAACGCCTCTGGCAACAATGTGAGAGACGTGAAGCGTCTAAATGCCTCCCACAATCCTTTCTAGGGACAGCCCATGACCATCTGCAGACAATGAAAGAAAAGAGAGAAGAGGAAAAATTAACTGCTTCTCCCAAAATAAAACAAGAAAGATAAAAACAACAGGCAACCATTTGTAGAATTCCTTCAAGATTTCTTTTACATCCATATTTGTCAACTTTTCTTTTAAAATGCCATTCAATAGAAATGTGTTGATCTCCAAAAAACCTGTCAAACCTTTACTGGATTTTGAGTTACTGTATTAACTGTTCAAACTGTGGCTACTCATTTTCTCTTTTGCTGCTTGTTTCTGTTTCTGTCAGACAAAGACTTTCTGAGTGCACATACTGTTTTCTCCTCGTTAACTCCAGCCTGTTGCTTCATGAGTGAGAGAGCAGCATCCTCTCCTGGTTAAAATGCTCAATAAACAAAGACACTCCCCATGTTTGGATTTCTTATACTTTTCTTCCTCTGGAGTTTCTACAGAGCATGGTTCTGCCATGAGAAAAACTGTAATACTACTGTAATCGATAATGTTTTGCTTATAAATCGTTTTATCTCCAGTAATGCAACACGAATGGAATACATTTCTTGCAGGAAATATAAGATCAAACTAGGGTATGAAGCATTATTATAGTGTCCTCCTTAGAAAGAAGCATTGACAAGCATTGTGTCCACTGGAGGGTGCCACTGCATCACACACTGTACCATCAGCTAGTCTCTTTCTTCCTTTAAATGTCCAGTACAACCACAGTCTGATCAGTTGGTCCCTATATTTCCACTGGAGTAGCCAGGGTAACAGATTGAGGACCTGGCTCAAAAACACAACAGCACCCAGTTTTTTTCTGCCAATTTAGGGAAAGGACTTCAATTCTTTCACAACAAATCTGCCGTGATCACATAATAACCTGTATTTACCCACTTCTTTGGGATCCTCTTATGTGTAATCTCCTCTAGGCAGTAGAGTAGTTATTTCCTTCAAAGAAAAACACAAAGAACAAATAAATCTCTGCCAAGAGTGCTCGATTCATTTTCTCCACTCTCCACTCAAAAGACCCCAGCATGTTAAAATCTTTGAATGCATCATTTTCCAGGAGATCTCCATTAAAGCCTTGTGTAGTGCAGATTGATATGGTCGTTTACAGCTAACCTTGTGTTGGGTTTGCTGCTTCCGAGCTAACTTGACTCATCTGCTGATCATTTCTCCATCACTGGCTTACTGTTGTGGTGTACCAACATGCATCATTTTCTCTTTGAGTTTTGCAGTCTCCACTAAAATTCACATCCAAATATTTCTCTGCTTCGATTACTCTTTGTGACCATCACAGAAAATAAAATCAAACTTCTGAGTTCAGCGTGACCTGGCTGTCAGTCAGCAGAACAAGTTTTGTTTTGTTTTTCTCCTGCGGCTGTGCATCTCTCTGCAGATGCAGGATGACAGACAGGTTGCCAAAACTGCCCAATGAATGAGTGATCTGTCAGTCCACATTTAGAAGTAATATATGGCAGCAATAAATCATTTTCTGTTTTTGGTGGGACCAAAAAAAAAGAACCAAACCAGGTACAGTATAAATCAGTTTGAGCTGAATCACTTGAGCAGACTGTCGCTGTAGTTATTTACATGTTCAATGTAGCCTATCGAAACAGTTTAAATCATTATGATGAGAAATTGAGAAACAAAATAAATGTCTCATGAAAATGTGTCTCTACAAACACATCAGTAGTAGAAGTATTCAGATCCTTAGTGAAAGTAACAAAACATACTCCATTGCATTATTATAAAAATTTATCAAATGACAATGCAAGAACAATGTGACAATGCGAAGGGTGTCCTTGCAACTGTTTGGGGCCACTCTCACTGCTCTCATAGCGCCGTTCTCGTTTGCGGCAGGCTGTTAATTTCAGCAACAAAGCTCTCAAAGCCAACTTTACACATCACGTAACCAGCACCAAACAGCAGACAGACATAGTTAGCGACTAGCTGGTGAACATAGTGGAGCATTTAGCAGCTAAAGAGACAGATATTTCCCTCAGGAGCTGGTGGAGACCAAGACAGAGCTAAAAGGAGAGTGAAAATGTGACTTATATTCAGCAGGTGGCCAGAAACTGTTGGTTAACAATGTCAACATTTTGTTCACACTACTGACACACATTATGGCCTTATGATTATGGCATATGCTCAAATTTGAAATGTTTTTAATCTTTATATGTTGTATACATTTTATGAAAGGGATGTTATAAACAGTACAAATAGTACTGGGCAGGGACATTTTTTCCCTTGGGATCAATACTATGTCTTACTGAAGTTACCCTTTCATGACAGTACACTGTGCATCTTCCCTGACTCGCTCCCTCTTTCATTCATGGTTTCCATTGTACAGCATGACATTGATTGACACTGGTTTAATGACATCTTCACTGAAGCATCGCCTCAGAGAGTTCCCTCGGAACATATTGCAATTTCTATAAGCTCCAATATTCTCCTAAAACCTCCAAGAAATAACTACCAATATAGGAATAGTGGCATATCAGTTTATTGATTCTGATATGCTTAAAAGAAGCCACATGTGGTCTGTGATGTTAGAATGAGCGGTGTCCCACCTAATTTTGATTTACGTCTACTGGAAGGACTCTTCTCTAAATCTAGTCTGATGTACGATACGATGAGAAAGACTCTGCTATGTTTGCTTCTCCTGTCCCCGCTTAGCTGTATTTACCAAAGGTCTCGTTCAGTCATTCAAGAGGCACCAGGAGACTCAATATGGAAATGAAAGCTCGATCTGCATACATTAGAATAGTAAATGTAGTCTGATGCTCACGACAGCAACCATACATAAAGATTAGTTTCATGAAGTGACAGAACTTCATACGCTTAAGGGAGGAGAGAGGCACAGATCAGCGGACCAAAGACAGATGGGCTATCAGGACACATCTATAATCATGCATATGATAATTGGCTCTGTTAACTTTGAAATGTGCCCTTGAAAAATAAAGAATTTTGGGGCTCTAAAGATTGTATTTAAGTTGCTGGTTAATGAGCAGTTTAGTGGATATTTTGCCTAATTAACAAGGAGGGGAACAGCAGTGCAGCAGCAGTGCAGTATGGTTTAAAGGATTCTATAATCATATAGTATAAAATATCTTCCTGACCTTTGGCCTCCTAAACTGTTATTTTGAAGGTTATGTTACAGCTTGGGATGGTACAGTTACTTCCTGTATACACTGTTCCTTGCTTTTGATTGGACTGTACTTCCTATGTTTCAAAGCCACTAATTGCACATTTCTAAAGTCTTTACAAGCTTTCAAACATTTCTAAAAAATTAGTAAAGCACTAGTTTGAAACTACCTAAGGAGAGCTTAGAAATTAATGAATAGCTGGTGCTCAAACCAAAACCTGGCTTCTTAGTTATTTAATAGCCAACTGAAGAATGAATGTAAAAATGAACCACACATTCATTCTTTTCATAGTAGCAGTCTCATGCTCATAGATCTTGTGCCACAGTGGATACATATATGCATTGCCAATAAGACTGTCAGCAGCCAACCCTCAGATCAGAGTAAGAACAGACATGTTTACATGCAGATTTCACATGCCAGTCAGCGTAAGCCCTTTATATCATCTGCCTGCTGAGAGAAAGTAATGTTTATGTTTTGCCTGACATGTGCAAGCTCAACACAGCAAAGAATGACTTTTTATTTGTGGTGGGGAACATTCCTGTGTTAGCTCCACATGTTGCCTCTCATGGCTCAGTCCTAAATGTCCAGCTACCTGTGGCGGACTGTGATTATTGTGGACATAATTTTTTTCCATGTAAATTCACACCCTAAAAGAAGACATGAATAGCTGTGTCCTATTGAGAGTCATCTGCCCCATGCAGACAACGCACTTAATCATCAGTCATGGGTCCAGACCATCAGGAGGTCGGCTGTTTCCACCTTCTTTCTGGTCACCCTGAGTGGAAGTGTTCAAACACTTGATTAGCTTTCTGAAAATCCATGGCAAATCCTGGGTTTAGGTGATTAGTGTTGATTTGACATGAAGACCCCATGTTCTCAACACAGTATGGGGTTAGAAATTGGATACCAACTTGTTAGATTACCATAAAGCTGAGGTAAAACATGCCCAGACTCACATGGGTTGTATGCAAAATAAAGCTCAGTTATTTAAATATAAACAATGTACTAGAGCCCGACCGATAAAGGATTTTTAAGGCCGATATTGATACAAATATTTGGCGATTTAAAAATCCGATATTCCGATATATCGGCCGATATATATTTTCAAAAAAATCCAGAAACGCGTTACAAAACATAAACAGATTTCCCTAACATGAGTTATTTGTAGTTATTTACTAAAATAATATGATAATGCAGTATAAAAATAAAGTTGTTTGTTTTATTGTCACAACAGAACAGAGGAACATCAAAATATATTAAAGTTCTGATAAATAAAATGTATTAAAAATACAATGATGATGCTATGAAACTTAAAGGGTTAAACACAAGCGTTGCCAACAGAGACGTTGTAGAGTGCCCTCTGGTGGAGAAACTATGCAACGCCAACACTCATAACCTAGTTGAAGGGTGTTTCATTTCATTTTTTTTTTTTAAATATTCATTTATCGGCCATTATAAATGCCAATACCGATAGTTTGGAAAATGCCAAATATCGGCCCGTCGATATATCGGTTGGGCTCTATGATGTACATTAAAAAAGGTCAATACAAAACTAAATAAAATTAATAAATGAATATGGAAATTTGGCATGGCTACCCATCTAGTGTTCTAAACATGCCATGTCTGTATTCATATACCGTATGAGGTGCACCATCTTCTATTTCCACGAAATTAACAGCTAGCAGTACTTAAAGCAATCATGGGCTTCTGCATGTTTTCAACACAAAGTTGCCTCACACTGCTGCAAAATTATGTTTTTCATGAATTTGCTATTACAGTAGCCAGCTTGGTTCCGACAACCAACAGTGAACAATCTCAGCCTTGTTTGACATTTGGCACGGACCAGACGTCGACCTGGGTAGTGAAGATAAGGAGCTAGAAAATGACCTTCCAAGTATAGAACAGCACAAAAGCTTCATGAGGATACACATTCACACCTAAATATATATATGGGGCTATCAGAGGAGAAAAGATAAGAAGCTATAGTCCATTAAAGTTATTAAAGAAATTAAATGTCCTGGTACACATTTACCATTAGGCTTTATATCTTCACTGTGTTTGGATTGGAAGTCCTGTTATTGTCAATAAACATAATCTCTCTTCATTTGGTTGCAGAAGGAAATCTTTTGATTGACAAGCATGCATGACAGATTTGCAAAAGCCCTCCGAAGGTTCACTAATCACTCTAAAGTCCTTCTCTCTTTGTTTCAGTGAAAGCACAGGAGAATCATGTCAGTCACAACCACCCATATTGATTTTTCCTTTGGCTATGCAAAAACCGTAATCACCGCTGATGTCACATTGTGTTGGTATAAATAATGATCTGTGTCTTTCTGTTTTGCTGTCATTCTCCATGTGCATTGTCTTTTCCAGCTGCCTTGTGTCCAAGAATTAACTTCAAAGCTGACGTTTTGTGCACATTTGAATGACAGCCCAGTGACTGAATCCCAGAGACAAGGGCATCAGATTAGATACAGTGGCTTTGTTGAAAATATATGGAAAAGGCCTTGGATTGAACTGTTCAACTTACTCTCACACTGTGGCCTTAGCTGCATCTGCCTTCATCTTGTTTTCTAATGTTACCATCAACCTCACTTTGACTCCTCTGATCAGAGGCTCACCTTAACGTTACCATCCGTCACTTCAGTATTTAAAAAAAAATCAAGCTCTCCTGGGGTGTGGTCGTGTCCCGGGGCTTGCAGATCTGACGTTTGAATGCATTTTGACAAGAGAACATCAGGATGACATTTAAGTCAAGGCACATCTCCAGTGCGGTAGAGAACAGTGTCGCAGAAATCAGGGGAAACATAAAAGCAGATTGAGGCACGAGCGCTGAAGACAATAAGCACCTGAATTCAAAGAATGTGTTTGCAGTTCTAAAGACAGAGGGAACAGAAAGAAAAAATCCTTTATAAAGCAGCAGACATATGTGTCTGCTCATCAGTATTGTAAGATCCCTGCTGCTTGCTGATTGATATTTTCCAACAAGCATCCTTGCATATCAAAGCTCATGTATGGCACACAACATAACACCTTTTCAAATTACCACTGTGAATCTAGTTAGCACAGGTCAGCTTGTGAAGGAAGTTTTAATGATGTGTTCTTTCTGCTTGTGTTCAGTGAACAAGTCATAAGAGAGACTCACTAATCTGTCAATCAATAACTCCTTCCTCATAAGCAACTGGGAATTTAAAATCACTCACAATTATGCATAGATAAACAGATTATTGTGGATTTGTTCGTGGGGTCTTCAGGATACACATTAAGCCTGTTTAGTTTGCCTGAGAGACAGCAGAAAATGGACAGGGACCCAGGAGAACTACACTGTGTGCATGCTGAAAACTGAATGAGACAACTGGACCTGCCTCATTTCAGTAGTGTTGATTAATCAATTCATAAAACTGGCATTTATGTCCATCACGGAGTTGCATGATAATCGGAGTATTTGTACTTTTGTGGTGATGACAGCTGATTTTGACCATAACCTTGTATAATTTGATATTAAAGCGCCCATATTATGCTCATTTTCAGGTTCATAATTGTATTTTAAGGTTGTACCAGAGTAGGTTTACATGGTTTAATTTTCAAAAAACACCATATTTTTGTTGTACTGCACAGCTCTCTCTCACTGCTGCAGATCCTCTTTTTTATTTTTTAGATAATTTTTTGGGGAATTTTAGGCCTTTAATTGACAGGACAGCTGAAAATGTGAAAGGGGAGAGAAAGAGAGTGGGAATGACATGCAGCAAAGGGCTAGAGGTCAGAATCGAACCCGGGCCTGGAGGAGTGAGCCTCTATATATGGCCGCCCGCTCTACCAACTGAGCTATCTGGGCACCCTGCAGATCCTCTTTTCACCTTGTCTCTGTTTTAGCTACAGAGTGAGACCTCTTTTCTTCTTCTTCTGTACTATCTTTGACTGCACTCGCACCTGCGCAGTAGCTCAGATCGTCGATCATTTCAGCTAGCTCCATAGACAGTAAAAGAAAGGCTGTTTTCTCCAACTTCAGTCAGTTGCAAGGCAAGATTAGCTGGGAGACTTCTAAACAAGGGTGCATATGTAAGTAGTTCTTTTGTAGATTATGGTGAACTTGTGTGTGCTAGCATGCTAACGCTAGCATGCTAACGGTTGTGGTTAGCCAGCTCATTTTGGCTAGTGACGAAGAAAGCCGTGCAGATTTTGAACAGCTCACCCGGAGACTGAAGGCAGGACACATTCAGAAACCCATCTATCACTCAAAACAGCATGGA
The DNA here is from genome assembly GCF_004354835.1 of Perca flavescens. Lineage (NCBI taxonomy): Eukaryota > Metazoa > Chordata > Actinopteri > Perciformes > Percidae > Perca > Perca flavescens. The sequence continues at coordinate 20,826,360 of NC_041344.1, read as the reverse complement.
TGGATTTTTTTCAAAGTTTGTATGCGTGTGGAAGCACCAGAGACACAAAATAACACCCCAAATCCCAGAAAAAGTGTTTTTTTCATAATATGGGCACTTTAAGCCTAATATTTTCCTCTTTTTGGGTGTATGCATTTGTCAGTTGAAGCATTGTCAGAATTCTGCATATATGCTCCATTTTCCAAAATGTATTTTATTTGAAAATATTTCCCATTTCCCTGGACTATATAAAAGCCCTCCAACAAAACTGAATAGGTTCTAGCTATGTGGTTTTAACATCTTATCTTTTATTCGGCCTGAGTCATACTCAATTCTGAGGGACTTTCCATGTTGGTTCAAATGTTTTAGTCAAAAGATGCAAAAAGTCACAATGTGAAGTTTGAGGACATTTATACTGTAAGTTAAATTTTAAGTAACATGTTTCACATTCCTATCTATATGTCTCAGATTTAATGTGAAATAGGTTTATTATTGACATAGGCAACTGACTTATGACTTCACTGAGACTCTGATCTTTTTTCTTGGAATGACGTGGTAAATCTGGTCCTAGAGATTGAAAATCATATTATAAAAAATAATGCAACAAACTAACTCTTCACTCTTCATTTCTTCAATGACTTGCAACTTGTTGGTCGTAACTTGCAGATGACTTCATATGTGTTAGACTTACTTGTTTGTCATCTGTACAGCATATAACACCCTTTGTCCTTTAAACTTGATTCGGATAAGGAAAAACTCCCTAAAAAACCCTTTCACAGGAAAAAACCTAAGGAAGAGCAACTAGACGGATAGACATGCAATAGATGTATGTTCAGAATGACCGAAATAATGAAATTACAGCATAGACAATCCAAATGACAAATACTATACATATAATGTAAACATATATGAAAAAAAAAATGGATCTGGGAAGATTTCAAGCAGCTTCCAGGTGTACAGGTAAACATGCCAGAAAAACCCCTGACACTTAAAACACTGTCTTGCAGTGTGATTTAAAAGACACAGTCAGGAATTAGCTCCTAGTTTCTAAATTGGCCTTGAGTTGCCCTTTACCAAATAAAGGAGGAAAACAAATGCAAGCTGAAAGCTTCCATCTAAAAGTGTGCTATTTGATGCAGAAAAAACATAAAAAGATTCTAATTCAACCAGACTGACTTGTATTAGTCTTGAATTACAATGACAAAGTAAAGAGTAAGATTGTTTATGCCACAGTTTTACTTTGTTAGTTTTCTCTCCTGATAGTGCTTTGATGACTCATCGTTCGAGCCGAGCAAGGGGTGTTGGGAGGATATAATTTGCATTGTGTCATCTGAGGAATTAACAACCCTGTGAAGAGCTAACCTCAGTCTAATTAGGATGTGTCTGTCTAAATAAAGATTTTTCATGTTAACGTGTAACCCTTTCCACAAATATTTATCAGCAAAGACATCAATGAAGGTCATGCCTAATGTATTCCTGACAGAATTATGTTGATGTGATCTTCTCTGCATGGACACAGCAGGAGCAGACAGACTGTGCCAATTACTAATCATGTCAATCAATCTTAATATACAGACAGATGTTATTATATGCCTTGCCATTAAGGGTCAATGTTCCTTCAGAGCTTGGACAGTGAAGAGGATTGATTTTATACATTAAACTAGGTGGCACTGTTGCTCCTCCTTCAGTCTTACTAATGTTTGAGAGATTTAAAAAAGTGCCATTGCATTAATAACAGCATTTTGATTGATGTGATCAGTGACATCTCAAAATCAATCATGGTCAAGATATCAATAATATTAGTGCTTTTATAGTGCTGTGATCTTTACAATAAAATGAAGGAGTGATTAAACCCTGTGCTCTCACACAGTGCTCTATAATAGTAGTCATGTTGTGGTTATGATACACTTGCTGCATTAGCTAAAAGATAAATCCATTTCTTTTACGTGGCCTCCGGCTTTAGATTTCCATTATCTTAGCTATGACAAATTCAGGTTCAAAGTCGCTCTTTTTAGAAAATACTGCCGCCCTAATACCTCTGCTTGCTTTTATAATCAGATTACAGCTCATATAGTCAAATTGTACTTTCCAAGGCGGAAAAGTGGGTCAGGATGTTTTAGATTCAAAAAGGCAGCATGGGATCTGACTGCTCCTCCCACACTTATTTCCTCTTTTTTGAAGATACCAGGTGTCTTCAGAGGGTGGTGGTGTCAACTTAAAGTCACCGTGTAACTTCAGTGAAACTTGATAAAACAGCTTCATCCTCACCCACAGCTGCTACCTTGATAACAATTTGCCAATCCTATTTATTGATTATGATGCTTTTGCATTCTACAGAGTCATACTTTGACCACAATGAAATTAGAAAACTTGGTGACATGATTATACTTAAGCTGCTATAAAATATATTTAATATGTTTAATGTGAAAGCGATCGCTTATTAAAGGAATAAGATAAGACAAGACAAAATTGGATACGATAATCCAGAAGGACAAAAGAAATAAAACTGATACACTGTGCAGTAAAAACCTAGGCTACCTTGGCTTTGTCTCAGTTGTGTGGCTCTCTTTTGACTATAATGGACATTAGCTAGTTCAGAACAGCACTGTAATCTGTGGCAATGTGTCAATAAGCAGCACATTTATGAAGGCCACAGAGCACTGGGACAGTATTAGCACTGTTGTGAGAATAATGTATTGTAATAAAAAGGCTGTAGTTCAGCCCATGCACTGGAAAACATTGTCAAATTTAGCACATTGCTATGCTCTTCCCTGTGTGTAATTTGCAAACAAGCCTCATTATGTGCACCATAAGGTTCCTTCATCGTTATGCACATCTGCCACTGCAATGATTCAGTGGGAATTTACTCTCAAAATACTGCCCAAACCCTCCCGCCTGGACGTAAATGCATAAACTGTACCTGGGCCAGGCCAGCTTTGGTCACAATAAGTATTCTACAAGCGCAACAAAACAGGAGGTTTGACATTATGCCACATCCCTGAGGGGAGATTACCGTAGAGTAATTCATAGCACTACTCAGCAAACTATGAATTACTTGTCAAAGCTTGTCATGCCAAGCACCGGGGGTGTAAGAGGGTGCTGGAACTGAGCCCTGGTGAGACTCAATTATAGCAGGACAAAGGCATACGCTGCGGTGACATATTGAAGGGAGGAGAAGTGCAGCAGACCAAAGCTTTTGTAACATGAGGGACACAGCAGTGCATAAAACTTGTGATTCTGTTTTTGGTGTGTTCGTAAGCCTTTCAAATGGAATTCACAGAAGGGTAGGCTTTGTCTGGTTTGCTCTTTTGCTGAGAGAAGAAATGTCCTATTCATGACAGTTAATAGAAAGCTGTCAGGACTGTGGTAGCAGCAAATGATTCAGCGGTGTATCAGCACGTCTGTGCGGTCACTTCCCTGACTTTCCCCACCATTAAAATTGAGAGTGCAAAGACTCGAATGAAAATATGAAAATGAGGCCAGAGCAAAACAGCTTGCACATTAATGCTCTTGTCTAACCACGTTGGAATGAAAGAGCTCAAGTTGGCTGCAGGAATTGAACGCAATGACAGAAATGTTTTCTCAATATGATCAAAGACAACAAGCTCAATCTGCTCCTGGCTGGTTTAGGTCTCAGTCAGCTGAATTGTGTCTCTTCGGCTTACAAACTTTTCTTCTTCAAGTGGTCATACAGAAAAAGCTAATTAGCGCACGCTAGTATTATTATTATTATTATTATTATACATGCCTTTTCATCTTAACTATTCATTATCGTTGTCTACTGGGATAGGCTCCATTCCATTTTAGAGGACTCTCACCTTTATAAGCTGCAAAAAAACAATAAACACGTCCTTCCTCGTATATGGTTTCTCTTGGATGACTCTCAAACAAATGCAATTACCTACTTTAGTGGATTTGCTTAAGTAAGTGAATCGTTTTTGCCCAACCATTCTAAGACTTTGTAAATAAGTCAAAGTGAGTGATAAAGCTTAGGGAAACTGTGTATGTGTGGGAGACTTAAAAATCATGGGTGATCCCTGCAGACCAATCGAAACCAATAAAAGCAACGGCTTTTATCGATGTAGCCCACACTGTAGCTGAGCAGCAGAGTTTAGAGTTACATACTGTAGGATACTTTGTGTGATGGCGACAACTTCCATAAGTGGGAACGGTAAAAGAAAGTGTAGTGGAATTTTTCTTGTCAGCAGCAGGGTTGTGCATCAAAAACACACGATGAGACGAATAAAGACATTTTTAGAAATAAACCAAAGTTTGGTCTTTGAGTATTTATTATATTTGCAAATATAGAGAATCACTGTTTCACAAGTACCAACAGCACATCTGAAAAAGTCCTTCTAACTAGAAACCTAAACGTCAAAACATCATAAAGAAAACCTCCGTTAAGCCACCCCTCTTAATTTATCTTTTAGCATGGCCATAGTTGAAAAGAGACATTATTAACAGTCACACCATTGTATCACCTTCCCCTCTCCTCCTGTTCTTAACATTAGCCTAAACAATATCTCAGGAGACACGGTTCAGACAGTTTATGGCCTTCTTCACTTTATATGCTAAAAGTTAAAACAAAATGAGAAGCTGGAGTTCCTTTAAAAAAAAAAAAAAAAAAAAAAAAACTCTACTAGGCTGAAAGTTCACAGTTGCCAGCTGTTTCACTTGGAGCCTTTTGAATCTACACATGAACAAAATTAATTATCTTGTAGAATATTAAAACAATCATTGACAATAAGGTTAAAATAAAATGTTGCCATGACAAAAGATAACACAGCAGAGGATATGACAAGTGTGTATTCTACAAACAAACACACAGACAGAGCATAAAATAGGCCATATCCTTTATTGGGGGAATGTTGAATTGCTTCCTACCAATTTAATAAACTTAAAACTTTGTCCCTTTTTTTAAGATTAAATAAAAACAGTGAACCGCTGCAACGAACATGCTTGGGAGGCTCTGAATGAAAAAACAAAATAATCATGAAAACAAATGTAGTTCAAGGCTTAAGACAAAGAGTAGAAGAGCAGCAAATATTAGAAACCGCTGTGACCGAGCACACTAATGTACTGTAGCAAGCATTTGTCACCAATAAGTTCCCATTTATATTATATTCCTGTACATAGATTTCATAAGAAAGCATACTCTGCTGTTGCTATACTAGCAAGTCAGTTCCTCTCTTTGTACTTCATTTAATAAATCAGTTACGCATTGGGTTTTTTAGGACATTTTACGAACAAGATTTTAGTGTCTTCTGTTTGAGTCAGTAGGCTCGTTCGAGATGAGCCAGATCTGCGCAGAATCGATCACCGGCGATCGCCGCCCAATGCATGCCGGTTAGATTTGTGTCCGACTTGATCCCGACTTGCTCTGACGTCATGCACACGTGGGCAACGATAATCTCACGAGACCAAGGCGGCCGCAGTTCTGAGACGCAGGTAGCGCAGTTGCTTTTCACCAACTGCAAGAGCCAGGCGGACGCAGGTGGACCCACTGCATGCTGGGAAACGCCGGCCTCTCAGCTGATTGAACAGCTGATTGGTTCAGAATCGACTCAACATGATGATGTTTTATATAAACTTTATTGATTTTTAATCGGAGGGATTTTAACTGCTATTTGTCTGATTTAAAGGCTTATTCTGTACAGAACACCTGTTGTGAGGCCGATAGTTACGTTTAGAAGTCAGAGAGACTAAATCTGTTTAGGTTATGGATCATCTACAGTCTGTTGGTAATTAAAATCAGCAACAGATCGCATGTAGAGAATTTTGACAGCTACTCTGTCATAATAAAATCAAATGGAGACTGTGTAGGAGCTGATATATGGGTCTGATAACATTTTATTAAATCGGAATCGAACCACAGTGTTTGTGTCACTTCTTGTTCAGCCTGAAGGCTGCTGGAATCAGCTGGAAAACTGTCCGACTTGAGAGCGGACTTTTGTCACCGCCCCCGGCTGCTGCCGCCTGCTCTCGTCTACTTTACAGGCGAGGCGCAGTTCATCTCGAACGAGCCTAATATACCAAAAATGATTCCTGGACAAATTACATTTGTTATGTCTATAAATGTTTGCTGCTGACTGGAAGTGTTTCCCAAAACAGGTTGTAGTATTCAAACGTCCTGAGACAAATGTTTGCCTGAATCAAGGAAATAACAGAGTATGTTTTTAAAAAAATTATTTACATCTTAATTTGCACCACAACTCCTTAAAGTGATGGTTCGGAGTAATTTCACCCTAGAGTCTTTTGCACCATGACCTCGAGCCAAACACCCTCCCAGAAGCTTTTTTTAGCTGGGTCTAGCGTTGGGAGAGTTAGCGTAGCAGCGTTATCAGCTGAATAGCTTAGCGCAGGGGCTAATGGACCCACGTTTGTATATCGTAAATGACCCCACTAATAATGCCCGAAATGATACCAAACTTCTACACTAGTACAAATAGGTTATGTACTCATAAAACGATGGATTGGAAAATTTGTAAGTACACCAGAAGTTTATAAACACTTGCCTGCTCTCTTCTGCTCTCTGTTGCTGCAGCTGCTGCTACCTGCAGTTAGACGAGTGCTTAGGGCCGTCTACAAATTATTACACCGAAAAGAGATACAACAAAAATATTTATTAATTTAATGATTAAATAAGGTAATGTCTCCAAACTTACCTCAGTTATTACTTGTCCCCTGCTAGTTATGCTACAGCACTTAGTTAAAAAAAAAAAGTTAAATTAAAAAATATTTTTGTTGCATCTCTTACAAACTTTCCAATCAATTGTTTTATGAGTACATAACCTATATGTACTACTGTAGACGTTTGGTATCATTTCGGGCATTATTAGTGGGGTCATTTACCAGATACAAACGTGGGTCCATTAGCCCCTGCGCTAAGCTATTCAGCTGATAACGCTGCTACGCTAACTCTCCCAATGCTAGACCCAGCTGAAAAAAGCTTCTGGGGGGGTGTTTGTTCGAGGTCATGGTGCAAAGGACTCTAGGGTGAAATTACTCCGAACCATCACTTTAACATCAGACCAATGAGCTGGCCATTTATAACATTTATCTGTTGTAGTTATGGCTGATTCTGGGGCAGGGCCATCACAGAAAAGAAGGAAATTAAACAAAGAACAACTAAAAGCTAAAAGGAAAAGTGAAAGAAGAGTCACACTCAGTCTGGCTTTTAACAGATGGAGACAATTACCGGATTGTAAATGATCCAAACCGAGCCCAAATTGGCCCTCAGGTATGTTGTGTCAATTTCATTCATAAAATAACTTTAGATTGGGCAATGTGGTTGTACGCCAGTCCGTGTTTGTGTTGGCCTACTATTTTCTTTTCCCTTGCCCCAAAAGAATAATCTTTAAAAAAAAAAAAAAAACATAAAGTATGCTCTAAAGTTGATGAATTGTTATGAACTACCAAACAGTATATAAACTTCAGTGTGAAAGTTCATACTTTGCCTTGGGAATGGTTCGACAAAAAATGAATTAATGAAAAAAATATTTTTTGTCTAATTATACAAAGTATGATATAAAGCCCACTAAATGGCCTTAGGCAACTTATGGCCCATGTTTCTTCCAAGGTTGCAGACCATTCAATGCCCTTTCATAAGAGGTAATTGCTCACCCAAGTGTGTTAAATAGGAAAGTGAGCACTGGTGAAATCTGATCAAGACTAAATACTGACAAAAAAACTGAAAAGGTAATAGGGTTGTCAGTGTATCAGTAATGTATTTTATTCATAATTAAATAAAAAAAATATATTTTTAAAGTAGTAATGCAGATTGTATGTAGCAAGAATGTACTCCGGTAGTTGCACTTTTGCACTGGAGCAATCAGCTTCAGACTGAATGATGCAAAGTGAGAAGGTATTTCAGCATGATTACCATAATGCAAGATAATTCCCACCAGGTGTAGATTCACTTACATTCTGTTGCATCATGCCTTGAGGTAAATTGATTCAAATTGGTTGATTGAATCTCAAGGCATCTGTGTAGCTAGTGTGTTCAGCAAAGCATCCTCGGTCAGGTGAGTCCAGTCGGTGACCAAACGCACTTTGCCAGATGATTTAGAAGTAAAGCTGTACAGTAGAAAAGATAGAAGCTGGGTACTGGAGTTGAATGGCTTAAAACAAATATATTGCATTTTGTCTTATTTTGTTTTGTGTCCACGAATCAGTTTCAGCTGTGTTAAAGATAATGCAACTACTACATGCCACAACTACATGTATATGGATGTACTTTCCCTTCTGTGGTGTTATGGTTGCATTCCAAATGGATTCATAGCAATAGCAATGGCCAACATCAGTGGAAACACACAGCTCACATATCTTCACTTTTTCTCCCAGCCGGTGTTCATTTAGCAAACTAATAACACATTTGCCGTTTTAAGTGTATCTAGAGAAGACAGTATTGACTATTAGTGATGTCTGTCTGTCTGTCTGTCTGTCTGTCTGTCTGTCAGAGAAAGACAGAGGAAGTATAAGGGGCAACGCCCAGGAGTCAGATGACATTACATCAAGGGTCAGATAAGAAGACAGTGATGTAAATTGCAATCAGACACACTTTGAATGACATGTATTGATAAAACGTCATCTGTTAGAAAGGCCTAAATAGTCTTGTTTACATCATGATCACAATGAAAATAAAGTCAGTCAAGCCCAGCTCCCAGTGGGGTGTGCAACGCTGAAGTTAATCAATATTTCATTTCTTTTGTAAATGGTGTTGCATCTTCTTTGTCAAGGGAGTCAGTTTCAGTGTCAATCAATGAATCAAAGCTCAATTTGAACAAGATAAAGAAAGACAATGAACTTATATGATCAGATTTTATTTAAATGGGGAATTTAGCTGCATTTCCATTGGGATTGAAGGGGGTCATCAGGTTGCTGACACAGACACACTGACCGGCAAACGCACTGATGCACAGATGAGACGAATGAATAAGAACATGGATCCAACAGGCTAACAACTTATTTTAGTCTGAGTAATAGTCTGAATAGTATAATAGTGAAATTTTCATGCCATTGGACCTTTAATAAGAAATGATGAAATGGGGAACCTAAAAAATTACACACTGTATATGCATGTACACACATACATATCTGCATCTGCTCAAAATATAATGTATAGAGACAAGATTTAATAAGAGAGCGGAGTTCTCTCTGGCGTAATGACAGATGTTGTTCTGCGTTTTAAAACAGCTTCTCCCTAAGCATTTGTTTTCATTTGGAAAGTTAAAAGGTCTGGCATTTACGATGCTGCAGAACATTTTGTTTAATATGCTGCTTATTTCACAGATTACTCCATAATTTCCCAGTGGTCACCAGCATTACAGATCTCGGGAAAGTCATGAAATCCTAATCTCATTAAAACTGCACAGGGCATCATGAACACACAACTACCCACCCTAGAATGGGCAATAGCAGTCTTTCTGCAAATACAAATGTGCAATATCTGACTTTTTTTATTATTGTATTTACTATTTGTATTGTTTCACCCGCTTTGTTTATTATGTATAATCTTTTGCCTTTATAAGGGTACTGTCATTTTATTTGTGTACCACTGAGGGTGAGTTACGGAAAACTTTCATTGGACAGCTGCTGTCCAATAACAATAAAACGTATTCTATTCTATACTGATCAAGAGTTTGAAAAGCGTCTCTCAGCTTAGAGCCATGTGGTGCAATCTATGTCCTTATGTACTCAAACCTGCATACTTTCCCTCTTTTCAAAGCCTCTGTTTTTATATTTGACTCTGACTGACTGAGATACAACAATTTGAAATAAATATGTAGCCTATAGATCAGCCAAGGTCAGTTTTTATTTCATTATGGCAATTTCTCCAATGACACTTCACTTTCCAAGGGAGAACAGTGCAGTTGTCACCAGTACCCGTCCCCTCATCTTTCAGCCAATCACATGTGCTCTCAGTCTCTTAGCAGGCTAACCAAATGTTGCTAAAATGTAGCCAGCCAGCTCTTGTTAGCTAGATCAACAACAATGCTAAAATAATTCTGAAATAAAAACACATTGCACAGGTACAGTACTGTAGCCTCTTCTTTATCTATGTTAACAAGGCTACATTCTAGCTATTAACTAGACAGCTGATTAGCCGGGTTGGCTTGTGAGCTCTTTGCAGCTACCTTATTTTTACAGGCAGACTTTTTCATTGGCTCTTGAAACCAAATTGATCTAGCTGGCTTGCAGGTAGGTTGTTAGGGCATAGGGGATTGGCTGAGAGGTAAGGGGGCGGGCACAACTCCACTGACATGTGAGACTAAAAACATTGGAAATAAAGGCATTATGAAATAAAAACATGAAACTGAAATGAAAATAAACAATGATGAAATAACATCATAATAATTGAGTTATAGTAATTTATAAGATAATTCTCATAGTTTATTTTTTAAATGGGCTATATTTTACTTTGTGTTCATGCGATTACTTATTTCATAATGTCTTAAATATTGAACACTGTGGGACTCCACAGGTTCCCTCTAGCTGGCTGTTTGTCTTTTGTTTACCCTCCACCCTCTCCCTCTCATACTCCTCTCTCACTGCCTTCCACCTCACCCAGAAATCACAGTTTTATATTACTCCAAATTATAATCCTTATACTAATGAATGAAAGAATTTAGGTCCATTCTGAACAACACAGCCATCTATTCAAGATCCAAATCCTCATATAATAACGATTTAACAGCCAGAACATTTTGAGCATGACTAAAGGGCTGGCAGAGTTCTTTTAACTGCAGTTCAAAGCAATGTTAAGTGTTGGAATCAAAATCCTTTCTCCTGAGACTAATAGTAGGAAGCACAATAGGGTACTTTTGATCTTTCCTCCAGCATGTTTTTCTACTCCTCCGTCATCTGACTCATTCATTGCTCCATTCTCTGGAGAAATTATGCTAATCAGGCTGAGCCAGATATTGTTAAGCATCAGCAGTATCCAGTTAGAGGTGCAGTGCCGAGATAGATGAATATTTCTCATTTTCAGCTAATAACGATCACTGCCAAATCCCAGTAGCATTGCACATACACTTCCATATTACTTTCATCCAGGGCCGGAGTGGGACTCATTTTTTAAAATTTTTTATAATATAATTAAAACCTTAGGATATCAATGTATTTTTGTAAAATATCATTCAGTGCAAACACAGTTAAGTGTTGCTTTCCAATGTAGATGTATTAGAAAAGTTACCAACAGTATAATTTACAACAACACAATGTAATGTTCAACAATATCAGAATCTATTTTCTGTGCAAATTAGTGTTCACAGATATCCAAACCTTGAAATGCTATAAAATATATAAAAACATAAAAGAAAAAGAAATAAAAAAAGAAATAAAGAATACAAGAAAATGTATTCCATTTTCTAATGACCCATCATCTCTTTTGTATAATGTTTCATATTACTTTCATCCTATTCCCTTTCAATATATTTACTATTCTAATTTAAATGATAATATTCATGATGGTTCACTAATTTGGGCATAGAAAAGTGATTATATTGTAACTATTCTGATCATGTTTGCTTGTTCCCACACTGGCACAACATCTTACATATGCCTTCCACACTGAGAGCAGCTATCCCTTGCACACTACTGGGTCCTGGCTCTGCTATTTAGTGTTAAATAACACTAAATATAATGTCAAACATTGTCATATTTCTCAGCACAAATCTCCTCTTTTTAGAAAGCTTTCCGATCAAGTCATTTCCATTAATGTAGTGCTGAATCATCGGGCATCATTGATTATCTCAGGGCGTTTTTTCATATAGGCCAGGTCAACACCACTCTTCATTAATATGAATTCTATTTCTTATAATATTCACTCAATGAGCAATCCTACCTGCCCACCTGGAGTTAGGAGCTGGTGCTTGGTAGTGGCTCTGCATTGTCACTTATAGCAGCAAACTGGACTAGTGGCAGCTAGGAGCTGCAAGGTACGCGTTGGTTTGCAGGCAACGTTGTGTTATGTTTTGCTCGACCGCTAGCATTCTGCACGTCCTCCTAACTAGCTTAGTTTACACGTCTCATCGTCTTCATTTGGGGTTTCACTTTGGCTGGTTTTAATGAAAACGTTCCTCAGTTTAGGTCATCTGGCCGCATCACTTCTTATAGCTTTCCCTTTTTTTATTTCTCGTCTTTTCAGCGCTGCATTTGCACTTTCTATTATCCATTTTTGTAGCTTCTTTTTGCTCGACTGTAACATTCTCCAACATGCACCACTGACCGAAAGGTAGCCTGCCATAGGCCGACGTGACGGTTTGTTTGTTTTTTTAGCAAGGTGTCGTCGGAGGAGTCAACATATAAATACGTCATCATTAACTACGCTGCACTCTGGAGTGGCCTGCGAGAAAAATTAAATAAAAATGATGAATGAAAAGAGTGGCCTGCAGTGTAGGCAACCTAGGGGACAGCATCCATGATATATTTCAACTATATATATTTCATCCTAGTGCCATTGACCACCGACCCTCATGACCAAAAAAACAGACCGGCCCACCAGGAATTCCCCCGGTGCTCCGATTAGCCAATCCGGGCCTGATTCTAATTCATCATAGATCATTTATTGGAACATTATTTTTGCTTTATGTGCAGAATAGCCAATGCAGTCCTCCAGCAATCACTTATCTTTTTCTGTAATTTCTTTTTCTATAGTAGGCTAGTTGAAATACAAATGAATAAGTATTGATAATACGAATCATCGTTTGACATTTAGGGGAAAACACTTTTTGCTTTCTTCCAGAGTTAGATGAGAAGATTGATACCACTCTCTGCGCAGAATTACCGTTACACTTCAGTATTTGTACAGATCAAACAAACAAGATGCAAGTTAAAAGAGTGAATTTGGTCATTTGTGACAGTCACGAGAGACACCACTATGTATCTCCCATATGGTCTAGCGGTTAGGATTCCTGGTTTTCACCCAGGCGGCCCGGGTTCGACTCCCGGTATGGGAACTGCAGTTTTGAATTAGCAGTTGTATCTAGTAGTACTTTCCTGACATCCTGTCTCTCACGTTCTGCATAAGGCAGGTCTGCTGGTTCCTTCCAGCGAATGATTGAGAAGATTTTCAAAGAGTATGTTTACATAATTTACTATGTATCTGGGAAGTTTTAATTGGAGATGATTGCAATTGATGAAGAACAGACGGCGATACACTGGTAAGAGAATATTACATTTAAACATGTATCCAGTTTATTTGAATAGCTCACCTTATTGTATATTGTGTAAACAGCTAACTTCATTTAGTATTTGATGTTGTGTTTTCTTTTGCAGGGTGCAAATGTTCCACCACAACAAGGTCTGGCAATGGTTGGCTGTAACTTAGTCCAGCAATAGTCAAGTGCCCTTATAGGAATCCCTAACTGTTAACTGTAATCATTATTAAAATCTCTCCACAAAAATTGCCTGTGGGTCCTGTGTGTGTAAAAAAAAAAAATCTAATTTCCCCAAAGCGATTAATAAAATAATTCTTCTTATTCATATCCACCATACAGTCATAAGAGTGGTATCATTCCTCTCATTTACTCTCTGAAAGAAAGAAAAAAGTGCATTTCCCAAAATGTTGAACTATTCCTTTAATTATCCCTAATATTACATGGATTATCCCTGAGAAGCTTTTGCCAAATCGTGTGTCTGATATATTTGTCCTCGTTGCAGAAAATAACCGATGGCATTGACCACAGAACATTCAAATCTGGTAAAGACATTTAGGCTAGAACATGTACATAATATAGAATATGGCTGCCTGTAACACACAGCTTACTGTGTACACGGGACTGCTTAGGCATATGTGCATGTGTGTACACTCAAGCCAAAGTGTGCACGTTAAGTGTGCTCAGGATTCACAGAGTTTCAATAAGGATTAAGACCAGTTTCCAAACGTCTAAATGCCTTTCTCCACTCTAAAGACCCATCTGATAAATTCAATCCTCTCAGATCCTAAGGCTGAGACGCACACACAGTTCAATCAATATCCTCTGTTTCTTTGACACACGTGCAAAGGTCATGCATGCAGCAAGGCCTTTGGGTGATACATAAAAAGATGAGTGCTGGTGCATTAAAATGCATTATGGTAGATAGGAGCTTACAGTTGTATGTATTCAAAATGGATTGGATTGGAATAAATTAACATCATGAAAGTCATTTTAATCTCCTATATCATATTGCCTGTCTCCTCTAATAATGGCACAAGGCCAGGTGAGGGATGATTGATGTGGGGATAAGGAAAGCTAATCACTGCTAAACAGCACCTCTAGGATTTTGGAAATATTGCTAAACTCTTTTCTATCCTACACAGCACAGATGGATGTGTCAGTAAGCCCCCGTTATTAAATCACCAAAGGATATTCATCTGAAAGGAAACAATCTGTCTGTGTCTTAAAGGAACACCATAGCATTTTCTCCATAAAATATTATGTTTCTCCCATCAAAGGGAGATTGACCCATTGCTGTTTGTTGCTTTTAGGTTGAGTTTCAAAGATAACAAAAGCTGTTGTTTGTAAGCTGTTGTTTTCTTCTTAACTACAGCACTTTGTCTTGATAATTATATTTATTATATGTCCGATATTTTGAAATAATTGGGCCTGTTTTTGTGTTAAGGATGAGCAACTGGTATTAGCCTGGCAACCAATGTTTTGTTTTGTTTTGTTCAAAAATTAGGCCTAACAATAATTTGCAGGCCCTGCAATGATTCTGAGAATGTGCCAAAAAGAAGAAGAAGAATGAAGATCCCTTAGGCCAGTGCTTCTCAACGGGGGCGGTACCGCCCCCCAGGGGGCGTTCAGAAGATGATGGGGGGCGTTGGAGCAATATTTTGGAAAGGGGGGCGTTGAGGTTCACAATAACAAGATTCACAATAACAATACATGTTTACACTTAAACTACTAAAAAATCGGAAGTCTGTAACATTAAAAGCTGCCAGTTTACAGCACTGCAACTGGACGAGACCGGTATCATAACTCTTCTTCTCTTCTGTGCTTCTGTCAGCTTTGTTTGGCGCAGCTCCGTGCTGCCTTCATGGAAACGGGACGTAAGAGCATCATCTTAAATGAGCTCTGTAGGCTACCACGTGAAGCTGCGTTCGTTCAGATTTAAAAAAATTAAAATAAATAAAAGCAATCGCCGCGACGTCCTGTTCTATTCTTTACCCCCCCTCCCCTAATGTAGCACAACTTTATGGTGCGTTCTTTTTGTCTTGTAATCGCGACTAGTAGCTCAAGTGTGACGTCACATCCATTTCGAAAAACGAGTAACCGTGGGTTGTTGCGTTCTTTTTGTCACACAATACTACGAGTCGGAGAAAAGATGGATTTTTGTAACATTTTTAGTAACATTTAGGATTCTATTCACCCAGTTATTGACATATTACACACATATATTTCACAGTTTGATAAATGAAAATTACGTTTTGATTAACGTTAACGTTAGGCTACTGCTCTGCTTTCTGCTCAAGACTCGGCTTAAAGCGTCTCTAGCCAATTTCAGCTGCACAAGCTACAAAATAACTAATCAGGCGGTATTTAACTCTGTAGCGACATGCCTATAGGTAGCAGTATACAGTGCTATGTGTACGACTTCTTCATTTGGTTACAACAAAGACAAAAGTGCTTAAAATGGTAGAAAACAACAATGTTTACTACGTGTGATGCACGACGTAGCCATCTTTGAAAGTGAACTCTGGGTCCTCTGAGTTCAGACGACTTGACGAGTTTTATATACGACCTCGGTGGCGTTTTTTTTGCAACTACCGGTTCGTAACTCCGGAAAACAACTCGTAAATCGACTTCGGTGGACAAAAAGAACGCACCATTATATTTCACAGTAACAGTTTTTCGTCAGATCGTTTATAGAACACAACGTTTCCTACTGGACCTGAAGGCAGCTTAATTTCACGAGAGAGAAAGAAAAGCGACGGCCAGTTCAGGGCTTGTGTTTGGGGTTTTAAAACTTAAAAACTTAACTTAAAACACACCTCCACAAAACACAGCGCAATGTGGGGTTGCGTTTCTTCAAACGTTTTTTTCTGCTATTTATTCGTAAAACAGGCGATAGCACACCTAGACTCTTCTAACCTAGATTATTCTAACCTAGACTATTCTAACCTAGACTATTCAAAGCATAAAAAAGGGCTCTCACTAACTTTTAAAGGTTGTAAACTTATTTCCATTCGGCAGTAGGTGTCGTTCTTCAAGTCGTTTGACATCACCAAAATACTTTTCTGTGTGTGTGTGTGTGTGTGTGTGTGTGTGTGTGTGTGTGTGTGTGTGTGTGTGTGTGTGTGTGTGTGTGTGTGTGTTATTCTTCTGCTTTTACCCCTTGATAAGTGCCAGCTTGTTTTCCGTTGGAACATTTAGATTTGAATGAAAAATAGATTTGAATGTTAAATTGCTAAGCTGTTTCTGATTGGCTACTGTTAGTATTTGTAATAATAATAATAAAAATAATACATTTTATTTAAAGTGCCTTTCATGACACCCAAGGTCACTTCACAAACAAAAAAGGACATTCAAATTATAGTCATCTTCTAAAGGTGCTGAGGTTCACACCAGGGACATGCAGCAGGTCTTTTGATAATACCTAATTATAGTTTGAATGTTACATATCTAGTCGTTCTGCTGGTTTTTAATTTGAATGTCAAATGGTTGCATTTTTTTTTTAAACCTGTAAATATATAACATTTCTATTTACATGGCTTTTTTGATACATGGGAAACTAATACATGTGTTTGTCATTCAGTTATTTGACTTTTTGATTATTTTTGATAACAATAGTAACAACAATAATAGGCCTATATCATTAATTTTCGGGGCAATTAGCCTACATAATATTTGATGGGGGGCGTTAGGGACCTGGATAATGGATAGGGGGGCGCTGGCACAAAAAAGGTTGAGAACCACTGGCTTAGGCTCATATGTCAATGCTTAGGCTACGCGGCTTTTTCAGGCAAGAATTGTCCTCGTCGGACACCGTATGATGTCGTGGCGTTTGCTGATGTGTTCAAACTTGCCAGTTACCACCAGATTATCGTTAGCTGTAATTTCTATCTTATTTTGTCTGAATTTTGTTTTCTTACACGTTACATAAACCCTAACGTTAACCATCGCTTGTTCAAGATGAGGCGCGCCGGTTTGGGTAAGAGACAGACGTAACGTTAACGTTACATCTTAATTATAAACTCGTACCTGCTTGCTAACGTTAGTTAGCTAGCTAGCTAACAGCTAACATTAGCTAACGTATGCTATAATGTTACCAAAATGTGAATGAATGTGCATTGTTGTGTACTCCAGGCCAAAGTTTATACAACCCTACACGCTCCATAGGGCTACAATACGGACAAAATAGCTAACTAACGGTGTCGTTACATTAAGGTGAAGGAGGCACTGGGAATTATGTCGCAAGTGGATACAGTGTGTATGAAGAGGAAAATGAACATCTACAGGAGGGACTGAGATCTAAAGTCAGCGCTTTGAAAAGTGTAAGTAGTTAGCTAAATATTGATGTTTTTTTATTATTATTGGGGAATGCTACATAAAGCGACGTCTGTGTTGGCTAACTTTGAAATAGTTAGCTGTGGTTGTTCTAGCTAAATGTATCCTATGTAAATCTCTCATTGAAAATCTTTTCCTTTTTTTTCTCGTATCGACTAACGTTATAGGTCTAAAATAATGTACACTTAGCCTAGCTATTGCTTTATTGTTTTTTTAACTCACTGATATTGATATAGTGTTGATATTTACAGCTTTCTATCGACATTGGAACGGAAGTCAAATACCAGAATAAAGTACTGGAGGAGATGGTGAGTTTAATATTATTTTCTTACGGACTAATAAACCCGATAACAAAATACGATTCATACCACAATGTGAAACAAGTACTTCTTACAAGTAAATGTCTTGCATTCAAATCTTACTTAAGTACATAATTATTGGCAGCAACATGTACTTACACAATAAACAGTAAAAAACATTACTTTTAATTTATGAGTGTAATGCTATTTATTGATTGCTGGACGCAGCATTTTAATGTTGCAGCTGGTGGGGAGGGAGCTCCTTTTAACTACTATCTACTTATGGGTAGTTTAATCAATAATATTTTAGGATATATATATATATATATATATATATATATATATATATATATATATATAAAAAGTGGCGTAAAAATATTTCTCTCTGAAATGTAGTGGAGTTGAAGTATTAAATAGTGCCTCACCATTGTACTCAAGCACAGTATTTGAGTAAATGCATTTGGTTACATTCCACCACCGTCAAATACAGAAATGTTTTCTAGGATCTACATGTTAGTTTGTTTGCTGGCCTGCCTGGACTTTAAACTTTTCATCCCTCTTTCCAACACTAGGACTCAGACTTTGACTCAACAGGCGGCCTGCTTGGTGCCACCATAGGCAGAGTCAAGCAGCTGTCCAGAGGCAGTCAGACCAAACTGCTGTGCTACATGCTGCTCTTCTGCCTGTTTGTCTTCTTTGTCCTGTACTGGTTCATCAAGCTGAGGTGATAAGAGGACCCTGTTGGACTTGGCCTCTTGATTCCACATCTTCATCCCCAGTCTGCGCCATGCTCATACATCAAAACTAAACCAACAAAATGCTGATGAGGAAAGGCAGGGGTTTTTGGCTCAGCTTTATACGTGCCCATGTTGTGAGTATTTAACAGAATGACCCCCACTTTTAGTCATGAAAGTACTCCTACTGATGTGAAGTAGGAATCATGTATGTATATCTGAAGTAGACACTGTCAGTATATGTATGTACTTGATAGCAGCCCAATATACCTGGATGGAAAGATGAGACATAACATGTAAGAACTGTAGAAGATACTGTGTCAAAAACGTTAATGCAGTCGCAGGCACATTGTATGATAAACGTTGAAATGGCAAATGCGTCGATAGTCCCAGTTGTGTTGAGTGATTAAGTTATAGAATTATCAAGTGTACGGGCAAGAATGGCTATATTACAGCAATTGCATCCATACAGAATTAAGTGTTAATTGTTCATCTTCATTGTAAAAAAAATATTTTTAATGTAAATAAACAAATTTTATGTCTGAATTGACCAGTGTGTTTAAGTGTGCTATGTACAGAGAATGTGCTATAAAAAAAAATAAAAATTAAACTAGTAGTTTAATTGACTTTATAAATTTGTCAATGATACAATTGGCACACTTTATTTTACACAACATTCATTTTTGTGCACAATATTTTGCCTATTAAGTCTATTCTAAAAAAAATAGATTTAGTCTTCAAATGATGTTTAAATGAACAAATTACATAATTACATTTGGCTGTTCACATTTGTAATGTCATGAAAAACAAGAACACAGGAGATTTATAATTGTGTCTTGACTTTCTTTCAGAACACAAATTAGTTTAAACAATCAAAGGCATAACAATAATGCATTGCATGTCAAGAATTTTGACAGAACTGCACTTAGGTGATCTGTGTTTAGCAATTCATTGTGAATGATTAGCACATTATCAGCAGCAGATCAGTCCCTGGGTCAGGTGTTGTTGATATCACTTCTTGGGCAGTGTGTCCATGTACTTGCAGATGATTCCCAGCATGACCTCATCAGCCCCTGCACCAATTGAAATTAACCTGGAATCTCTGTAAAATGGACACAGTAAATACAAACTTTTTTTTTCTGAAAAAAATAATTTAATTTTCTTCAACATCTGATTCACTTAAATAATTGCAGCAATGATTCCCCCCCCCCCCCTCTCTCACTGAAAGTGACACTGCACATCCTGGACCCCTTGTTTAGCTGCATCATTTGCCCCATCAGTAAATGTCAGCAGAGAGTAAAATACATAAATAACTTACTTGATATATACACTGAATAAACAAATGAGAAGACTCATAGCTCAACAGGAGACTGACCCTAATTGCATCTCTTCAACAATTAGTATTACTTGATCACATGCTATGTTTATGTAAAAGCCATAAATCAATCTGAGCCTAACAATCTGGTTTAAATTCCTTGTAAAAATACATTGACCATGAGCTGTATAAAGCTCCTGCTAACTGGAGAGGTTGCTTTTACCATAGAAACAGTATACCCTCACAAAAGCATAGTTGGCAGTCTATTATAACCATAGTTGGCTAGCAACCTGTGTTAGTGACATGTGTGGCGACGTCATGTTTTTGCAGTCACGTATTTTTTACAGATGAGATGAACAAAGTGCACAGGTGTGAAAATAATAAAAAATCATGGAGCTAAAAATCCATGAGATAGAGAAAACAGGAAAGAGTTTTAAAACCAGATTACTGAACAAAAGACTTATTTCAGTTAATTTTGTTTTCTGACCAGCCTCACCTGTAAAATCTGCTGACCAGAACGTCACTGGTGAAGCCCATTCCTCCCCAAAATTGGAGACAGCTGTCACCCACTTCCCTGGCCAGGCGGCCCCCCTTTAATTTGGCCATGGATGCCAGCCTGGTGACATCATTGCCTTTAATGTACAATGCTGCAGAAAAAAAGGAAGAATACAAGTAGTGGCACAAGCACGGGTGTGTGAAAAATGGCAAGGTGGATGAAAAGGCATTATAAAAAAATGTACAGAGGAAAATTAGGACAAACAAACAAACAAACGTGGCTCAGTTTCAGGGTCACTGGTGGCTGATCAATGCCTCTTTCACACGTTCCTGCATGATTTTTCCTGTTTCAGTGTGCATGTGTGTGCTTTCTATCTACCAGTGCCAAACAGATGCAAAAGCTTTGATCTGTTTCTGGGCTAACAAATCAGAGCAGCTAGATTCATTCAAA
This sequence comes from Perca flavescens, assembly GCF_004354835.1. Lineage (NCBI taxonomy): Eukaryota > Metazoa > Chordata > Actinopteri > Perciformes > Percidae > Perca > Perca flavescens. The sequence continues at coordinate 20,805,595 of NC_041344.1, read as the reverse complement.
GCTGCTTGCCACTAAAGTGGTTACTAACACGAGAAAAATCACAAGACCTTGAACACCTGCCCACCACGATGCACCCACATATTCATATCATTAACACTGCAGCGTAAAGCACTTGGGATGTATTTTGGAGAAGCTGGGTATGTGCCAGTTTTTCAGGTGGCCAAACTGGCTGCGAGTTTTGAAGCCATGCCAGTACACACAGAACCAACAGTAGTTTGGTAGAGCAAGTCGGCCTTTAATTGTTTAAACCCCGGCTCCTCCTGTCCAAACATAAGTGTACTTGAGTAAGACAGTCAATCCCAAATTGTTCTACTTAACTTTAAAAGAAAGTTGAAAGTTCGTACTTTATTTGTTCTTTGAGAAGGAAATCTAGATTAACACAGTAACAATTAATATAATTACATGGGAAAAGACAATGTTAGCATAGCTCTTGAATGCCTGTGTATATCTTAAAAAAAACAACTTACAAAGTAGGGTATAATTTAACTCCAGACAAAACATGGTGTTAATAAGTTTCAGGCAACTCATCCAGGAAATTATTTTTGCTTTAGCAATCTAGTAGCAAGCAATTACTCTTCTGTCTATAGCCAGCCGACCATACTGTTGTTCACTGTTCAACTTATCTCTACTTAATAGTTAAGCTACCACATTATTCTCCAGCCAGCACTATTCCCTCTATCTTTTGAACCAACCTGCTGCATTGTACATGTACAAATTACCCACTCAAGGCTAGTTTGGCATTCACATCATTCTTTTAGGACTGAGTCAACTGTGGCCTTTGTTACTGAAGTCTTAGTCTTATCTATGGTATTAAGTGCCATGAGGACAGCTGCATGCAAATCAAGCATGTATGTTTCTAATCCAGGCCTGGGTTTTAAAATTAATTTGAATATGCAAAATCTGGAAGTGAAATAAACCAATAACCCAAGTGCTGTGATAATACAAACCGCACCCTCTTACATCTATCATATACTATTAATCTTTCACTTTTTTTTGTTATGTCTGTATATAAAGCGACCGCACCTGTAGCTCGGTAGAGGAGGGAGCGGAGCAGCTCGACCTCCGTCTGCAGCTCAGCCAACCTGAAGTGAACCGACTGGTGGTAGAGGACAGACTGCTTGAAGATCTTCCTCTGCCGTGTGTACTGGATGGTCTCCTGAATGATGTTGTCCATCATGGTCAAGACTGGAGGTGTTAAGATAGACATGGAGAGATGTGACCTTATTACTACTACTGCTGCTTCCACCTGCACTGTATGCATGTACAGTATGTGAGTGTTTGTCATTTGTGTCTCTGATTGATGACATGATGCACAAAGGTTTACCAGGCCAGACGCATCCATTTCAGATTCAGTAATAGCGCGTAAAAGTTGAACTTTCCCTAGAACAGTTTCTCACCAGTTCCCCCAAGAAAGATATTGATGCACACTTGTTACTCAGAATCAAAAGTTTACTCCTTTACAGAAGATTAATGGCTTGAACTGTGTGACCTGAACTCCCCATTTCGTGGAAACTGTAATGATCCATTAATACAACAAATTGTGCAATTTACAGTTAGATCTGTGGGAGGTGGATGAGCTGTGGTGAAAAAGAAAGTGAATAAAACTATGAAAGATAATAGGGGAGAGGGAGAGATGAATAACTGTCAGAAAGGCTCACTCACTATTGGCCACTGCCCAGAGCCTCTCTTCCTGGAACTGAAGCATCTGATAGGTGAAGCCCATGCCTTCCTGGCCGATGATGTTCTTGCAGGGCACACGAACGTCATCGAAGAACAGTTCAGCTGTGTCTGATGACCACATACCCAGTTTATCAATCTTGCGTGCGACGTGTACTCCTACAATGGTAAGGACAGGAAACAGAAATGTCATAATGCATCTCGGCACAGGCAGACTAATAATAATAAATCCTACTGATAGAACGGATACGGACATTCTGTAGAGAGGGTGTTTTATGGTAAATCATGTGAGAATATTGCAGTAATTCTTTTGTTTTAGGTAGAACTGAAAAACACAGACTCTTAGATTTGAGGGCTTTGTATTTGTGAATTTGATGTATGAATCCCAGATGATGAATGTCATTTACAATGATTAATTTACAGCTTAAATGTTTTTTGTCCAAAAAAAAAAAAAAAAAAAAAGCCTTCTGCTTCTACAGGAAAATCATCCCACAAATAATGGACTCCTACCTGGTAGGTTCATCGGCAAGCAGAAGAGGGATTTGTTTCTGTGTGGGGGCCCGTCACTGGTGTTTGCGAGAAGACAGATCCAGTCAGCCTGGGTACCACTGGTGGTCCACATCTTTCCCCCGTTGATCACATATTCGTCCCCTTCCCTTACTGCCTTTGTCTTGATACCTGAATTAAAGATGTGGCGGAGTGTGTACATGGATGGAGGGAGAGAGAACATTGGGAAAATGAGTATAAGGACAGAAGGTTAAATGAAAAGTTTCAATAGATGAATAATCCTAGAAATAAAATGTTGGCCCTTAAATGAAAAGCTGAAGCTGGTGTATTACTCTAAGTGTAAAAGATCATACTAATCTTACTATACTATACTAACTAACTAAAGAAGTCAAAAAGTGGTGAAATCTGATGGGCTATATTCAGCATGCCCTTCTCTCCAGAGAGAATATCAGTGCCAAATTGATTCTAAAACTTCTGTATTTCTGGCTCGTCAATCATTTCTGTAGAATGAGTTCCTTTAAAATGGTCCTTCAGAAGCTAAAAAGGAAATTACGATAATAAATGGCCAGAAGATGAAGGTGAGACGTACTTGAGACATCAGAGCCGGCTCCGACTTCACTAACTCCGAGGCAGGCTACTTTGTCCCCCATGATGGAGGGAAGGAGGAACTCTTTCTTTAACTCAGCTGAACCAAACCTGCAGACACACAAATATGTAGCAATGAAAACATATTAGTAACTATTAATTAGAAGTTACCCCTTGACACTAAGGGGAAGCCAAGAGCACCCTTTGTTGATTTCCTATAAACTAATATCTAAAAGACAATACTTCTAAACAAAGTAGATCGACGGAGAGAATTGTCAGGCACCTCTCTAATAAAAGTTGTGTGAAACAACACTGCCATGTTTAAGGCAATTACAGTTCCAATGGGACAGAGGAGGAAGTCTTACCCTGAAGCTCCATGGTATTTTGGCTACTCTCTTAGCACTTAGACCTCACTGCAAGCTAGTGTAGATCCCCTAATTAAGCTCCCGAGACTCCAAACTGTCTGTTTCCCTGAAATCTTGTAGCAACAGCTGTTTTACAGCAGGATGATATCACACAACAAGCCAAGGCCATACATGGGTGAGCCAAACAATTACCAAATATATGAATCCACATATCCTTAACGAGTGTAACTTCTGAAAAAGGGCTGCACAATAGGCTGTATTTTTTTAGCAAAACTATAATATCACCACTAAGATGCTGTTAAAAAAGGGCCTGGACCATATAAGATTAAACAAAGGGGTAATATGCATGACTTGTTGTTACAGGTATACTGTATCTACATCTGCAATATGTAGAAGTTAGCCAACATTAAAGAAAAATATCTTTTACACACGATGCAGTAAAAAGTACCTGGGATGATCCTAGTTTGTGCGGCAGTGGACTTCAGTTTTAATTGTTCATAATACTCTGCAGCCACTGGGCTGGCAGAGTAGCATCGCAGCTGAACAGATGGTGCTGCAGAACCTGTTAATATGCAATTCATTGATTCACTGTAAAATCCTCTGCCTTCAGTATATATCGCTGTCATAACTTGTTGATAACCCCAAGTGAGGACACCTTGTAGAAATGTGTAGATTTATTTAGCAGTGGTCAGAAGCAGTATAGATATGGATTGGGTTATAGTGTTTGTACCAGAATAAAATGGATTCTATCTGCATCACTAAGTGTGCAATCAGTGCAACTCACAACTTAACAAGTGCAGCTGTTGACGTAATCATTGCCCATTAGACCAATACAAATACACTAAAATAAACACAATGACAGACGTCTCTGCAGAGCTAGACCACACAAAGAAGAAAATGTCTGAAAAATGTCCATTGTTTGTTTGGACAACATAATTATCTGCAGGGTTTGCAATTCAAGCAACATTTAACATCTCAAAATGAAACACACATGTAGGATAAATGTTTGAAAATGTACTCCAGCTCTTACACAAATGGCTCTAGTGGTGGTGTAAAAAGGAAAAAAAAAGACAAAGCAGACATTGATGCCTGAGTCGCTGATTAGTTGTTGTCCTTTTGATAAGAAAAGACAGAGGTGAAGAGAGAGTATGGCAGCAAGCAACAATGCACATTTACATAAAGACATGTCTCCAACCCAAACAGAGTTTCTTTAAGGGAACAGTGAAAACACTGGATTTGGGGATGTAATACTACGCTGCAAACCTTTCCCCTATGACAAATCTCAGCACATGTATCAATATCATTGTTAGTGGGATTGTACCTGGCCAGTGCAGGAGTAGCCATGTCACTCTGTACACCAATGGCCATGGGGATGCCTCCACAGCGGATGTTGCCCAGCTCCTCTGCAACAGCTACGCTGTAGCTGAAGTCAAGACCCAAGCCTCCATACTCTGCATAGGACAAAACACACACACCCCTTTAGCTACTGCTGACAGTTCCAAGGCTGACAGTTCACTGTACATTGTGTGGGTTTTTTCTTCAGATTCTTTTTTCCTTATTTATGCACATTTGATAATAGATGTGGACCTTTGCTACTCCTCTGAAAGAGGAAGAAAGAATGGCGTACCAATATCACTTTGGATAAATATACCCCATCACTACTGTACATTAGTCACCTTAAACTAGCTCTGCACCCACCTTCCTTGTCTCCCTTCCCTTAATTGTTTCTCTCATCTTTGTGATCAAGTCACTGCCTTGTTTCTATGTTTCTGTAGGCACTCATACACACTGGTATAATATTCTCAACTGATGTGTTGGCACTGGAGCATGCACTCAAATTAATTACAGGATGTTATCATTAATTGCGCTACCTGTAATTGTGTGTAAAAAGCACTGCTGGGAGATCAAAAGCATGGAGCAAAAAAGGGTCATTGACATCTCAGTGTCATCTCATCGGTTCTGCTTAGTATATAAAACTTGATTTTGATCTCTCAAACAACTAATTTACTGAAAAAGTAAAAAGAAAAAAAGATTCTATTTCCTCCATTCTGGCAGTGGAGGCATTTGCAAAGAGTTTAAGTCATCAATAGCATTTAACAAGCTGGCTTTTATACTGCATTTCTCTTAAAAAGGTATTCTTTGTAGGATTTTCCTTAAAAACAACGTATAGACAAAAGTGATCCCTCTAAATCATCACTTATGACTAGTGATGATCAAATGAAGCTTCGCGAACCACTGTCTTTATTTTCTCAGCTCACTAGATGGCGCTCTCTGTTCAAAGAAAAAGGTTAAACGAATGGCAATTCAGTGTGTTTTCAAACCCTTTGTTGAATAGAGAGCGCCATCTAGTGAGCTCAGAAAGTAAAGAGTGGTTCACGAAGCTTCATTTGACCATCACTACTTATGACCCACTAGAAGTGTATGGTGGTGTCTGTATCTGCAGACAACCTGCCGTTTTTAATGTATTTTCTCTTTAATTCTTATTTTTGTGAATGTGGGACATGTATGGGCATTAGCAAAGAGGCTTTTTATGAAAACAAATGGCTCTCTGCAGTACAGAAAACTGAACATCATCATCCCATGCTGGTCTAGCAAATGTTAATTCACAGTTAATTCTTTAGGACAAATATCTGAATGATAACATCTAGTCAGCAAAATGTAACAAGACGGAGTATTTTTAAAATGCTTGGTGCTGTCAGAGTTGAGGCTTGGACCGAAGTGCAGGAAGGTGAGGAGGAAGCAGCAGGAAAAAAGTAACAATTTAATGATAACACCATAGACAGTATATAATGGACCAATAGACCCCGTTGCTCTGGACGGAGACCAGTGAAGGCTATTAGAAGCACTTTTCCGGTGATGGCCAGCTTTACTGCGCAGCCTCCAACTGAGAGAATGTGACGTGAGCAACGTGTCTGAAAGTTGTAAGTCTTCTGGTAGCTGTGCCAAGAGAAATCTCAATCATTCCCAATCTTACAGATACGGAGACTGTAGGTGTATGTAAGGAGATAACATGGGCACAGGCTAATTATTGATCACTAACATGCTAGTTAACATTAGTAATTAAACCTAAACATCTCATGTAAGTCGAAACTGCCTGCGAACTTCTCCTGTACTATACGGTAATTCCTCTACTATGCGACAGTAAGTCACTTGGTTATGACACAATCGTTAGCCTATTTTTACAAAAACGTCTGCTACGGAGCCATAACGTGAGGTACAAGGTAATGGAGCCTTTTATACATTGTCGTGTTTCTTTGGAACTAAACAACGGACAAATAGAGTCTTTAAACGCTTCAGATGTAAAGTTATTCGCAGTCAAGTGACGTAAAAAAAAAATGGCTGTCAGCGGAATGCTAACAGAAGGTGATGGCCAGTTAGCAACAACATGGCGCCATGATGGCTCGAGTTCTGAAGCGAAGCTTACCCCCTTGGATAACACAAAGACAACTTACAAAACATGCAAGCTGGTAATGTCCAAATAAAAGAAAAATCAACGAACACGGAAGGAACGGGGGAAATCAAAGAACATGTAAGAATATATAGCTTACGCTGGAAGGAACTACCACACAAGACTCAAGACGGATGACGACAAACCAACAACAGACACAGACTAAATACACAACTAAACGAGGGTGAAACGAGGGACAAGTGACACAAGGGCTGGGAAACAGGTGAAAGACATCAGGGCGGGGCAGACAATCACACAGGCGGGAAAAACACAAGGCAGGAAGTAAAACAAGACATGACATGGGAGAAACAGAGGGACTACAAAATAAAACAGGAAACTAAGCATGAAACACAAGACAGAAACATGAGACTTAAAACAACAAGGAAATAGAGAATAAATCAACAGGAAAAAACTACAACAGAAACCCACAGGTGCTCAGTTTTCCCATGAATTAATATAGTAATGCCAGCCACTAGATGATGGAAACTAGCACTGACTAACAATGAACTATACAATTATGTGTGAATTTACCAAATGGAGGACTGCAAATCTAGCAAAGTGGTTTAATGTCACCTGTCAGACTAGTTATCAAATAAAGTAAAGCACAGTCTGGCAGACTGTCAGAGAGAACAAGGAGAAAAAGAAAACAGTACAAAATAAATGGGGACATAGGAAGAGGGAGATATAGTGGGAAAAGCAAACAAGGGAGTGGGGGAACCAAAAATAAGAGGAAGCAGGTGCAGCTGTGCAGCGATAAGTCTCTAAGCACTGGAAACCCTGTGGTGGATAATGTGGATGAAGGGAAGCACTGAGGTTTATTCCACTGCAGGCCGTCTGGCTGAACAAGTAAGCAGAAGAAAAACAAACAAAAGTCTGTCACAAATGTCAATCCTACACATGTTTCTTTTGAACACCAGCTGTTCCTCAGTGTAGGTTCTCATATGAGGCACATATTGAAGGATAGAGATTGAGATCATTTAAAAGGTGCAGCACCAGCAGATACTGGCAATGTCAAAGAAAAAAAGAGAGTAACAAAGTTTTATATTCTATTTGCATAGCAACACGAGTGACCTGATGATAAAACCGCTTCTCCCAGGAGAATGGCAACATGGGAAAGATGGCCAATGAATCAATCATAAGCTCAGATCCATGACAATTGTGTAACAATTACTACAAGTGACATAGGTGTAACTGCACTATTACTCAACTGCAGAATGCATGTATCACCATTACAGTGTCATCTACAATCAAATCCGAAAAGTCACTGTGTTAGTAACGTTTCTGAATAGAAAGACAAGCCATTGTAATGCATGTATCATATTACATTATTATAGTTTTACCAAAGTAGAAATTGTGAGAAAGGAAACAGCCTGGACACATAAGGCTCTGCAAGAAGTTATTCACTTAAACATTTGTAGCAAAAAACATTCAGTTAAAAGAGTAAAATGTGGAGGATGCCAGGTTCTATCTGTCAGGCAGGAGACAAAAGGCCATTGCCATGGTGTGAACTGCAGATACCTCTTCCTCAGAACAGAGGAAAACAGGCAGGGAGCCAAGGGTCATCCCTGTCTTCTCCCTCAACGTGGCTCTCTTAGGTAAACTTCCTGTTCTCATGTTTTGAAGGTAATAATGCCTTTCCATGTACATGGAAAAAGAGTGGGAAATAAGTGCTGAATGTTCTTGTCAGTGGATTAAATAAAAAGGGACCTGCTGTATAGCTACAAACCATGTAAACAGGAGCATTAACTTTCTTGCCCAGTGCTCTGTTTTCCTGGTTTTTAAGTCATCAATGCCCATGGAGGGGCTTAAATTAATGCGTAGAAACAGGAATTCAAAAATAGGCCTGAATTACATTTGAGTTCACTTGTTGGGAAGACTCTCAGATTTGTTTTATTTCTTTCTTTTCTGGGACATGTTATGCCTTTTTTTTTTTTTTTTTAAGATTATTTTTTGGGGGCTTTTTCCCTTTATTAAATAGTGACAGTGGATAGACAGGAAAGGGGGAGAGAGATGGGGGATGACACGCAGCAAAGGGCAGCAGGTCGGATTCGAACCCGCGCCGATGCAAAGGACTCAGCCTACATGGGACGCACGCTCTTACTGGGTGAGCTAGAGGCCGCCCCATGTTATGCCTTTATAAGATAGTAGAGAGATGACAGGACATCAGGCAGAGATGGGCAATGACATGCAACAGTCGGCTTTTTAGGCCCTAAGCCACGAGAGTGCCACTTAGAGTTGTTTTACCTCCTGACTACTACAACATGGCACTTTTAAATGTTTATCGAGAAATTAAAACCATATAACAAATCATTCAGTCTTACATTTTAGAGTTATCTTCCATAGAACAATGAATCATTTCAAAATGTTATCCCAGCTCTAACAATGAGATGAGATCATTACACTTCCCCATGCAGTTTAGCCTTTCTAGAATTGAACGTCTGTAACTTGAAACAAGACAGATTAAGGTAGATTGCGCACATCACGACAATATTACTTGATTCTGGATCATTTTTTAAACAAGGTTATTTATATTGTGAGTAGATTACAAAATGTCACCATATTTGCAGATGTTTTATTACATGACTATGAGAGTTTTTTGTGTTGTATTTGGCTTCGACTTTCCACCTGATGAATTATTTCTCCATTGAACAGACTCCTAAATCCCCATTGCCATTCCTGTAATCCGAGCCTCTGAATCAATTAAGCGAGTGCAGAATTCTTGGAGTCTGCTTCATTAGTCAGCACTGCAGCAAAAACACGTCTAGTTGGAGCTACTCCAACTGCACACTGTCCTGACGACATATAATACCATGGCAACTTTAGTTATTCCTAATATTATTACAAAAAAAATAAGCCAAACACAGCAAGAATTATCAGAAGGAGCCAGATTCCACATTATGGTAACTGAGCAAAAGTCATTTTGAAGACAATACAATATTTGTCCATTAGCTTTTGTTGACTAAAACATAATTATTTTAAGACTTAAGACTAGAATCAGTGACTATATACTGTACTGCAAGTATATGATGTACAGTATATGATTTAAATTGCTTACTGAAACATGTCAACCCTGACAGTTGTTTCTATATACTTAACCCACGTAATCTACCACCTGATAATACAGTGTGTCTTCTGCTGGGCCGCTCCTCCTCTCTAATCCTGCCAACTAATGCGTAAGACTTGTGTCCTCAGCACATTTTAATTCCCTCGCCCTCCCCCTTCTTTGACCTACAGACCTGTGGTGCAATCTTCTTCACAGAGCTCAATGTCTAACATTATTCACCTGATTTGTTCTTTCAGCAGCAAATGTCAGAACAGCCATAACAGCTGTTATCATGGCAAGACGAAGACCAAGATGAAAAGTGGCAATTGAATAGAGATGAACAAATCTATTACTGTGGGAATACCTGAATGTGGTATAACTGAGAAACTTTAGATCTCTGTTGTTGATTGTCAAACACTTTCCACAAATCTATTCTTACATTCAGAACGAAGTTACACATCACAACCGCAACTATTTCGTGGTCCTGTACTGTGCAGTACTTATTCCGCTCCCTCCTGAAGCCCAGCAGTGACACAGCTGGGTACACATCTGGAAACGGGATAAAGTTTAGCAGACAGCCATCATCACAGTGGGACCATTTCTAAACCAGACCAACTGTAATGTACGGCTTTCAAACAGAGAGAAACTTCAGCTGTGAAAAAGAAATGCCTTGAAGCGAAGATGGTCAGTCAGAACACATTTTTGATTCCCTTCACACAAATTCTTCCCACAACTTAAATAATGATTCTGAAGTGACTGTTATTCATGTGTATTCTTGTATTAAAAAATTGTATCTTTAAAAGCAAGGGCTTTTTAAGTAACAGATATGTTATAGATTTATTATGGGACTTTTGGAATGGCAAAAGAAACAGCACGTCCCAAAAACATAAATCATGTGGATGCACAGATGAGTCGTCATAATTGTATGAATTACCAACTAAAGTGCCCAAGAATACAAATGGAGTCAACTTGTTAAAATGAACATTCTCAGGGAGAAACAATCAGGCAAAATGGCTTTTTGTTTCCAACAGCACAAAAGGTGCACTAAATTAGGCACCTTGCTATGATGGCTGTTATCATTTTCTGCCAGTCCTAATATCTCCTTAGATTCTTTCCATGAAATCAAGCCTCCTCCAAAATAAAAAAGGCTTCTGGGTCTCTAAATCAAACAGACCTTTTACCTAATTGCTCTGCTCCAGATTATGCACAAAAAACCAACTAGATTAATTAAAACATTAATTTTTCATAAAAATGTCATTGATCTCAGATAAAAAAATAAAAAAAAACATTCACATTTAGTAAATCCTAAATTCCTTTTCAGAGTCTCAGGGGCTGGAAACTATCCCAGCATACACTGTTAGTCGATTACAGACCTGACAAAGATACAGGTGGCCAAACAAACACCAACTTTCATTCCTGTGGGCAATGTCATGCCAGACTCCGAAACAACAGGTTCTTTGTCTGTGTCTAATCACCGAGCAACATCATCACCCAAACGTGTGTTTGTTGGTTTTTAAATGATCCTCTCAAAGAAAAAGATAACCAAACACTCTTACCGACTGGTTTGCTGACTCCTAGAAAACCAGCACTTCCTAAAATCTTGAAGATTTTATGGGCTGGAAACTTCCTTTCTGCTTCCCACTGATCCACGTGTGGGTTGATCTCCTGGTCGATGATCTAGAGCCCACAAAAGGGAAGAGATATGATATGTTATGTTATGTGTGTGTACTTCTTATAATGTGCATGAAATAATGTTATCATTTTTTCTGGTGTTTTTCAAGCATTTTGTGCATATGTTTGCATGTTTCTGTGCGAACATGTACAGATTTAAAACGATGATTCTAACAACAAATGACAGCCCTGTTAATCTATCTCCTGTGTCACAACTAACATCAAGAGGATTTCATTACATTACATTATGAGAGAAAAAAAAACACATACAATGACTGTAATCCATACATTGGTTCCCTGCTGTGCAGTGCACATCTCTACTTAAGTCTATGAAATCTATCTCTAGCAGACAGCGAGATAAGGTATTACATATCAATGAATAGAGAGCAGGCTGGAAAGAGTACCGCGCGGTGAATCTATAATGATGACAATACAGTGACAGTATGCATGACATGCTAGTTCCTATCAGTCCCGTAATGATAAGCGAAGCTTGGCTAGTGACATAGAAAATGACAAGATGCAGACTTATAAAACAATGGCATGGGTTTGGCCTCAATCCCAAACTGTGTCATTTTGGAGCAGAAAAATGGTGCTTAAAACCAACTTGTAACAAAATTCAGTGACAATGTTGGTAACACAAAACGGGTAAGTTGCCCAATACAACTTACAGTGCAAATTACACTGAGGGTTTGGGGATTTGGGTGTTTTGAGGGATGGCACGGATACTTTTATACTAAAGCTGCTGGTAGCCAATATTGTGCTGATATTCCACAACTTTGCATTCAACCAATATAATAATGACTAACTGTTTCCTCCACCGTTTAATTCTTGGCAGGAAACCTCTAAAGTAATATTTAGAACAGCATGCAAAAATAAAGCTTGGTTCTGAAACCCAGTTTCCCTCTGGGTTAGCAGCCACTCCACTTATCCGGCCACAAAGCCTGTGATACACAACTGCCTGAAGATGAAGGATGACTTTATTATATGCTTTAAAAGTGTGGGGGCGAGGGAAGAAAACTTTGCAGTTAAGGAATACTTTTCACTGTATACAGCACAATGTGGCTGTTTCGTTAAAGGCACTGTAGGTAGGATTGGGAAGATCCAGGACTTAGCCAAATAATTTGAACATCGACAACTTCTCAGTCCCTCCCAAAACAGTCTCTAAGCCCCTCCCCCCACAAGGGAGAATAAATGCATGTGCATGAGCAGTGATTGACATGCAGTTAGACACCCCCCTGGCCCTGATTGGTGCATCTGAACAGGGAGCAGTGGAGATTTGCAAATCGCACTAGAGGCTGTAAGTGGTGCCAGAGGAGCCTTTTTTTCTGCTTCATGTAGTTCTACTTGAACATAGGGTCAGTTTCAGTAAATATGACAGAAATTTAGTTTTATAAGTCTTACCTGCTGGACCTTTAACTAGCTGATACAGAGTATGATTTTAATAACTTATATTAATATCTCCAAATGTACCAGTTTTGTGCTCACTCGTATCGGAACTAAATAAAAATTCAATAATTAATTCATAAGGAACGAATAGTGCCTTGGTTTTGTGAGTTATGGCCAAAAATGCCATCTATTCCATGCTTTGGAATAGACTTTGGAATGAGTGAACCTTGATGCAGGGACTCATTTCGAGCACCTGGAAGTGGTCAACATCTGGAGAAGCACTTACGAATCTAGTGAAACCCTCATACAGTGCTATTTTTGCGGGAACTCACAGAGAATAGGCTATATGTGGATTACAGTCCATGTGGTAATTAGCTTAGTAATTGCACAGGACATCAACAACAGTTTCTGCAAAATAAGTGTTGTACCTGCCATTTCAACCAAATAAATTAACAAATAAATATATAAAATAAAAATGTATGAGCTGTGACTTTCCTTGTCTGTTTCTAGCTGGATGCTTTTCAATCCAAACTAAAATATCCTCCAACAAAGGGATTTGGACTTGTAAGCCAAATTTATATAAACAACTACAACAGCTTTGCTTCTGGTGTTATTCACTTTAATGCATAAACATTTCTAATGGGCAATGTTCTCAACAGACCCATGCCAATCTGCTCTATAAATGTGTTTATCTGCTCAGTAAAATATGCTGTAAAGGGTGGGTCAAGCCCATGAAAAGTAATGATTAAAACTAAAGAGGTATCTAACAGAAATTGGAACATCAAATTCAAGCCTCGGCCAATAAACCATGTGCAAAATGTGGATTGTGAAAAATAAATGCTATTTAATTATTCTTTCATGAAGCTATTGTTAAATCTTTGCTTGAGAGCGAAAGCACAACCAGCAATGATGACTAGGCCTGTGTTTTACCATTCAAACTAAAAAGAAAAAAAGTGCTGAAGAAGAATTCACAGGCATTTTTCCAGTACTGCAAAAAAAGTGTGTTGGAAGGAGAAAAGGATCCTTCCAAAACACACAAACCCAAACCAGCCAACCATTTTCTGACCAGCCAAAAAAAACCTCACTGGCTGAGAAATATCTAAATACGAGGCAGACAGAAAACATGGACATCATTTTTATGCCGCTTCAAACTGAAAACAGACACTATTTTCACAGGCCTAGGCCTGAATGTTTGAAAATCAGGCTAACGACAAACACAAGACCGAGCTGTAAAAAAAGCAGGTACTTGTCCCCTTTAACCTGCAATAACACCCATCTATTTCAAAGTTCAAATCCTGAGGAGGGAAAGGGAGGGTTGACTAGCTGTTGGAAAGGGAAACAAAAAGGTCACCAGGGAGTGACCCTAAAGCTCTAGTGTGGACTATTTGTGTTGCACACCAGAACAATTTCACATTACCCAAGTAGCAGGACAGGGTAAGAACATTGCACTCATCAAAATCTTACAAAATTTCCAGTCTAGAGTGTTTTACCCCTGGCACACTTCATTAAGACTGGGCCAGTCCAAATGGTTGTGTTAATGTGTATTAACTTGTATCACATTATTTGTTTGTTAGACATTTTGCTATACCATTTCCATCCCTTTGAAATAGTAAGTTCACTTCTCTGGTTGTATTATATTTATATTTTCTCAAAACAGCCAGTTTTGCAAATTATTAGCTAGACTGCCAAGGTCTGGAATTCAGAATGAAGTCTATATTCTTACATATATTTTCAGGTCATTAATTGACTAGATTGGCAACGCTCATTCACATCAATGTTTTGGTTTTTTTATGTATAAGTTGTTTCAAAGTTAAATATATTAAAAAGTTGACTATATTACAACAAAAATCATGATTATGATTATAACATCATATATATAACACAATACAAGACTATAGATGCAAATCATTCACCCCTATTGCCAATAATAACTGCGGTATAACCAAGCAGGCAATTCACGCAGTCAGTGACAGTCAGTCAGTCAGTCTACACCACAAATGTGTAAATGAAGAAGAAACCAGACTCCTAAAGCAGGACTCCAACTTAAAGTGTATCAAATCACTGCATTTTAAAGTGTTGACAGTTTCAGAGTTTTATAACAGAGATGAAAAGATGGTACCACACGTACAGTCTCTCACTCACAGCAACATAACAACAGTCATAAACTACCAAAAGGTTGAACTAGCAGAAATCCATAAATAGTTAGGCCTAAGAATTATTTTATCATGATATATTTGTCCCACCCCAACTTAAAATGCAGTGACAAAAACAGTGTTTTAGGTAGTTGTGTTTAGGGATAGGCCGATTATCGGGCCGTTTCTTGGCAGTTTGCAGATAATCTGTATCCGCGTTTTATTTGCCTGATAACCAATAAAGTTAATTCATTAAAAAGTGCACTCTTTGGCTCCGCTACAGCTCTCTGTCTGTCCTTCTGCTTCTGTTTCACTCACCACTGATGATATTATGTCAAAAGTTTCAGATGTATTAAATAATTGCTTAAAGCATTTAAACAAAGTTTTGTGTTGGAGTTTGTAACATTCCAAAATCTTAATTTTGACTTAAAGATTTTCATTTTCACTGTGAATGCATATTGGTTCCAAATATCGGTTATCGGTTTCATTAACTACTAATAATCAGTATTGGTATCGGCCCTGGAGAACCAGTATTGGTCGAACCCTAGTTGTGTCACAAATATTAATATTTATTTGCAGAAACAGATTTTTCAGGCAAGGAGAAAAGTCATATAAAAAGCCTTTATTTAGCTGATTTCTCTCTCTCTCTCTCTCTCTCTCTCTCTCTCACACACACACACACACACACACACACACACACACACACACACACACACACACACACACACACACACACACAGTTTGTGGGAGACTGGAGTCTGAGCACCACACTATGTAACACACACAAAGCTACAAGAGTCTAAGTGTCCCCCCACCACCACCACAAACATAAAATTGGTAGTGGAAACATTGGCACTATGAACATCTGACCTTGGACAGTCACTAAAGGATTTCCTATAACCCTATGTGTATACCATCTATAAACACACATTATCCTACAGTGATTTCTTTTAATAAACCATGCTGCCTCAATTTCCCTTTCCTGCACTGCAATTATATTGTTCTGCATTTCCTTTTCACATTTTCATCCTTCCCATTATTCCCAGTGCTCATTTATTTTCAACCTCCTGGTATTCTTTTGAAGGTTTAGTCACACAACATGCTTCCCCCCATTTACCGCAACAGCTTTGCTCCCTGCCTTAAATTAGGCACTTGTTGTTATTTTTGCAGTCTCTGTCTCCAATGTCTGTCTAGTAATGTATCATAAATGAGTCATGCTGATTACTAATGGTTGCTTTGAAAATGTATTACCATAATTTGCAACTGCTGATATTTAGCTTTTCAAAAGTAACAGCCCTGCATGTCAGATAACTAGCAGAAAAGTTTTTTAAGTGGAGGAACCTGGAAAAAGAGGGCATATTTCTGTCTTTGAAACCAAACATTGCTCAAGTGAAGAGCAAATAGTCTGCAGCCTTAACCCAATTCACAAAATGTACTATAATACTGGAGAAATTAGAGTGAATACTAAATAAAAAGTCACACATTCAAATTAAATAGCCATCCCAATTTTTTTACATCTCTACACATGAATATTTCAAGGTTTTAGCAATTTCATGAAAATATTGAAATTCCTAAATTATTTTGAAAGTCAATCACCAGAAAAATAATATCAGTTTTCAAATGTGCAACTAAAGATCTTTGGCTCTTCAATGAGGGAGACGTAACATATGATTCAGTGCCAAATATTTGTTTGATACAAATAATATCTGCTTTGGCTAAACTACATGGCTCAGTTAGGCTTGTGCAGTCATTTGAGGATGTAAACATACAGCTTTTCAACAGAAGTAGCAACGTCAAAACAATGTTCCAATTTGGTGATATGTTTGTTATTGGTGAAGCTACAGGCCGTAATACAGAGCAACTTCTGCAGACATCAACACAGTCCAGTCAAGGGGAACTATATAACAAGCTAGCAAAGTGACCTCTCACCCACTTTTATTATACGGCCTTTCCGCTGCTTCTTACAGTTACATTAAGCGGAATAACACTGCTGCCTTCTATCAACACATACGGGTATTTCAATATCCACCTGTCACCTGCTAAACAAAGCAAAATGTTGCCTTGTTTGCATGGTAACGTCATAGCTTGCTACGTTAGCTTCATTTTACCTTTCTAAGGGACTCCTTTAATGCAAAGTGTTCTTGTGTGTAGATTAAATGGTCACCCGCGGTCTCTGGGTCACCTGACGTTACGGTTTTCGATGACACCTTGTCAGACACCGACCGGACACCAATACATGAGATAAATTTGTAGAAATGACGGCTGCTGACTAGCAGATTACAACGGAGAGCTCCTTCGCGCAGCGCCATCTCTGTTGACATCCGCTTGTGTGCGCGCGCATGCGCATGCTGCGACTGCAACTTAAACCCTCTTTGGGAATTCTGGGATAAAATATTAACCCCAGTGGGAAATTGAAATGTTGGTAGTGTCTGACTTTCCGTCGGATTCCGTCATTTGGGGAAATACCACCAATAAACAAATATAAAATGGGTAACCCATAGTTTTCAAAAAAAGCCTCCACAACAAAAGTACGGAGACAATATCTTGTGACCCCTAGGTATTGGGACCCATTACTCTAGGACCTATATATAGGCCCACCAACCCCCGGGTCACAAGATTAATGAGTGGGGTTGGTAGAACAGGAAAGAAGTGGAAAACACAACATAGGTCTACTTCCTCGGCACAAAATTACATATTTGTTTTCTTTTCCCTAATCTTTGCTATTTTATTGTGAAATACTGTATATATGTACCTCTTTAGACTTCTAAAAATCACTGATTCAATCCTTTATCAATTGAATGAAACAATATGTGAAGGGAAATCACTCTGACGGTCCTGACTCATGCAATGTGTGACAAAGGGTCACAAATCATGCTTTATTTGAAAAGGTCATGAGGTAAAACGGTTAAAAACAACCAGTAGATTTGCACGTTTTTGCCCCTTTATTAAAAAAATTTAATGCAGCCTACACTCTAAGAAATAAATCTAAAAAATAACAGAAAAGGTACTAGCAGCTCATTACACGGACTCTGTCCTGCAGTTATTTCTGTTATTTAATGGTTTACCTACAGTATAAAAGCTATGAATGTTACATAAATCCGTAAAATATCAGTAAATGTATTTGCGAGTCATTACCTGCCTACATTTTCTTCTATTCCAGGCAAAAAAACGTTAAACTATGAAGACAAGACCTACTACAACTTGTACATTATGGTCATTTAATCATGCTACAAAATGTTAATGATCTCCTAAAGCTATTTGAGAATATGTTGTGTAAACTTTAAAGCCAACTGAGTTATGAAGATCTATTTGTTTCTCTACTCTGTCTATAACCTGAAACACAGTAAATAATGGAGACAGGCTGAGTTATAAACAAGCACATTTAATGGCAGTTGCTTCTGTGTATGAAATAGAACATGGGCCCATTTGCTCAGACCATATACAACGCATGAGAGAGAAGCATATAACCCTCGCCGAATACAACTCTTATTTATGAATCATTTCAAAGAAAAAGATTATAAGCCTACAAATCTGTCCAGAAGATGGGGAATTGTTTACATGGATACTTGTGAATATTTTTTTCTTTATTACTGTATGTCCCCTAGTCTGCATCTCCATTTTATGTGGAGAGGGAGAATGTCCTTGGGTGCTAATCTGAGATATGAAGAGCTCCTCAGGTCGAGTCTAGCAGATGACACAGCCACCTTTCTCCTTGAAGGGGTTCTTCTCCTCTGAAATGCCTTTGACGAGGGTGTCTTCTTCCTCTCGAGCCTGAATATAGTCCTTGATTTCCTCACAGCATTTAGATGTCTAAAGTGATCAGACAAAGGTGTTGGGAGACAGTCTTATCCAGAAATGTTTTTTTCAGTTTGAAATGCTGCTCCTGGTAGCATTAAGGGTACTTTATACAATTACATTCTAACAGGTTGACAATTATTATGTTTTGCTTGTCAAGGAGAAACGTTTGAAACCTAATATCTTTGGTACCTTTGAAAACAATAAAGACACTGACATATTCATCACTTCTGTGCAAAGAAACTTACCAACCACCTCTCAAGTTTCACTTCAAGTTTTTTTTGGTTTAACTCCATCAAAGCCTTGTCCTTGTCCGTCAGGTCATCCATGTTGATAACAGGCATTCTCTGTCAAAAAAAGGAAACATTCATAATTTTTTGCTAAATCGTCATTGCCTCTTCATATGACAGATAAAATTAATCTCAAAGGATTGTAAATTACACTCCACAAAACTCAACTGAAAGAATAGAAATGTACTTACGGTTGCTTAAAGGGTGCAGTCCTACACCCCTGAAATCCTGCTGAAGAATCCCTCTCCTCTCCCTCAATCTGGGTTATAAAGTAAGTGCATAAACAATCCTAATCCGCTAATCTGATTAAAACAAGGGCCCACTGTATGATCAAGCCAGTATCTGAAGTATGCTATCAAAGCGGATGGTGAGTCACAAAGGTGTCTGTTTGGGTTCTTTTTGAATATGTGTAAAACAAGGAGCTGTATTTAATGTATATTGCAGATTCAATTTGGATTTGTGTTGTTTTGACTTTGCTTTTTCTTACATTCAGAAATGGGTTAAGGGGTGGTACTTCATGTATCAGGTCACTTTGATAAAACGGCTAATCTGTATTTAGCCTCCACCTGTCAAGATGGAGACACATCATTGTTCTAAACAGGACTGCACGGCAGTTTTCTAATAACAGCCTTAACAATTTACTATTTTTTTATGTAAGCTTTATCATTGAGATTAAGAATCTTTTCATCAAGGGAGGCCTCACATTTCAAAGGAGAAATTTACAAGAGTCAGTTTGAAACAGGTACATTTAAATAAATCCTGCCTCTAATTCGTTAATTTTGGATTTAAAAGCCATTACAGTAATGAATCAGTCTGCAACAACATTATAGGCTATTCCACGCAGAAGGTGCAGAATACTTTAGCTGCAACTAACCAGTGCGATAGAACTATGCAGATATGTAAAAACAAAAAGCTTTATTTTATTGTCCATTTTTACTCAAGTTTTTAGAATGTGCTTTCAAGTCTAATAGGGGCCTTGAGCATTTGGTGCAAGACATCACTGTTCCCCTGGAAGAACGTTGAAGGCAGCTGCAATTATTAAGCAAATAAAAGACAACATAGATTGCAAAGCTAGAAATGTAGCACAGTGCTTTTAGGCTTTGAGTGAAGTGTGTGTGTGTGTGTGTGTGTGTGTGTGTGTGTGTGTGTGTGTGTGTGTGTGTGTCAGCTGCAGTGAGCCGGGTATGTGATGGGAACTTGGCAGGATGGATCAGACAAGTAAAAAATTTGCAATGTTAGTGTTTCACAAGACTGTCTGAAATTACAAAGATGCTGTGGGGTTACTCAATCTCTGTACATCATTCTCAGTGGAAGCAGAGAGAAGGTAACTTTCTCCCTTGATATTTCAGTTGGGTTGAATATGCCCTTAGTCACTACATTACAGTAACAGTCGCATAACGCAATATTACAACGTAATAACGAACCTTGTGATGTCATTAATGAATTCATCACCACTCCAATCTGGTTGCACTGTAGTATGGTCATGAGTCATTACATCTCCGCCCCTAAAGTTCCCCTGGGAAACACTTCACTATAAAGCTGGATGTGGCTGGGATGGTCGGCAAAGCGGAAAAGACTGGTGTTGGAGCAAAAATTGGCACAATGGAGTTTTGCATATTAGCGCTGTTTACACTTTTCTCCTCGTTTTACAACGCGTTGGCGTTGTCACCTAATGGTAACCAGACATCATGTTTTCGTCGTTTCTTCAGTATTTTACCGAACTCTTTAAGAGCACTTACAAGTCTTTGTTGTTGGCCATCACATGACCTCCTGCGTTAGACAAGTTTGCAATAGATCGGTGTTACGCGCAGCAATATTTAAAGCTTTTTACCCTTTTTTTCTATGGTGGTTTCGTGTTTGAGTAACAATATCTTTGCTGCTTTCAGGCATGTGTCTCCTTCAAGTGGACGAGGGACCTTGCAGGGCAGAAATTGAGCGCTACCACTACAACACTATTACCCAAAAGTGCGAAACTTTTTACTATGGTGGGTGCCGAGGGAATGCCAATAACTTCAAGAGTTATCAGGAGTGCCAGAAAATATGTTTCAGAATCCCAAGTAAGTTCTCAACATGAGGAAGGTGTGGTTTAACTCTTTGTATTCTGTATGTATGTAGCCTACTTTGACTACTAAGAAAATCATAAATGTAGGCTCTATTTGATTAGACTTGTTATTGTGAGTTCTTTCTGTGTAACATAATTAGAGGTAAGGATGCCACTTGATCTAATCCAAACCTTAAATCTTGTCATTGTTTTCCCCAGAGGTTCCTCAACTCTGCAGGTTTCCTAAAGAGGAGGGACCCTGCCGGGCCCTAATTCGCAGCTACTTCTTCAACATGACCACCATGCAGTGTGAGCTCTTTCATTACGGTGGTTGCAATGGCAATTCCAATCGCTTCCAAGACCTCAACTCTTGTAAGGAGTACTGCAGTCCACGAAAAAGTAAGTATAAACTTTTTTACTCTGACCTGCTGCCACTGAGTCATCCTGAAGTGATGCTCACTGGCATCTCTGCGTGAGACAGTGTGGCGATACACTGAGATACCAGAGATGATTTCATTCCAGAAGTTTGAATTATGTCGTTAAGAAAGAAGAAACAAACAAGCATTTCAGCTGCAATTTAGACGTACTACTGAGAGAACTTCACACTTTCAGTATGTGTGGAAATAATGCTAAAAAGCAATCAAAGACTCAGGCGGTTCTCCTCTTCAAGTGACTGATGACATCCTCTAATTGTGCTTTGTCTCTTATTTTTCAGCTGTTCCTGTGCTCTGCCTGGACCCTCTGGACAAAGGGAGGTGTTCAGCCTCCATTCCTCGGTATTACTACAACACAGCCACCAAGATGTGCGAGGAGTTCATCTACTCAGGCTGTGGAGGGAGCAGCAACAACTTTGTCTCGAAGCAAAACTGCATGGACGTGTGTGCTAAAGGTGTGTGAGGGGGGGAATGCATGTGGTGAACGTCTCACTGTCCACAATGAAGCCTGTAACTGAAGATTATCATTTAAAGAGAATAATTATGCTCTGCTAACTACATTATCAAAGGAAACCAAGGAAAATCTGACTCTCGACAGTTATATTTGCTTACTTATGAGTATAGACATATAGGTTATCATACTAATCAGTTGTTATACCCTTTTTTTTTTGTTCCAGGAGGGAAAAAACTCACACGCCATGGAAAAGGTCGTCGTATGAGACAGAATAAAAATAATCACATCGCTTTCTTGCAGGGGTAGACGTCTGACACTCAGGGATTCTCACTCTGACAAGCCCTTAATGGAAACTAACATTTAATAAACTGTTATATGCCAAAATGCTGACCAGCTTTTCTTTGTTGTTACTGGAAGAGTTATAGTGGCACATACATTTCTAATGTATTTGTAATGCTTTATAAGCAATTTCAAATGTGATTTTACTGTATGCTGTCCATGAAGTTTGTTACTACTGCACTAATGTTCTTGATTGTGTGTTTTGATACTGTATGTATGCTTTCTATAAGTAATACATTATGATAGTGAACTTTTTTATTTGCTGTTTACAAGCACATTTTTAATAAAATATACAGAATTTTGTGTGCCATTTTCTGTGCTTTTATGTTGCTGTTGTCGGTAAATGACTGCATTGTGTGTTATTTGAATAATCAACTAATTAAAAATGTGTTTCTTACAACTTTTTTAACCACTGCATATATCCTTCAAGAGTGCCTTTATTAGTTTTACCAAAGCACAACAACACTGCAGGAAAAAAACAAAAAAAAAGGCTTGGCTGTTTCCTTCAATTTCTCACAGTCACTTTCACTTTATCTTGAGGCCTCTTCCATTCCTTACTAATGCTGCTGTCTTCCCTCCTTATCTGGTAATACTTTGCAAGGCACTCAAGCCTATCTCGTTGCTTCAGCATAGCCTTGAATCAGGAAGGAAGCAATTACGGCGCAGCAAACGTGACTGTGGCAGGTTCATTACGTTTCTGCATGTTTCAAGGAGAGGTTTACAAAATGTGAATAATGAGCTTCCAAGCTTCAGCAATTATGATGTCATTATATTTACATATACACTACAATTATAACTACAAACCAGAATGCATCCATGCACAAAGCATGGTAAGATAATGTATGCACAAATATCATTGGATAAGATTTTCCCTTTTCTTTGATCAATAATATCAGTTTTCTGAGATAATATACTTTATGTATTACAAGAAAAATCTAATTGCTTTGTAAACCCATTAAGGGAAAGATGCTACCAATTTAAAGTATTCTGTGTTTTGACTGTCCTAAATCTCTGCTTAGTTCCATCTCCTACTGTATAAGGCGCTCTGCCATTTTCCACGACAATAAATATTTATAGAAGATATCAAAGGAAATTGCTCACCCATCTCGCTGGGCTATACATAGCAATAAATGGTAATACATCTGGCTATAGCCCCCTTGCTATTAAGAACCAAAGCTAAATCATCTACTCCATAGCGATATGAGTTAGGATGTCATCCTAACAGTCTGTACTCAGCTTCTCAAAAGCCACATAATCTTGAAATCATCACTACTGGTGGTTTTGGGTAATTGAGGTTAAGATTTATTTCACTTCCTGTTTCTTTTAGTAAACTTTTCTTCCCTGCCTGGACTTTTCAAT
Organism: Perca flavescens; assembly: GCF_004354835.1. Classification (NCBI taxonomy): domain Eukaryota; kingdom Metazoa; phylum Chordata; class Actinopteri; order Perciformes; family Percidae; genus Perca; species Perca flavescens. The sequence goes on along the minus strand of NC_041344.1, from coordinate 20,782,069 downwards.
CGAAAAAATATAAGTAATAGTATGTTTCAGAGGCGTAGAAAGCAGAAAGGGGAGAGAGGCGTGTGCAATGTCATCCGCTACAGGTCAGTGGTGGTGCGTTAAAAAATAAGCATCATACAGTGAAGCATATTTTACGATATATGTTTCTGTTGCAGCTGACACTAAAACTGACAAATGTCGTAACAAATCTTTTGTTTTGAGTTCAATTACACCTTGCAGGAACATATTCTTACGGGTTATTTAGAACACCTACATGGCAAATGTGTAAGATGGTACAAATGGATACAGCTGGTTAACATTTAATTATACAAAGCTCTGTCTTGAGGCATTAATGGGTGGCTGTGTAACACCGGCTGCAAAAGATCTGGTGTAGTTCAGAGGGCTTGAGATGAATTGATCCTGCTCCATTTATTTCATTAGCTACAGTGCATTAGGCGGGGTCATTTTGTCTCCCATTCTCAATGGTGATTAATCGACGTTTACATTGAAGCATGCTTCACATTTAAAACAAAGTGTAGGATGCTTTGATCGTTTGTCAGACAGTAATATTGTTTTGTGATTTTTAAGTTATCAAATTAAAATACTGATTTCAAAGTAAGTACGTGTATAATGTCTGTGTACTATTATGTATCTTAGACGCCCCCTGGTGGCAGATTCACACATTTTGACACATAGACACATTCACAACAACAACCCACAGATTCACACATTTTCACACATACACACATTCACAACAACAACAACCCCAAAAAGCAACGTTTACAATTCTATTTTGGGGTACAAGTATGTTAAAATATCCTCAATCTATTTGTAAATACAACAACAAAACTTTTGTATAATATCAATCTGGAAATAAATTAGCTATAGTTCTGACTTCTTCACAGTAATTAAACTAGTAAACTGCACATACAACAGATTTTGCAGCCACCTGTAGTCACTATATGTTTCAGAATATTGGAGCAACCCACACCATGAAGCTCAGGTGTTGAGTCAGCAGCATTTATTCTACTAAAATCTGTTTCTGGGGGTGGATGTGGTTTGCTGAATTGAACACTGCCTTCAGAGTGCTCTCACAAACCACCGGGTGGAGATCCAGCTACATGGTTTACAAGTTTCCTCTCTCTTTTTTGGCACAGAACCAACTCATCTTGTGTTTTTAATCTAAGAAATCTGACATTTTTAAGATGGTTGAGCAGTGATTGAATATTTTAAAGACACAGTTCCTCAAGGAAAACGAACTCCTAAGATGATTTAGTAATGCTTTTGCTTTAGACAAATCAATCTTGTCCAATGTGTGTCCCCAAGGCCAGAAACAGGAAATCCATTTTTGCTATTTGTGATATTATCAGCAAAGAAAACAACCCTGTCTATAGATTGATGGCTAACTTTGTTGTTGCTCATGAAAACTCCTTAGCTTATGAAACAGAATGTGAGCACTATAAATGCTGGTGCTGAATAGAAACAAACTTCATTAGATGTAAATATGCCTTTCTATGTTTTATGAGTCCTTCACAATTAAAAAGAAAATCTTAAATTAATTTAAAGCTGCATTAAATCATAGCATTATAAGTGTGTGGTATGGCTGAACCTGCTGACATAAATTGAACTCTGGCAAAAGGGGTAACACACTGCATGCACATTTTTAGAGTTTGGTCTTTTTAAACTGTAGACCAAACATGTCATGCTCCGACATGGCATCAGAGTTTCCCCAAAATCCATCACCCTCTGTCAGGTCTGCCTCAGCCCTTCCCCTTACACACCTGATGCATCTGGTGTTGTGAATCTGGGCCGTTCTTCACTGTCCATCTGGCCGCCAAATACACGTAGCTGTTATTTAATTAAACGAGTCAGACTCCATACTTCTGCTTCTGAGATGTTTTGGAAACCTTCACAGATTGTCAATTGATTCCCAGATTAATGCCAACAGAAAGAGATTCATTTGTGTGTGTTGGCTGTGCACGTGCAAGTTGTAGAGGCTCACTAATAGTCATTACAACACCTTCCCGCTTCTAAAGTCCTAATGTAATTTCAAATGTGTGAGCATCCATGAATTTAAATGTGGGTTAAAGGTGCAGTAGGTAAGACTTATAAAACTAACTTTCTGTATGTTCCAGTAGAACTACATGACGCAGGTAATTTAAAAATATATCCGCCCTTCATCCGCCATTCACCCTCCTGCAAATGTGCCAGAATCCCTTTCCATCCAAGTTAGAAGGATTAAAAGTGATTTGAGCGGAACAAACAAAAAAAGATGCCTATTTTTCCCTAGGCCAGATGATGATTTCTTTTTCTTTTTTTTGAGACATACTTGAAAAGCGCTGAAATAAAATAAATAAAACATAAAGATCAATCAGAGCTGGAGCTCCTTCCTCTACTTCTTTTTTTGCCTGTATGCTTCAATTACCAGCTTCACAGAGGTTAAAGACTTTATATCAAGCTCCCCGTTCAGCAGTTCTCTGCAGGCTCTGCCCTGTGACACACTGGCACAATTGAATTTGCAGCTTAATAATAGGTTTTTAATATATATTAGAATTAGAAAAGCTGACCCACCACTTGCTGCCCACGAAAAGGTTGAACAGGGGGGGTGAACATTCCCTGAATGAGCCTGTTGTATTCAAATCTGTATTTTGCAATACCTGCTGCAAACTAAACTGGATATAAACTTAGCACAAAAATTAAGGAAATTTGTGTTTGGTAGATTATTTCTCTGTGGTAAAAATGCTTTTTGGCAATAAATCTTATACCGTTGTAAAGTCTGTTTAGTTCCCTTTCAAATGGTGCCCCATTTGTAAGGAACATTCATTTGTGGGATGAGCAGCAGTGCTGAGTATGTGGGTTGCGCCCAAGAAAAATTTGCCAAATCTTCTCTGCCAATGCCAAACAGGTTATTCTGCCATTGATTTGTTTGGTTTTTGGTGGATTGGATGATTGATGTTTGAAGAAACAAGACATATTGGCAATTTAACAATTTATTCATTTCACAAACAGGAGCATCAGTAGTGTGTGGAAGAGCCATACACAGCCACAACAGCCTGGCACCTCCTCCTCATGCTGGTCACCAGCCTGGTCACACACTATTGTGGGTTGGCATCCCATTCTTCAACCAGTATTTGTCGCAAGTCAGCCAACGTGGTTGTGTTGATCACTCTGGAACGAACAGCACGCCCAAGCTGTTCCCACAAGGGTTCAATGGGGTTGATGTCAGTACTGCTGGCAAGCCATTCTATCCTCTCCACTCCCACATTCTGGAGGTAGTCTCTGGTAAACCCCGCCCTGTGGGGGCGAACCTTGTCATCTTGGAGGATAGAGTTTGGTCCCAGACTGTGGAGATATGGGATTGCCACTGGTTGCAGAATCTCATCTCTATATCTCTCTGCATTCAGATTGCCTCCAATGATGACCAGCCTCATTTTTCCAGTGAGGGAGATGCCGCCCCACAACATCACACTGTCTCCACCAAAAGGTGTTACTCTATCGGTGCAGCAATCGGCATAGTGTTCTCTGCGTCTTCTCCACACTTTGACCCTACGATCCAACTGCCGCAGGTAGAATCATCCAAGCCACCAAACACCAAATGAGTCAATGGCAGAATAACCTGTTTGGCATTGGCAGAGGCTAAGACACTAACTTGGATATGTTCCAAAAACTACAGTGTTGCCAGTAAGAATATCACTGCCTCTGTCTGGTGTCACATCAATCAATCAATCAATCAATCAATCAATCAATCAATCAATCAATCAATCAATCAATCAATCAATCAATCAATCATCCGTATCTATACTAAAAACTTTGAAACAAAACCTAAAGAGAAGGATATTAAACAATATAATCCACACACAAGACACAAACTGGCAACAAAGTATCAGTTAACCTATAGCTCTCTTAAACCTGAGCTACTTGTGTGCAGCAGAAATAATTTTTAAACACAACACTGACATATTACCACCTCATAAAGTTGAAATGGCAAACTTGTTGGCAAACAATTGCTCAGTTACACATCAAGCAGGTACAGAGCAACATTATCATTCCTGGCCATCTGGCCATTTGTTGAATGTAGAGTACAATATTCACACTTCTCCTAGGTCTGTTTAGTTCTCCATGAGGAAATATAGTGGCACTATAGTGGCTACATGCTCCACAGTGTTCAACAGCTGGTTGCTAACTTTGTCTGTCTGCTGTTTGGTGCAGTAGTGTACAGTGGCTTAATGATTGCTGAAAACAGCTGCCTTTCATGGCTGGAAATTGAATTTAAAGCAGTGAAAGTGAACCAAATCAGTCATTTGTCACATTGTTAATATAGAAATATTAATTATAGCAGCTTTAATTTTTTAAGAAATTACCCTGAAATAGAATGCATGAATGTGGCTTCAATAACATTGTACAGCTCAATCTTTCCTAAAGCTGAGCAGCAGAGAGAGACTAAAGGGGTAATGTAATTTAGAGAAAAATCCTGGAGCTACTCCATTGAAACTGAAGAAGCCAGCAAACCATGGTGATTGTACTGGGATATGGGCACATTTCCTGATTCACTGCCACATTAAAAGACGACATTTATGAATGAAATGTCACAGACAAACAAATGCAGTGAACCCACAGTCAGTCAAGAATAAAACTCCGAAAAGCGCCACCTGATGACATTACGCATTCATTCATCATCCGATAAAAGACTGTTTGTACAAAATCAATGGAAACAACGCTAACAATCATTCCAGCCTCATTCGTTACTAAGTTCTTCAAGATTAAAAAGTAATTATAATCACATCCCTTCATGCCAGAATGTGATGCAATAACGTCCTATTAAAGCTGTAGTGCGTAGGTTCTGTCGCCCCCTAACTTAGGAATTCTAAGTTATGACAACACCACTGTTGTTGCATCTGTCACTACCCAATGTGAGTCGACTGCAGCTGTGAGTTGTGCATGCGTCACTTTGCGACAAGTAACCTGCTAATGAGAGACTTCTGTAATGTCAATACAATAAAAATGGACCTACATAACGAAATTCGTTCACTGCTGGCTACAAGTTAGCAATGAAACAAAACAAAGGCTGTCACTTGAATGGCGTTTTGAGCTAACGTTAGCAATGAAACAATCATAGATAGCTAAAATGTTTTTAAAATGATTTCCATCTTCTGTTATTGTTTGTAATGAGAAAAGTTTAATTTATGGATTTCATAAATTTCAGTATGACACGTTATGCCGTAAACCGTTTAAATCTGAGCATGCGCAACTCACATCTGCACTCGACTCACATCGGGTAGTGACCATAGATGTGGTAGTGACAGCATCCACATAACACAAGCCTGCCGTAATCGCGCATGCGCCCCAACCCCCACCCCCACCCCCACACGGAGGATTAAAAAAAAATGATGGACTCTTTAGAAGAGGTCATTATCTTTACTGGAGTTTCTGCACAATCTTCTGAACATAGCCATACTCAGAAATACAGAGAGAGTTGTGTGGAGTTGATAGTCTTAATTAGCTTTGTATCAACTCATCTGGCAATGGCTTGAATTATCAAAAACAGTTCCGCACTAAAGCTTTTATTCAGACTGCGCACATACACAGCCAACACTGGCACCAAACGCACATGGTCTTTTCTTTGGCATCATTATCCTCTAGATTCACATCACAGCATGTCCCACAAAACAGGCGTCCCTCCAGTTCCATTTTCCTCATTTATCCCCCACCTTCCATCATCACCACAACTGACCATAATGAGGGGATTCAGCGAAGAGGATTTGTAATTCTTGTGGAACTGTCCTCTAGCCGCAATACCATGTGCAGCACGACTTCAAATGTGAACAGTCAAAGAGGGGGGATCTTCCAGGGCAGTCTTATGATACGACTATGGTGTTCAGAATGACTTTTTTCCAGGTGTGGATATTGGGGTGGGGGGCACCAAATTGTCAGTGACAACCAAAAAATGTATTATATTTCCCTGTCCAGATATCATTACTAATAGAAAGTCACGTTCTTCGTTATATAGCATGATTTATGGTCAATCTAATTGACTTATGTGCACGTGTAACATGAATGTACAATGTAGTTGACAAGGGCAGTGTTGTTTTTAGCTTGGGAAGATGACTAACATTTCTCAGTAGATTGTGTTTGTCCACTCCTCTCCTCCCAGGTGCATGTTCTGTCTTCTCTGCTGGTTTGAAGACAGCACTGCTTGTCTGCAGATCTCCTGGCTTTAGAAATGACAGCCTCATCATGTCTTCCACTGTTATAATGTGCTATAAGTATGCAGCAACATGTACTGACTTGTGTGTCTGTGTGTGTGTGTGTGTGTGTGTGTGTGTGTGTGTGTGAGAGAGAGAGAGAAAGAGAGAGAAATGAGTGTTAAATTTGTGTTGCCACGAACTGGAGACAGACAGCTGATTGTATTGTAATTGAGTGTAAAGATAAGTTTGTGCAACTAAAAGACAACAATTAGGAACCCTTCCTGTTTTTAAAGTACTCCCAAGGGTGTTGGTTCCCAAAGATGTGTTCTGTTTTATACACCACCAGCTGTCTAGATAGCAACTACCAGGCATCAAATTACTAGGCCTCTAATAAGGAAATCACCTGCTAGGTGAGTGCTTTATGCTCTCAGTGATCTTACTTTTTTATTTGCATCATCATACAACACTTTTTTTTAAAACAAATCAATAATAGCCCCACTTCAGGACTAAATAGTCTATCTCAAATATGCAGAAAGAAGATAATTGGATATTTGACTACAACTCATCAGTTGTCCAGTGGAAATCTTAGTCTAAAGCTTTGTTAAATACTGTAAATAAAGAGTATGGGTGGTCGATTCACATGCTGATATTAGTTAACATAAACAGCAGTAATGAGATAATCCATGATGAGTTTGAGGTCCCAATTCTCAGTTATCAATTATTGTCATTTAAGAAATCTAAGAAATGTGTAACAATTTCCTGTGTTGCCTGATTTATGGTCCCATGGTTTTTGGAGGACCCACCGCTGATTATAATAATCAAAGTACGTATTACAGCTACGGTAGCCTTCATGCTTTTTTTTTCTGATGACTCCGGTCTCTTGCTCTTTTCAATATCCTTTTTCTTTTTCTGGGCGAAGAAGAAGACTCCTGTTGCTGAAATTTAGATTTTGAATACGTGTGGTCCTCCATGTTTCCTTTTTTAAACTTGCTGGGGCCGGGAAGCTACGATACCCATTAGCAGCATTAGCAGCACCTGTGAGTTTATCATGTGACAGCGAAAATGTGAAAGGCGGAGCAGTATGTCCTGTTTGTCCCTTACTGGCTTACGTATTTCAAGATGACGCATGAATATGGAGCGTCTACCCCAGTTCATGCAAACTCAAATGTAAAATTTCTAGGCAACAGGAATACTTTGATTTTGATAATGAACAACTAAAAACGTTTACCTTTAAAGGTGTCCTGTGGAGTTTTCTTTTAAACAAAAGTTGTGTTTACATTTAGTGTTACTCACCAAAACTCATTGTGTGTATCCTTGAGGTCTAAGAAACGTGTCTAGTGCATTTCCTTCCTCATAAAACATTTGAACAGCTGAATATTTTAAAGCCAACATTGTTAAAATCCATGTTTCCAAGCTTGCAGTCTTCTTCTTTTATGTCATTGCTGGAACATTGCAGCATATCTTGTCGTGTTACCGCCACCTGGTGATCAGTGGAATAGAGTGTGGTTGGACAAATCTGCAAACACGTTTCATTTGCTGGGGCAGTTCCGTCTAGCCCCGCTCACATTCAGACAGATTTCCGGGTGGCCAGAACCTGGACGGGCCAATCACAACATTCACATGGGGCTGGTTTAAGACAATGACTGACAGAGTAGTGTCATGCTTACCGAATGTAGTTACCAACGAAACTAACATACTGCGTCCAGCACAACACACCAGGCTCACAAAACTCAGATCAAACTGTCAAACTAAGAATAATATGAATCATGTTACTGTATTGCAAATTTCTTGCCTAAAATGTTTTCAGTAACACATTTTAGTGTGCTGTAATTTGAAAACGTTTAAGACCAGGCAGCCATTTTTTATCCTGCTTCAAGATCTGGTTGTTTGTATATATAATACTATAATATAATGAAATAATTGTACTTTTTAGTGGGAAATAAACCTGTATCAGACACAAGTTAAAATTCCAAGCATGTTATTTTATATCTTGAAATATGTTTTAAGGGGGTCTTTAAGGTTATCTGCAGAGAGACAGCAAGTATCAACTGATACAATCGGATAGTGTAACTGTTAGAAGTGGGATGGAGGGATTTAATTCAATTCAATTCAATTTTATTTATAGTGTCAAATCATAACAGAAGTTATATCAGGACACTTTACAGAAAGAGTAGGTCAAAACCACCCTCTATAATTTACAGAGACCCAATAATTCCCCCCAAGAGCATGCATCTGGTGTGACAGCGGCGAGGAAAAACTTCCTTTTAACAGGCAGAAACCTCAGGCAGACCCTGGCTCTTGGTGGGCAGCCATGACACAACTGCTGTTATACCGATTTAATATGGTCATTAGATAATCAGTTTGATAACAAAACAATGTAGGCTATTATGTGATTTGTGACAAATCATTTGACCATTAGTTATACTGTTTATATTAGTGATAACAAGATATGTAGGCTGTAAAATAAAAACAATATGGTAACCCCCAGAGTACAAAAAGGTCACTTTGGTCACTGGTGACTTTTTTTACAAACAAACTGAGAAACTGAGTTCAATCAAATTTTTTAATATTTGTGTTTTTAATAGTGTCCATACTGCGCGCGCGCGCACACACACACACACACACACACACACACACACACACACACACACACACACAGAGCGATAAGGCGAGGAGGAGCTCCACCACCTCACGCTCGTCCACGTAACTGGAGGCAGTTAGACGCACTTGGATTACCGGGCAGTAAACTGTCACCGCTCATAACGGCTACAGACCGGTGCCCTGCCCAACACTCCTCTACCGCGCGCATCGCCGGTCATTAATTCATCTCATAAAAAAGCAGACACCTGGACAAAGCCGCGGCAGTAGCAGCATTTGATTGATTTTTATTATGGGTTTTATCTCCGTGGATGCACAAAATAAAGTTATTTTTTTATTAACGCTGCGTTTAATAGGAGAGCAAAAGCTGCGAGTCAGTCTCTGAGAAAGGACAACACCGGGCTTCTCTGGACCTCCTCAGCATCCGTTTCTTTTACCGGGGCTGCTGTTTGTAAAATCTGTTGAAGTAAGTCTGAGGTCTTTTTAACTTCTTAAAGTTACTACTGGTGTAAAGATTAGTTAGCTAAGGGGACCATATTTTCAGTTTGTCTGTCAGTCAGTTTAAATCCCAATTTGCCTTATTTTGTGTCACATTTTTTAGCAATGATGAAGTGGAATCCGCTCCTCTTTGCGTGGGCTGACTATTGACGCAATGTGAATTGGATTTTCATTTTTCTTGTGTTTATGCTGTAAGATTAAGATTATTTAAAGCAAGAGAGAAAATGCAGCATGTGACTCATTCTGTACAGTTGTCTATGATGTTCTATTTTAAAAAAAAAAAAAAAAAAAAAATCAAGGCTGAGAAGAGTCCTCCGTAGATTTAGAATTGTAAAAGGTGTTATACATACAGCTAATTTTATTCAGTGGTTTTGGGCTTCTGCTAAAGGAATTCTGGGCAGTGCAGTGACCCACAGGGTATTTAAAATACAGTAATGCTCAGGAATAGATACCATGAACACCGCAGATTTTATACTTCTTGGTGAATCAATGTAAATATATAGTATTTTCAATGGTGAAGTACAAACTGTGCATGCATAAGGCATCTTGGATTATTGTGCTCCTCTTTGCAACCAAAGAGATATGAAGCTTATGCTACAGATGAATCCTATAGATCACATAGCCTACACATCCACACACGACTTACACACAGTACACACACACACACACACACACAGACACACACACACACACACACAAACGAGTAATCACACAGCACGCAATGCAGATTAAAGGTCAATGCATGCATCCTTTCTGCACTCAATATATTAATCATAGTTAAAGGACACAGCGTCTGTGTAGAGGATAACGCTAAAGCTACTTTTTGCTTTGCTCTCAGAAAGAACTGTTGTCTGAATTATTTTTCACTGGCCAAATCCACCCAGGACTTCTTCTCTCTTCTCCTCTCCGTGAGAATTTTTGACACTGCTTTAAAACACCCATTGTGCATTAGACCTCATATTGATTATATTAGCAAACTCGTGGAAAGGGGAAATAAGCATTCCTTCATGGACACACCGGCCCACAGCCCGGAAACAAAATAAGCCAACATCATAGCTGAATGTGCCTCAGTTCAGTCTCCAGTTGTGGCAGAAACAGAGCTTCTGCTTTCTAGCTGAAGTTCCTGCTTTGAAGATGTCTGTGGCTAAATTGGGATTCTTCTTTTGGGGATTCCTTTGAGTTTATGTAACCGTGTTTAGAGTAATGGCATGTGTCATCTGGGGGTTTATTAGAGCCAATGGTGAGTGAAGCTGACATGACTGCGAGAGCTCCTCAGCACATACTGATCTACACATACTGTGCAATACAGACGAAGACAAGAATAGCAACAGTCACATTGAGGCAGACAAAGAAAGAGAGAGATAGAAACAGCACGGAATGAGAACGACAGCAACGAAGAGATACGTGCAGACAGAGCCCCGCAGTGAGTTGGGCTGGGTTGGCATCGTGTCTGGCTGTCTTTCTGAGTCTCAGAGATAAGTTCGTCATTCATCATCCCACATGCTGTCTGTTGGTCCGGTCAGAGGCAGGCGAGCAGGTGAGCCAACAAGCGGCAAATTTGCTTCACATTTGAAGGGACAGGAGCGAGAGGTCTGAAAGGTCTGTATAAAAAGATGAAAACGGAAAGCCTGTTATATATCAAATATCTTCAAATGTTTGAGGGACAGCTTTTGAAGCTTTGCACCCAAATGAAAGAAGATGGATGAATGGGGAAGATACACACTTATGCAGCATCATTGTGATTTTGTGTGTTATTGGAGGTTCTGGACAATGCTCCTGTAATTGCATGGCGCTTCCGCTGAAACCAATTGCCATGGGAAAAACACTGCACGCATGCAAATACATGGCCCTGCACACTTGCACGCACAGCTTCTGTCTCCCTCCCTGTCACCCGCATGCACGCACGCACGCACGCACGCACACACGCACGCACGCACGCACGCACGCACACACACACACACACACATACACAATGTGTCATGCAATTGATACCCATCACTCAGGGAAGGTCAGCAGACTATCCACTGCTTGTCTTTATTCCTCAATATTAATCAAGCTAATGCTCCATGTTTTATTCATAGCTACATGCAATGACCCAAAATGTCACTCTTTGTTTCAGCCTGGGAATTGTAATCGCCGTGTTTATGAACAAGATGCTCAATTTACTCCTTAGGACTAACAGTGATACTTGTCCTGCTCCATAACGCTACCTTGGCAAATCAGAAGAATCAAGACTTACGTGAATTAACATGACTGTGGTCCAGCGTTGCCAATGTGGAAAAGCCCTCTCCTTCAACCCCAAGCTGCCTTAAGCTTGTCGAAATGATTTGTACAAATTTACTGTCACGCAATAACCGTAACTATTTACATTAGCTGTGTTGCAAACCTTGAAACAGAAGCCGGGATAAATGTTCGGAGAAACTGCATAATTTGGACTAACGCTGAAATGTCACACATTAGAGTTCCCATGCTAGCAAGTCATACATCAGGCTCAGACAGATCCAAGGGTGTGATTTAGCCTTTTCCTTACATAATAAATTGGACTGTGTTGTCAGTGCCAGAGGTCAGGCTTTACTTCTTCGTTTCATGCTACAACAGACGTACAGGCACACACATGGGTCTGAGTAAAATGAAAAAGACATTTAAAGAGTAGCAAAAGACACTCAAGTTGACTTAGCTATAACTATTGAGCAAGCCGGACTGGTTATAGGGTGCGATTAAAGTTAAGTGTTGCAATATGTGCAGCACAGATGGAGCCGTTCTGCACAACTTTGTCCATCTTTCATGTTCGGTTCTCTGTGAGTCAGATATGAACTTTATTCAAGCAAATGCTCTTGTTCATGATTTTCCATGAGGACAAGGGGATCTGCTATTGTAAAATTCAATTTTACAGTCATCTTTTGCAGTTATCTCTGCTCATGTGAAGCTGTTTACCAAGTGCTGGTGGCTGGATGAGCAAGTTTTAGTGTAATAGAAGCTTGCAACATTTGATTTGTGACTGAACTCACTTTAGACTCCAGGAAAGAGATGCACAAAAATGACTTTTCCATGTATTTTATGCAGCGATACATCTCCTGTAAATAGTGCTGCATCTATATGTATCAATAGGTGGTGCTAGAATAGAGTGAATGGCCGATGCATGGCTTAGTAAACATGTCTACACAACAGAAACAGCATGAGTAGTGTGTGTGTTTGACAAAGACAGATTTACACACAGATACATTTCTGATAGTGTTTGATAAAACATTTTTACATTTTGATAAAAATGTTTTTGTGTCTACACTGACATGTGATATCTTCCCCTCCTCTAATACCTGGATTAAATTTGCACCGCTACTCAAGCTGCTACATAGCTGCACAGCTAATGGCAAAACGCACTCCCTTACTTCCTTGATTGATCGAACGTTCCCTATCTGAACTCATGGGCATTTGTTTGTGGAGCCGAGGAACGTGCAGTCCCACATCACTTTTATTATTCCTATCGCGTTCATCTTACAAGTTTACCTTATGGTCATAGAAATGACATTACAGGTTTTGAAACATAAAAAAGCAATTTGTCGAAAGGATAAAAAAATTGCTAGGGTCATGTTAACTTGATGGACTGTTGCTGTTTTAAATGGTAAGGTAGCTCTTTTTTTAATAGCTCTAAGTCTTGGCGAAATACTGATTGAAGCCTCCTTAAAGCTGGTAAATTAGGCTTTTAATGCAAATTAAATTCTCCAGAATGGTTTCTAAATTTTCACCAGGCTCAGAAAGATGTTAACCGTCTGAAATCTTCTTTTAACAAGTGATTCCTTGCAAACAAAAATGACCAATTACTCTGCTAAATGTTTCACGCTGATAGTGCACTCATTTAAAATGAAAAAAAAATACTATTATTAAGCCTGTTAGAGCAGGGGTGCGTTGTGGGAACAACCACATGCCATTGCAAGTTCATGGGGGTAAGATCATCAATATATATTTACACTGTAACACAAAAATGATCTGATAATGCCTTTAAAAGGCTACTTTCCGTGGACTCATCTTAATCTTTCTGGATGACTTTGCCAGTAAATGGAAAAAACATGTCTGTTTAAATAATCAAATTAGCACGTTAAAGTCCATATGCTTTTATTTTCTGCTGTCAGCGCAACAAGAAATGATGTATACTTGTCTAATTATTTTCCTTTTCATCTTGCTGGTATTTATTGTTCATTCACAGCTGTTCATCTTTGCTTTTATTGTCCTTTTCTTCAACATCTACTTCACATTCTGTGTATGTGCTAGCATTTTTTTTGTTCACTTCCAACCTATCTCATTTCATCTTCATCGTGTCTGCTGTCTCATATCTTCGTTCTTTTTATACCTTTTGTTTGTGTTTATAAAAAGCCAGACTGACACACCGGCCTGCCTTCTCGTATTTCATTTCATTTTCTCTATCTCTGTCTTCTCCTCTCTTCATCTCTGTCCTTCACTCATAATTGCGTTCTCAGTCACTCCTGTTATTTTGCTCATTTCTCTTTTCCTTACATCCTCCCACTTTTGCTCTAAATCCTTTCACCTTCTCCCTCCCGTGTTTAGTTGGAAACACATCCTGGAGGGTTTTCCCTGCCAAAGTGTCAACCCGTGATAGTTTTCTGTCGCTTGGGGAGACACACAGTCACAGAGCTCACATCATATTGGGTCACTGTGTGGAGTGATGGCTTGAAAATATCCATTTAAATAGTTAAAATATTTTTTATTCAGCGTTTCGAATCAGTCTGGTTGAAAGGTCAAGGTCTAAAATTTTAGAGCAACAAAAAAAGAGAATTAAACCTTTCATAATGTCCTTATTCTCCATTAAGATAAGCCGTTGCTTCTCTGCCTTTCTGTCTGTGTTCACCTCATATCGTCTTTGCTCTTTACCAGCAAGGTGTCCAGATTATCATTCCAGATATACATGTGCTTTTTTTTTTTTTTTTTTTTTTTTATAAACACTGACATTTAGGGTGACGCAATGGAATAATTTTTGGCTCTGACTCTTTGGCCTCTCACACAGTGCTGATGCATGTCTGCATACGTTCCTGCAATCTGTCAATACAATGGCATAGATAGTGATCTTTTTATTAATGAGAACGTGTTTTGCACTACATATAATACTTTACATGTGAAAGAAAACAAAAGATTATCAAGTTCTTTGCCACTTTCACATCTGTAGCTTAGCTTAGCATGAAGACTGGAAACAGAGGAAACGGATAGCCTGGCTTTGTCCAAAGGCAAGACTTTTTACTTACTGTTTTAAAGCAAATTCTTGTCTGGCTGTTTTTTACACTTCAGTGTTTGTACAGATTAAATTAACAAGATGATGAAGTAGATGATTCAGAAATCCTTTAGAGACCCACAGAAATATTCAGCAAAAGCATAAGCTACACGTCAGGCCCCTTTAGAAGACCCCTGCTGTTCAACATCCAAGCCTCACTCTCAGGGGGCTAAAAAGCAAGCCCAATGTGGTTGGCAGTAATTAATGTAGCTTACGTTTTCCCTCCAAGGGCAGCTGTTGTGTGTGTGTGTGTGTGTGTGCTGTGAGACATTGGTAATTCTGACTTATTACAATACCCCTCGACTACCAGACCACTCATTGATTTCCTTTGCCGTTCGGCTCTTTTTCATCCTCATTTTGGCTCACGCTGCCAGCCTCTCTATGACTCACAGGGTCGGATGTAATACCAGGTGTAATCACCCCTATTACGGTTTCCGTGATTGATTGGTGGCACCCAGGGAAAGCCGTTACGCTGATTTTGAAGGTTCTGGTCTATGATTTTCTTCTCTTTCTAACACATTCACTTTCTTTTTTTTGGTCTCTGCATTAGACAATTTGCTTTCTGGAGGTGCATTTTCAAGTTGGATGCGACCTTGACGCTGTAGAACCCCCCTAAATGTTACTATTTATTTCCATGCCATTTGTCATCACACAAGTGACATTTGCGCAAACATACTCTCTGCATGTCTGTGAAACTTCAAACGCTGCTTTTATTTGTTTTCATTTTTTAAACCTTAGCAATGACACACCGGTGCCCTCTCCTTCTCCTTGATCTACTGTACTGGATTCTTCCTGAATGTTACACACAAAAAAACTTACAGATCTGACATCCACAAACTCCAGAGCGAGGTATTGAAAACAAACTATTGCTGTTTACCATGAAGGACCCTGCTTGCATGGCAAACATGCCCTTCGATGTTGCAGTAACAGTGAGTCAGAGCAGTAGAGGGTCTGAGAGGGATTCAGGGACTTCGGAATGAGGCTTCAGAGGCTTGTTGTGCAAAGAGAGAATTATTTGCAGCATAACCACTCTTCTTTATAAGCTCTCTGCTCACACATATTACTTACTTATCTTTTCCTATTTCCTATTCCTCAATTCTCAATCATCGCTCCTAATGTTAACTGAATGTTTATTGTATTGTTGTTGTTTTTTACCCTCTGGTCACAAGCTTTAAGTTACTCTAGTTTTCCTGCTGGCTACCTTGCATACTCAGCACCTGTCTCTCTCACTCTGCCTGTCTCTCTCTCTCTCTCTCTCAATCTGTTAACAGCTTGTAGCACCCATACACAGCCCATTCCCCGACCCAACAGAGCGTACTAGGAACACTGTGCCCTGAAGGGAATTGTAGTTAATGCCGTTCGGCTTAAGTCCAGCAACAAAATACTTCTTTAATTGCTTTCCCATAGCCCTCAGCTGCAGTGCGCTGCCTCTCCAATTGCCTATTGATGCAAGTGAGTTAACGATGTAGGACAAAAGGCAGTATCCTAATGGGGTCTGCATTGCATGCAGATATCCATCTTTGCAAACAAGTTTGTTCTGATCTTTAGTACATATCAATCTTAACGTATCTGTTATTCTAGTCTTGTCAGTAAATATCATTCCTTACACTGATTGTATCTATTTGACCTTGAAAGGAACATTTAAACTTTTAACATTTTAAGAGGAAAAGAAAACACCAAATGCAAAAATGTGCAGCCTCCAGTTTGATAAAGGATGGTGTGGCTTTTGTTGATGCCAGCTGCCTTAATTTCTTCATTTCTCTTTATTTAATTCTGCCTGATCAGCTCAGTGCCTTATAGAAGATTTACATTCTTTTGAAAAACACATTTGATATGGAAAAAATAGCAAAGGTGGAGAGGGGGTGGCCTCTTTAGAAAGGGTTCTCCCTCACAGGGATAATTGAGAGCATGCTGTGGAAGAATGTTTCGCTGGAGTTGAAAGAGCAAGGCTATCTTTAAAATGTAAATTATGATCTGCAGATGGAAAGGGGGGATGAAGAGTGGCGTACAGTAAGTCACCTAGATGACAGCACAGGCCTCGGCTCAGCCCATCTGTCACAGTCTTTTCTTCCCTCTGTACTGGCTCTAAAGAATTTGAGGGAGATGTTTTCCTGTTCATGCAAATTCAAAATTGTTTGAAATTCCATCAATAGTTGAGAAATCAGACCTAATTCTTGAGAAAGATATATTTGACTATTTGGAACAACATTAAAATTCAAAATAACAACTAAGTATTGAGTTGTATTTAGCATTCAGCTATATTACACTATACATATGTTTATGATGTCTGAGGATAACAATAATACAAGTATTGTGACTTCTCTCATAGCGCTTTAATGGTATTTCTTCACAGTCCATTATGTATGTTTTAGATGTTTTATAAAAAAAAAAGTACTAACAGCGTCTCGACACTTTGACTCCGTGGTTGAGATGTACATATTCAGCTTTATTAAGATTTATTAATGTGCTTTTCTTTTCCTATCTGAAATCCCTGCTGTTAGAGATTTAGAAAGCTATATATAAATGTCTGCTCTTGGTTTAGTGAACCATAATACACCTGTTATGACATAAACATGTTAAAAGCAGGCCAATGGGTGCAGTTTAAAGTACGGACTGAAGAGATTTATAACCCCAACTGTTGATAAGTTAATATAATTCATATAGGTAACAGAGCAGTTACATTTAATTTGCAGTTTAATTGGCAATTTATTACTTTTTAAAACAATAACAGCAATTGTTAAACTAATTATATAATAATTATAATTAATAATAATTAGATAACAAATCAATTATAAGTTATTTTAATTATACATAATTACAAGTCAGTTGTGGACAGTTTAGTAGACAGTAAATTCTGTAAGCTAAATTTCTGATATGATATAATTATTCCAATAATAATAAGTTATTATAATAACAATAATATTTGTTATTATTATTCACAAATGTAAACTTCTTGAGCCACTTCTGATCACAGCAAATGCTCATAGTTTGTGTCACAAAATATATATTGTAATTAAAATATGTATAATGCATTTCTATGTACTATGCAACACAGATTGTAATTTTACAAAGATTTTATGTTTTACAGCATATTGCATCTTCCATTAATGAACATTTGAGAAAAAATGTCCTCAATCTGTTGAAAGACTGGAGGCCAGTCGTCTTTAACTTGAAAAGTAGTTTATGCCAAGCATCTTTCTTTGTAATTACAGTTTTTTCCGATTGCTAAACGACAGTGGGCACAACTGGAGTCACATGTGCAAAACTCTAACTACAGTCTGCACTACCAACAGTAACCTGAGCTAAACAGTTCACATCACCTGCAAAACAGGCTCAGTGCAGCCAAACACTATGCACAATCCTCACTGAGATAACACACACAGTCACTCAGAAAAAACACTAGCGTCAAACACCAATACAGAAATTACAAACTTTTTCATCTTTACAGTTTGAACAATTTGAGTGACTTGACACTACTCAATAGTTTAAAAAATATAGATTGTATAGCATACCAATTTTTACATAAGGTAAAAAAGAAGGAATGAAAATCAGCAGTTTTCTTCAATAAAGTATTTTGTCTCTAGTAATTTATGGAATTACTGGGGAAAAAAAACTAAAGGTACATACGTAACAGTAACAAAGAATAGTGTGACTAATCCTGCCTCTCTCCAGCATCATGTGGCAAGTTTTCTTCATCACATTGGATGTCTGCATTATCTCTAAATACAAATGAATGTGGTGTTTCTATTGCTTTCACCGCCATTACTTTCTGAAAAACAGTAAGAACACAGTTTTACTATTGTAAAGGTATAGTGTTTTTAACTTTTTTTTATAGCTGTGTATATAACCTCAGACATCTTACCTGAACATGTTGGTATCTTTGCTCTTTTACCTGTTTCTCTCAAACGGCACAGTGTATAATTGTTTCATTCTTATTTGGTGTTTGTATACAAAAAAAGGCTTTCTGATCTTTCTCTGTATAAATACCATATATGTTCACTAACTAGTCTAAAACAAGACACCTGCTTAGGCTTTCAGCTAAAATTGCAATCAGCAGTGTTTGATAGGCACCAGACTGAAATCTATTCTGTTTTGAATGTGTGGTTTACAGTTTTGACAGCAGTGTGTTAGCATTTGAACAAAGTGCTGTAAATCTACAGTGTTGTGCACGTTGTGGTTAAAGTCATGGGATAAGTGTGTAAAGTTTTGAAAACTGTGTTCAAGCAATTAAAAAACGAACTAGAGTTTGGTCCACATGAACTGCTGCTGTGCAGACTGTAGTTAGAGTTTTGCACATGTGACTCCAGTTGTGCCCACTGTCGTTTAGCAATCGAAAAAAACTGTAACAGCAGTGTATAATGTGTTCTAAATCAATATTTGCTCATAACACTAAGTAAGCATGATTTTCATACATATCTGCCAAATAAAAAAGGATTTAATGAGTTAAAAGAATGTGTACTTGTACTACAAGAAAAACTACATATATATATTTATAAAGAATTGAAAACATTCACATGTGGCATGTTGTCACTGACTTACTATAATAACTAAATGAATAATTAGGTACTTATTCAGTAAAATGTCCATTCACAGGGCAGTGTGGTGGTTAAAACACTTTGTAGGAGCGTGTCTTCATGCTGAAACTTAATTTTGATGTTTCTAATGGATTATTATGAGGCTGACTGTGATGATGACGGTGCAGAACATCAGGCGCAATAGTGCATCTATCCACTGATTAGTTAATAGTGGGGCAATTTGCACAATGTGTACTTACTTTGCTAGCCAGACTCTTCCTGGCTCTAAATGGTTGCCATGAGCATGGCACAGATAATGATAATGGTATCAGACAGAGAGGAAATTGGAGAATCTCTTCACCTCTGTGAATATCTGGGACCGTTGGTGTGTTGGTGTATGTGTGTGTGTGTGTGTGTGTGTGTGTTTGTGTTTGCGTGTGTCTGTGTGTTAATGTAGGAACCTTTTTGCGTGAATCAAGCAGCACACATTTCCTCTCTAATCAACCCACATATGTAAAAAATACCGTTATGCTGCTGAACCACTGATGAACCACTTTGAACTCATCAACCAAATGAATTTTTATTAAATATATTTTATTCTAATAGTCTTGAATAGAAAACTCAAAGACAGAATATTGGAGCCAAGCCTGAAATAAAGAGCGATTATCTCATTCAGAGTTAATTTTAGAGCAGTGACGTCAAGCAGACGTTTGAATTAATTACCTTTGCATATTGCATGACAATGATTTTTGATGAAGTATCTATGCTGCTGTTTTCCCAAACAGTCCTGACATCCATCACTTTAAAGAACTAATACTCAAAGCATCTTTAAGTATTTGGCTGATACTGTGTGTACCTGACAAAATGTCCTCAAAGCAACATGATTGATATATTTGGATTGTAGCAGACATGCCTGCACGCACTCACACACGTGTCTTCTCTCTTTTCACAACTAAAGGAATATGAAGAATCAAAGCTTTCCATGTATTGTAGGTAAGCTACCACACTATCATCAAAGTAGGCACGTGATGTGTTTTCATTATGTATGAGATTGTCAGCAAGAAATGCTTTCCATTTAATTGAAATGAATAGTTGGACATCTTGGAAAAAACATTTTAATAATATAAATCATTTATATAATAATATTTAGATGACAATATTTATACTCTCATATAGGCCTATGTCTGGCTAGCTTGACCAAGTGCAAAAAAGTGCAAAAATAAGAATTTGGGGTTACAAACTTTTTATATTACACAAACAATATATGTAAGGAGCTTACGAAATGCTTGTGGGCAGATTTTGTTATCTTTAGACACAGCCAGGCTAGCTCTGACAATCTGTTTCCAGTTGTTACGCTAAACTAAGCTAACTATCTCTTGAAAAATTGAACATATAGACATAAAAGTGGTATCAATCTTCTCATCTACCTTTTGGCATGTGAAGAAGCATGTTTCCCAAAATGTCTTACTTTGAAATTACTTCATTTCCAAAACATTTTGAGGTTAGGCTAAATACCTTAAGACTGTGTAGTAGGCTATAGGCCTACATCTTAGAATCACACCATTAATATTAATTTATGCAAGAGTAAAGGGTTAGAAGATCAGTGTAGGAAAGGTTATTTGTACATAAAATAGAGGTTTCAGGAAGAATCCAGACAGTACAGTTTTGTTATCACCACTGCTCAGTCAATAATCCATGCTCTGCCAAATCCTGCTTACTGTAATGTGGTTTGACTGTCAGTACAAGAGCATGACCAATCACACGGTGTAAAGGAATGACTCTACTATTTTACATTACGTTTAGCAGCAGACTAGTGAATTAGGATTGCAAATGCAGTGGGAAAATATTGCGCTCATAGAATGTGAGGCATAATTCAGAAAACCGTCCGAAATGATGCACCTTTTATCAATTTTATAGAGGCAATAAACTTTGCATGTTCTCTCAACATGTAGATGGGAAGTATGAAGAAAACCTAGCACAAGGCTACTTTTTTCAGTGAGGAAATGTGTGTCCTTGTGTAGGAGAGCTGTATCCTTTCCACCCTCAATGATATAATTAGATCTATTATTCAGGGACAAGAAAAAGTCAGATTGCCCATATTCTGTTAATGGTTGGAAACCTTATCAATTCAGTTTCATTCTGGCCAATTCCGCTCAGGCAGCCGCACTCAGGCCCGACATTATCTGCTGCCTCCAATCAAAGTTGACCTTTTTTTTTTCTTTTTTACCGTTTCTGAAATCATCCAGCATTTTTTTATGACTTTTAGAGCATTTTTTCCCCCTTTACCCGCCAGATGATATCATTCTGACCAATGCATAATGTTTATTCCTTCATTCATCAAACTGAAATGGTTTTTATTATGAGAGACATTTATGCTCAATAGTTCAATAGTTGAGTGAGGTGTGTGTGTGTGTGTGTGTGTGTGTGTGTGTGTGTGTGTGTGTGTGTGTGGGTGGCTCGGGTTAGTGCTGCTCTGTCTGAAAAATATGCATAAGAAGAATAGTTAATACGTCTTCTCTGGTCAACAGATTATTATTCTTTGGCTAAAAATAACTTGTGGTAAACTGCGAGAGAAAGATAGAGCGTGTGTGTGTGTGTCTGTGTGTGTGTGCGTGCGTGTGTGTGTGTGTGTGTGTGTGTGTGTGCGTGTGTGTGTGCGCGCACGCGCGCGCGCGTGTGTGAAAGCGATAGGGACGAGTGAACAATTCCTTATTTTCCAGAACATGAAAGCCTCATTCTGAAGTTATTTGGCTATCACCAGTTTGCATCCATAAAGGTTCTGTGCATCAAGCAGGATACTATGTTTTGTTGTCATAGATTAATCATTACATCAGAATTCAATAACAAGTAATTAAATAATTTTCTGCATTTTATTATCAAATATGAAAGAAAAAAAATTCAGTTTGATTACACCTTTCTAGTTGATGCAGGTTATTTTTTCCTCCTTTATGTTCAAAATTAAGACTTGACATTTCACAAGGACACTTTCATAACAGTGAGTTTTCATGCATCAATATGGAAATGGTCATGGGCTTGCTTATTCAGCATACAATAAAACAACAATCAGAGTTTTATTTATTTTGTATTTATTTAGTTTATTTTGGAACATGAAAAAGATAAATAAAAACATGTACATTTGAGTGCAGGCAAGAAAACCAACACAAACAAAATACACACAAATATATATATATATATATATATATATATACACACACGACATCGTGACCATTCTCCAGATTTTCAAAAGTGAGAACAGGTTTAATTTTTGCTATCGATCTAGTTACCACTTACCACAATTTAAAAGAGACTGAAGCTCATGTGCTAAGCCGGATTTTAGGGAGAAACACAGCTGTGTGTCATCGACGTAGGAATGATAAGAGATGCATTTTCTAAAAGCAGACCACAATCATTTTCTAGCAATCACAGTAAATACGGAATATATAGAATACATATTATATATTCTATAATACAGAAGAAAGATCAAAGAAGTCAGACAGCTTGGAATTGTTTTAATTACATAGTCAGAGTTCTGCATCAGGACAGGATTAGTGTATTCAGTCATATAACGTAATAATGTACTTATTTACATTAACTATGCATTAAGAAGAAAGCTAAAATTGAGTATCTAATTATACATACTTTCTAAATACCCTTTATATTTTTGCATTTGTTAAATAATTATGTATTACCTATTATTTTTGTGAATTAACTTTTATGTATGTTGTTTTCATATATGATGTCCGTATGCATTATGCTGCATTATGCAGTAGTGAGAGGTGCTTCCTGAGATGTGATGACATTAGAGAAAAGTTACAGTACTTTTACTCTCTTTCTATCTCTCTCTCTCTCTTTCTCTTTCTCTTACACACACACACGCACGCACGCACGCACGCATGCACGCACACACACACACACACACACATGCACACTCACACACACACGCATGCACACACATGCACGCACACACACACGCACACACTGGCAACACCAATGTGTTTATATGAGTGTTAAGTAGGTTGTAACACTTTGGAATTTAATCACACACAAATGAAGCCAGAAATAAATTTAGCAGTGCATATTTTTAGGCACACTTACGTTTTGTCTTCACACATGCACACACACACAAAGAAAGAGAAAGACTGTCCCTCACACAGCCTGAAGAACTAATGCTTCATATGCTCTATGCTCCTCCTTCTCCTTCTCTGTCATCTGAGGTCATTTGCATGTTTACATTTTGCTAGGGCTGTGATAATAGGCTACTGTACAGTAGTTACCTGCAGACATGAGAAATGCAGTTAGCTTTTCTTTGATTATAATAATTTGATTGACTTGTATTGTACCTTTCTGTGCAGTGATCCTTCTGTCAGCACATTTTCAATGTATGTCCTTGGCACTGTGGATTGTTTTCCTGCAGGCACAGACTATCAGTAATGGTGATATTTACAGTACATTAGATGTTTTGCGTGGAGGTAAACTTTGTATTGGTTTAGGGAAATGCTTCCTGGGTTTCTTGGAATGCCTTTCCATATCTGCTAAAGCTTTTCCTGTGATAGAAACATCCATTTAATGGGATTTTGTCTGTGCTTGTGGATATGTGTCTGTATTTTTCAGTCTTATTGGATCATGCAGGAGTGATATGCCCTCTGAGCCTCAACTGAAATGACTGTGCTGTACGTCTCTGATATTCTTTTGCTGTGCCTGCTTAAACAGAGTTATTTCTGTCAACCTCTTTTTTCATTTCCTCCCACCTAGCCTGATTTATCGTAGAGAATGGTTGCACCATTCACATCCCAGAGCTATCAGATGTCCCAATAGGTGCCGACCATTTTCCATCCGAATTAGCGCTTTCTTTTGAATGCTCTTTTGATGGTCTTGTTTGAGCTTGAGATTGAAGATTGGATCTCTGTCCTGATCTCTGCAGGGGCTCTGATCTGATCCTCGGGGATCTAGTATCTGTCTGATTGCGACCCTTGATCCAGAGGGGCTTATCTTTTATCTTTGATTTGTAGCACCTCTTCTCTGCTAATGGTTTTACAATCTGCTCTGTGCAGCCATATTGTAGTGTCCACTCTCTTTCCATAAAGCTCTGTGCACTTGCAGTTGCATTTAGATCCTTTTTATTGTGTAGTAATGCCTTCAATGTGGAGCTTTAGAGCAAAGATATAACCTTTGATCTTGTTCAAGCAAATCAACTGCTAGAGGCCTCAACTTGCCAAGCATGGGCTTATAATGCCTGCAACAGGAAGGGGAAACTGTGGGAGGAAAAATAACGTTCCCAAGAATCTCCAGACGGACATCAAGAGGACATTAGTGTATATTCACTTCCACTCAGTATACATGTCAATAGATACGGTATCTCAGTTTTCCTGAAATACTTCACATTTAACACCACAATTCGCCGAGAGTTAGATGACAAGATCGGTACCACTTTCATGAGTGTAGGGTAAATGTGAAACCACAGCCAGCAGGCGGTTAGCATAGTTTGCCATAAAGACTATGGAAACAGGGGAAACAGCTCACCTGGCTCTGTACAATGTTAACAAAATCCACCTATGACAGCATCTCTAAAGCTCAATAATTAGCACACTATACATAGTTTATTTAACAAGAAATGTTTCCCAAATTGTCTAACTAAACAAGATGTTTCAGAGTATTTAATTTGAGGTATTTTTTAGTTGAAATAAACCTAGGAGAGGTCATATGGCACTCACCATCTGTCCTCTGCTCTCTGCGTTTGGGAAATGAGATAAACAAACGTCATTGGTTAGTTGACAGATGAGATGTGCACTCAGTGAAATGTCAAGAGGAAATGAAGAGGCTGGGGAAAGGAAAGGTTGCCAGATGAAAGGACTTTGACCCCCTGAAAATACCCTCCATTTAGTGGCAGATGTATCTATGAACCTGAAGCTGCCCACACTGCCTCTGGGAGGCTGAGAGTATAAATTGGCACTTAATTGGTTCAGGAAACAAACAAAAAACTTTGTGGGAAGATGTCAGTGTCAGGGAGAAAGCTGCTCATTTGACAGAACAAAGCCAGCACTTGTAAACAGAATCATTTGTTTACCGGTATCAGGAAGAGAAGCTGTTATTCATGGGGTTCTATAAAGGAGTGTATATATTCAATAACCCTGACAACACAGCTGAGTGGTATCTCTACTCATTGAAAATCCTGCTATGTCTAGCGACAGTCCGAACTGCAGGTACATTTGGTTGTAAATGAGTATCATACACTATGTTGTGTAAAATGTATATTAATGCGCTTAAAATATGCAGTTTTATAGTGCAGACCTTGTTACTATTGGATTTACATTAGGACCGCCTTAGGTTTGCATATGACAAGTATCAAGGAAATGAAACCTTGTAAATGCAGATTTGCACTGTATAAAAGGAACAGCTGTCCTCAAGATTGCTTACTGTTAAATAATGATATGAGACAAAAAACTAAGATTTCAATGTGCAGTATTTCTACAAGTCAAAAAGTTCCCCAATACATTTCAGCCTAATACTGTTCTGCTCCAGATACAGAGCGATAATACTTGAATGAAACTAGGTCTTTAACCAGACACCATCTCAGCAGCGACCCTCGGGATGCAGTGACATTTGCGTGAATTAATCACCTGTATGTAAATCAGCTGAAGCTTTAAAAGCAGCAATCAACCATGTCTTTTTCTTTTGTTAGCCGACAGTGTCTAACATCTGATTATTATATTCTGTAATGATGTAGTTCTGTTGATTGGCTGCTTTGGGGAAATGAAAGCAGTTTTGCTGTAGCCGAAAATAGAGTAGAAACACGCTTTTTCAAAGGTTTTTATGATAAGCTTTAAATATTCCATTATTAGATCTGTGAAGGTGACAAACCATACAGCGTTATCCCGAATTAGTTGACTAGAAATTTGCGTGGAAACCGTTGCCATAAACCGTTAAAGTTTTTAGACAAGGTGAAACTTAAGGTTAAGTTGTATTAACACAGAGCGGTAAGTTGATGCAGTAGACAAATCAAGTTTGCATTACTAAAAATGATTAGTAAACATAAATTATATTTTTCTGGAGTCATGTTGTCTAAAATAAGCATGTTAAGTTAAAAATGCAAAGAAACATTACAAATATAAAACATTAGGCTACTTATCACTACTAAAAAAATTATTTGTTTGTATAAATATTGTTTATTTTCCTTTAAGACAGTATGAATTTAATAATAATGTATTCATTTGTTCCTAAAAGACAGTGAGGAAAACATTCAGCATAAAACATTGAGATTTTCCAATGTTCTGTGCTGCATGGAAAGTTTCACTCAGGAAGTTACTGATTTCCAATCTGTGGATGTATCACTGGACACTTTCTCGCTACCCATCAGCCCATCAGCTGTAAATTGGTCTGAGACAGATGGGAAATACTCCACAGATTAATGCTAAGACCACCATCACTGTAACCTTGAGAGACTGACAGAGAAAGAGAAGTGGAAATGAGTAATGGAAGAAGTTTGCAAAAAAAAAAGAAAAAAAACAGAGCATAATGGGTTCTGTCAGGATGCATATGGAGCATATAATCGAATGCAGGGAGGAGTTTGCCTTTGGTGATCAAGTAAGTTTAACTCAATTTAAAGCAGCTAAAATCACTTTTTTTTAATGGAGCACATGATTACTTGTATAGGGGGCGCTCGTAGTGATGAACCCACAGAGAATTATCACCCGACTTTGCAGTTCCCCTCAGCTCTGCAGAATTATTTTAGGGTCTTTCAGCTCCTTGTTTTGTTTTTAAGGCTACTGTAGTTTACTGTTTTGGTTCAGTCTCAATGCTCTCATAGCATTGTTTTCAGCCACAGCAGGCAGTTGCTCTTTTAAGCGAAAAAGAATTAGAGAAAACACGGTACATTACAGTACCTGCTAAGCACCTAACGACAGACAGCAGAGTTATTGATTAGCTGGTGGACATAGTGGAGCATTTAGCTGCTGAAGAGCCAGATATTGCCCTGAGGAGTTGGTGAAGAGCAAAACAGAGCTAAAAGAAATGTGAACATGGTTCTGGATTTAACTAATTAGCTGTGCAGAATTAGAGAGATGCACACCATGTTTTATATATAGAAGGACATATAGTACATAACACAACTTTTCCAGACATGTTCCAGGCAGATTGCTAAAACAACTGCAGTGCCCAATTTAGGCTCATTTAAGGATGCTACATAAATGGAAAAAAAAAAAAAAGCAGTTATCCTAAGATGCATGGACACACCTAAGGGAGTTAAAGAGTCTGAGCTGTTCCATGTAGTCATTAATGGAGAGAAGGAAACGGTAAGACGGCTCCTACTAGTCTGCCTGGCAAAAACTGAATAACACCAATTTACATATGATGTATGTTTCAAGTAGCCTTGTTGAAAGGAGTCCATGCCAGATAGAAGAAAAATGAAAGGCAAGGCTAATGTATCTGGATGAAGTCTAGACTATGACTAGATCCACCAGGGTCTGATTGCACGCCATCCATGTTTCCCTTCTTAATCCCTGTCTGCCCCTTCAGTTTCTTTCTGGTCCCAGAGTAAGTTTGTGGGATGTCATAGCATAAAGCTCGGGGTATAAATCAACAGTTTACACAGAGCCAGGGAGAGTCCTCCTATTACAGAAGGCTTGTTTTGAACAGCTAGAACACTGGAGCACACAATGCTCTCTTGCTTCAGCACCACTGACCATTTTCCTGCCACTTCACCGGTGAAGTGGCTGGATTTGAGATAGGTACTTGAGCTTGAATGCTGGAAGGCAGTATAGCTCCTTTAGGGTGAGTAACAACACTGAATGTCTTTTCAAGGCCAGATCTATTAATAAAGGGAGTGGGAGCTAGTGTCCATTTACTAAAGGGTTATCGTTGCTTAAAATATTGAAAATGAAAGAAGAATGAAAATTGCACAACATGTAACTAGGAAGATGGTGTCTGCAATTAAATATGCTGACTTCCTGAAGATGAATCACAATATGCCGGAGGAGATAACGGTCCAATCAATCCAGACTATGAAGGCTTTTTGTATTCAGATGCATCTTGATTTGTTTACTCATCATGGAGATGAATTTCCCTGTCATAATCTGTTTGGTCTTCCACTGGTCAACCATCAACACATTCTTGGTTTGTTTGGGATGCAAAGACAGTAAATCAGGCTTCAACGATCCTTCACTGCAGCAGGGAACCTCATTGTAATGTTTGTTTAAGACTCCATAAGCCACTCAGTGCATTCAAAAGTCATCAATGCACTGTCTTTGTGTTGGGCTTTTACAATGAAAATCAACATTGCATGACTATCCAACTCATTTCATCATATCAAAAGCATAAGCAAACAACAACACTGACTGATGAACTATGAGTGTTAGTGTTTTGTTTCAGTGCTGACACATTGCTAACTAATTGACCGAGCCGCTATTTGATGAGCATATGATATCGAGGCATAAGAGTTCAGACTGAAACAGCAGTAATTCAACATCCAGTCAAGTGAAAAAAATGCAGTAAACCAAATCATAAATTGCCAACACTCTTTTATCCTACTGGGAACTGAGGAATTAAAGATCCATTAATCTCTTACTTTGTATAGTAAAACTGGTTAAACTTTAAATCAAAACTTTTCACTGCAAACAGCCTCTTTACATTCCCAAACTGGAGTCCAATTACTGTTAGCCTCCAGATGTGAGGTTACTGTATTTTACAGTAAGTCTTCCATCCACTAACCATCCCAAAGACCATCCCCATTTACTGCAGTCCTTTGATTTCCTGTTATGCTGATTTTCTTTACAGTAAATCCTTTAAACATTTTATTAGTTCTGTATCTTGTCTGATTGCGTGCAGTAGAACAAGGAATAGGATTAGGACTGCAGAACATGGACAAATTAGTTGAACATACTGTATGACGTGTCCCCATAACGGGAACCTGTTTAATGTTTAAAGGATGTGCTAGCTGATGAATCTGTTGGATCTGCAGAGAGTCAGAGAGAAAGCCTTGAAAATGTAGCCGGAAAGGGGGAGACATCTGTGACTGGAGAGAAAAGGAGGGCAGAGCTTTTTTGAAGGGGTAGATGGTAGAGCAACGGAGGGAGAGAATGGAGAGGGGGATTGGGAGAAAGACAGGAGGGGAGGGTTGATGAGAGAGAGATGGAGAAACGAGGTGAGAGGGGAAATAGATTAAAGGAACACAAGATATATGGAAGTGGAAAGCGAAAAGAGGCCGGAGAGGAAATGAGAATGCAGAGGAAAGTGGGATTTGGGTGAGGAGAGGGAGGTAAATGCATGTGAGGAAATGACGCAAGCTTGTTCTTTTTACCTTAATTGGAGAGACTGGCATTTGGTATATTTTTAGATGGATGATAAAGCCAAACACACAGAAAAGTCAAGCTGCTGAGCTTTCAGCGATTGCACCGTTTACGTGCTTCACCTCAACACGAGTTTGACTCAAACACAGAAATATGCTCACTTCAAGACCTATTGACAAGAGAGTCAGAGACCAGTGTTAAAACAGACTGTCTGGGTGGCTTCTAGCTCACCCAGTAAGAGTGTTTGCCCCGTGTTGGCTGAGTCCTGCTGCGGCGAGGGTTGGAATCCAACCTGTTGCCCTTTTCTGCATGTCGTCCCCCATCTTTCTCCCCCTTTCCTGTCTATCCACTGTCACTGCATAATAAAGAGAAAAGCCCCCAAAAAATAATCTTTTTAAAAAACCAAAAACATTTTGGTGTCATTTTTACATAGTTAAATGTTTTAGCACATTACCTCCAGTAGTGTTGTATAGTTCTACTCTACATTTTGAGAATAATAACACCAGGTTGCCATGTTTGCATTTATTTCTGTATTGTTTGAATTCGTGGAGACTAGACTGTGGAAACAATTTTGTGATATAGACTAGGCCTACACTATGTGATTATCCATCACAGGGAAAATGTGTTTGTTTTCAAAGTTACATTAAAATGCTTTTTTTTTTGATAAAAAAAGTTCGCAAAACTCTCCTCCATCAGGGCTCTCTGACATCCAAGCCTTAGATTCAATTCAGTGCTTTGACTTATATTCACATGCCTTTTAGTCAGAAATTCAAACCTCGGAAAAACCCATAATCATTAATGCCATTTAAAGGATGTGCATGAGTCATAAGTGTGTTTGAATACACCATCAAGAAGGAGTTTTAAAAACAGTTATTGCTTGCAACTGGGCACTATGATGACGTGACTACTGTCCACAGTACTGTCTAGTGAGAAGATAACTATGAGAACATAAATGAAGATGACAAAATGTTTCATGTTTCAAGTCTCTGCAGTATAGTAATATGATGTTATATAACATGAGATGATATAATGTGTGACTTGTTGCTCATTTTGCTTGCATTACATCGTTTGCTTTCCTGTTAGTGAATCTGGTTGTATTAGTCTATTGTGGGCAGTGTTGCAAATCAATAAGCATGGATATATATGGATTTTTACAGGATTTCCCCATCAGTGTGATTAAGTACCTTGATTTGTCTAGTATTAAATTAGCCTAAAAAAGACATTCCTGCCTGTTACCTAATCACAAGTTTGTCCATTGATTCACTATATCAGGATAAATATTGATATAGTAATATAAAAGTATATGCACAATAGTAGGCTAAAGGATTTTTTTTATATCACTACTTTTATACATATGTATTTTATTTTTTATATTAATTGGTCTAAAATGTGCAATAAAACACAGTCCTTTAAAGCTGTGGTAGGCACTATATTTTTGGCGTCGTTGGGCAAAAGTTCCATAATAATCTTTCAGCATATTGTAATTTAAGTGGTCTGAGAGAAAACTAGACTTGGCTATGTTTTCAATTTTTAGATAATCTAGCCTGTGAAAGGAGATTTTGCTCAATCACAGGTCATTCAGAGAGATAGCTGGTTTGCGCATTGCAAGTGCGACAGAGAGGGGAGAGAGAGAAGTTGTTTTTTTGCAGTTTTAATGGATTATATTTTTTTCTGCACAACAAGCATATGTTGAATAAATATGTGCACCATGTATATGACCTCTATAATATTCATTGTTTGTATTCCTGGAAGGCCAAAAAAAGGCCACACAGCTCCAGATCATGCCATGCCATGATATGTGCATTAAATTACTTAATGGGATGTGTGATTATGGATGTGTTGTTGGAGAGTTGTCAAACCTCGGTTGCAGCAAGCATTAAAAGAGCCCAGTAGATCGGTGAAAATATTTTGGTCTCTATAGACAAGATTTATATGAGAGCCTTGTGCATGAGGTCCACAATCTGTCCATTCGTCAAACTAATCCGTCTGAGCTTGCATTGTAATCCAGCTCATTTGTTGTGGCCCGTCAATGGGACACCAAATCACGTCCGTGTGGCTGCTCCCTTCAGACTGAGTGATGGGCTCCCAAGTGGTGAGATATTGGGGGGTGGAGTGGTGGGTTGGGGAGGGGTGTTGTTGAGCTGCTGCATCCTTCATCACTGATGTGATGTCAGCACAAATCTGGTTTGTCACCGTGCCTGTAAACGCTCACTGCAAGAGGAAAGAGAAGAGATGGGTGGCTCTGTCTGCTGCTGTCAGAGTGATGTGATGATGACAAAAAGAGAGGGCGAAGAAAGGACGAGGGGAAAGCTGAGGAGGAAAGGGATAGAAAAAGAAAGAAAAAGAGTGCAGAGGAAGTCGTGGAGAAAAGAGACGCAGGATCTGACTAAGGGGAAAACATATGAATAATAATACTAATCAAGTCAGGAGACGTTTATTAATTTTTTTAAAGAGATTCTGGTGATTTATCTACAATTTATCTACCACCATTAAAAAAAAATATTTCAAACTTTTAGTTTTTTGAACAAACAAAAGTGCAAATGTATGTTGTGTCAGACTTTAGTTTTAAAAGGTTGACAATCAAAGAGAACAGAGATAACGGAGGCAGATGATGGGTGGAATAAACAAAGAGATATGTTTGAATGTCAGCCACACATTCATTGTGTACCTTTGCAAAGAACAGAACAGAAGAAAAAGTGCCTGTTCAAGGGCACAAATTTGATAGTAAAGCCTTCAAGTAAAACTGTTTTTAAACCTTTTTACAGGCAGTGCTTGTTACTTACACACAAATCAACTTGTCTTTATTTTCAAAGTGGTTTATAATCTAAGCAGTAATTAATGTTGCAAAAGCAGATTCTTTCAAATCCCCATTTTAACTTTGACTTTTCACTGGATCTACAGTAGACTGGAAAGGGTCGAGTGCTTTAGCCTCTATGTATGCACTCATCCTGTTTGAGTGCTTTCCCTTGTATTCTCTATATGGGGTATTGTCTCTTTAATGAGCTACACATGCTTCATGCTTAGTGATCATATTACATTGGACCTAATGGCCCGCAAAATGCTCTGGGGAGTATGTTTAGAGATGTATAAAGAACTAATGGGTAAGACAGAAAGACGTAGTTGTAGACAGTCCCACACCTCCCCTCGCTGAAAGTCAAATATAGCTGAAAGTTTGACTAAACTGTCACTAAACCCTGTGCAGCAGAGCTAATGTGAAACTTGGCTGTTGGCAAATATATTATTGATGGACTGAGAGTGTGTTATAATGTTGAAATGTTCCAGAGATTACTGGTGTCTCAAATAATCCCAACTGCTACCCCAATTTAATCACAAAGACAGTTTCCATAGTGTTTATTAAAAAAATACCTGTCCAAATACCTGTATTATATTCATATGAGCATTACAGGGGTTGATACGTGTCATTTTTACCTTTGGACAGAGCCTGGATAGCTGTCTCCCCCAGTTTCCAGTCTTAATGCTAAACTAAGCTTAGATAACCATCTGCTGGCTGCTTTAGCCTTATATTTAGTGTACAGACATCAGAGTGGTGTCAATCTTCTCATCTAATGCTCGGCAAGAAAGTGAATAATGTTATTTGACTTGTAGACACACGTCTCTATCAGAGAATATCCTGCTTTTAGACAAATCCACATGCTCATGCACACCCAGAGGTGATTGACTGGTGTATATTCTCTGCTCTGGTATGATGATAGTTTTTATAGATCTTCCATTCCCCAAGGCAATTTTGGGATCCATTCATTCCTTCATATGCTCTCTGTTATCCCTTTGTCTTTGACTGGTGTTTTTGTGTGGTTCTTGGTGTTCCTTCCCTACTTCTTTAGAAAGCAGAAATACAGAGCGGTCTGTCGCTGTGTCCTTGACTGAGCTTTCCAGCATGCTGGATCCACATTACATACAGTATACTATATAATCTCTATTCATTCTGGAAAAATTGATCAGAGTCAAGAATCAGGCTAAAAATGGCTAAATAGATTCTGATTCGGACGGTGGGTGAGGTTTACGGTAATAGACACTAAAATGGAAAAGAAAAACTTGTTGGTTTTCTTTTGAACTGAAACAATTCATTGGTCGATGCGTCTGTCAACAGGAAATCAGGATAGATCATTTTAGTCATTTACCAAGCGAAAATCTGTTGAAGCACCATTTAATACTGACAGGAAATACTATAAGTTGTACACAGAGAGTAGTCAAATGTAACGTCAAATGCTGACAACACCCTTCCACCACTTTCTTATTAATTTCTGTTACCCTTTGTGTTATGGAAAAATAGTGACCGCCACCTGTAAAAACTGAAAGATTTTGTAATTAAGTTTTATATCTTGTTGTGCTGCAAATAATGATTATTTCATTAGTTGGTGCATCAAATATCTTAACATAGTGATAAATGACAAACAACCAAGGTGATTTCTTGAGATTGCTTCTTTTGTCCTACAAACAATATATATTAAGTTTACTATCACATAATACAAATAAAAGCAGCAAATCCTCACAACTAAGGAGCTAGAACCAGGTATCTTAAACAATTAATACATTTTTATAGTTGCTGATTAATTTCCTGTCAACCGACTAATAGATTAATTGACTAATCCCTTAAATTCTAATTTATTGAAAATGAGAGTTGTATTTGGACCTGAGCCAGAGAATTAGAAGTGATCTCTTTCTGAGAGTAGACAGGGAACATCTGGAGCTAACAATAATCATCCTCCTATCTACTATAATTTATGAATAAGAATTGTAAGGGAAATTGAAGGCATCTCTGGTCAGACATCAGCACTCCGAGCCTTAAGTTCTTGGCAGATGCAGTTCCAGGTTTATTTGTTATCTAGTGCTAAGTGGCCTACCATCAGTGTGCAAGTCTGAAAGCCAAAACAACCTTTCACAGTGACTTATAGGACTTGCTCATGCTATCAGCTAAAAAGCCTGCCCCCTGGGCCGTTTGTGGGGTGTGGATAGCAACCAGTAGGTTGTTCTGACTGTTCAAACTGCAGAGTGATGGGCTTCCAACAGGGACTCTACGAGCCAAAGCAAAGAGACCAGACTCAGTTACTAAACTGGCAGTTCTGCTGCCGCCGACCTGCAGAGTGGAGGCTCAGCACAAAATGATTAATGACCATCAACTATTTTAGTCTGACTGTGTCTCTGTATTTTTCCTTGCTCACACAATATAACGTTACTCTTTCATGCTGTTGTTTCAAGTATTGACGGGTACACTTTCTCTCTGTCTTTCAGACACAAGCACCCACGCACACAGGAAGAAAAGTGTAAAATGCCATAAACTGCAGTTCCTCTGCTGCAGTGTTTTGCATTTTAGATTCATGATTGCTGTTGCTGTTTTCTCCTGAGGCCATAATCCTGATTTAAAACAGCCATCTGTTTGTTCAGTCAGTCACTTTCACGGTACACAACTTGTTTTCTGATAATTGTAACTTGTCCTTCTATTCCCTCTCTCTCTCTCTCTCTCTAGAAATTCGCCTGCGAGAGGAAGATATGAAGTTAGCGGGCTCCCTTTGGATCCTTTGGTTTCTCCTGGTGGTAAGCTCTCATTTTTTTAATTCAAGTCATGCTGTAAGGTGAACTTAGCATTTTCTTTCTGCCCATTATGTTTGCTGCATAGCCTATGTGTGTTTAAAGATAGGATTCAACTTTCAGTAAATGGACATGTAATATGTTGCAGTCTAGGGGTATTCTTTTCTTAGAAAAGAAAAATCTTGTGATTAATTTTCACTCATCATTTATAATTCATAATTGTAGTTTATAGTTAGCTCAGCTTGTTCATTACAAACTTGGATAACCCAAAAGAGAGTATATGTGATCCATGACTGCATGTGTCTGCATGTTATTATCTCTGATTCTTTTATGCAGATGATGTACAGTCGACAATGTCTTGAATTTTACCTGTATTTAAACTTGTTTTGGATATAGACACAAAATTAAAATGTAATACCTCACTGTGCATTTGTAGTGGGTCTATAACTCTGCATTGTGTTGTATTGTGGACAACACTTCTTGGGACTGCCTTTTCAACAAATAATTGCAAGGCACCAGACATGGCGACATCATAACCTCCCTGCACCTGTAGAGGAACAAGAATTTACAGGCCCTCTCTTCATAAATACTCTCAGTGCCTGTAAAACTATGAACCTGACTAGCCAACATGATCACAACAGTGCACTGATTCAAGCTACAAGTCAGTCCTGCTACACACATGGCTCAACAAATTTATTCTAATTAATGTAAAAATGTACATTTACTTTACACTTGTTTAAAGTAACTTAGTGTCACATATATAGCAAAAATACCAAAAGTAACTTTCCTAGGGACAAGTCCAGAACAAAAAGAAGAAGTAGAAGCTAGAGGAAGTGCAATTTATACAATTAATTCAAATAAAACAAGAATTAAAATTCCTGTTAAACAAATTCTACATTATAACATATTTAGTCCCATAAAAAAAACATTCTAAATAATTTAAAGTGGCTACAAGGAACTTTCAGTTTTTGGACAAAAGCAGTAGTGTTTTTTCCACACCTGCTGTTGTAAAGATCTTAAGCATACTATAGAGGTGTATCAATACACTCAACTCACTATTCAATACACAATTTGAAGTTCACGATACGATTTTCTCACAATTTTTTTTAATAGAATGAGTTTATTTATATAAACTGCAAAACAGCAGATGTGTCCTCTTATCACAAGTGCAACTGAAATAGTATTTTATCTTAAATAAAAATGAATATAAAATTAAAGATTAAAGAAAGGCTTGTTTATTGCTAAAGCAATATAGTTACATTTAAGTGATTTATTTTAAAATGTAATAAGTATGCAATAACTTATAACTATATTTTTTCACCAGTCGTTTGCTGTTAAACGACAAAAAGAAGAAACACTAGATGGCTGGTCTATATCCACGACGTTCCACTTCCGGGATGGCTCCGGTGCCGCAGGAAATTCCGCCGGATGCATGTATTTTGGTCGATGTCCGTTTCCTTCCGCTTTCTTTGTGTTGGACTTTTAAACTCTTGTCGCTTTAAGAGGACTATGGTTAACTGCTCCTCAGATCTCTGCAGGGTAAATCCAGACAGCTAGCTAGACTATCTGTCCAATCTGAGTTATCTCTCGCATGACTAAAACAACTTTTTAATGTACACATGTTCCACCAAAACAAGTTCCTTCCCGAGGCTATTTTGCAGCGGCTCCGCTTAGCGCCGGCCATGACGATTATGATTGGTTTAAAGAAATGCCAATAAACCAGAGCACGTTTTTCTCCCATCCCAGAATGCTGTGTGTACTAGCCAGACCCAGTGCTGTGGAGGTAGGTCTGGCAATGCGAGACTACTAGATGGCTGAAAGGGTATTTTACAACAACAATGAACGCAACACAAGCTTAAGGAGCCGGAACCAAACGCAGCACTGAAGTTGCGTCATTGTTTATCCACAGCAGCAGTGTCAATGCTGTCTAAAAGTGCTGCTAGTCCCCTTGGTTTCTTTAGCTGCAGACAATTTACAATCCCGTAATTGTCTCCATCTGTTTGGGTTTTCGGGTTTTCGCCCATCGTCTGTCACTCTCCATTTTAGTTTTTAGTTCTTATAATTTTGTTTAATTTTTGATGCAATCATTGGTGAACGATGTTAACACACATGATATCTTTCATTTTGGCACTTTGCTCTGTCATTTAAAATATGCTGATTTGCCTAATGAAATGGATTATAGTTAAATAAATCAAACTTTGAAATGTCCTTTTGATGAACTTGTAGCTCTCCTTACAAATTACAGCACACCAATTGTCTTAATGAGGGTTGTATAATACATGTTCAACACCATGACTATACATTTTGGAAAGTTCAGAGATGATATTCATCCTGTACCAGGCAGGATTAAGCTTTTACTGCAGGCATTTCATTAGTCCTTGTCCCTTCTTCAGTGTCATTGTGAAATGGACATTTTTATTTCCATTGCTGTTTCGCATCAAGCTTGACATTGAGGGCCAGAATAGTATCCCTGCCAAATGTTTTCTGCCTGATGTATCTCTGTTCTGCTTTATGTTTCTGTGCTTTCTTTTTTGAGTAGTCTTGTCATGTTGATTCAGGAAGATGAATGAATTGTAATGAGGAAATGCCTTGACATCTTTCTTTCTCATCTGTTGATATTGGTGGTGGCCTGGTGGTCGTATGTATGACGTCATTTACTTCAATGTTTGGAGTGACATCATATGTACGGCTGCTAAACTGCTACATGGGACATCAGCATTCTCACAAAAGTCACAGTTTTTTGTCAAAGTGTTATCAGACAGGTAAGAATGGTATTTTGGTCTAATGAGAATTCCTTTTGCCTCCACATAGACAGATGAATGAGGTTTGCATCTCAATTGTGATAAGGCAACAACAATCTCCCAGGCAAAGCATTAAAATTCCTTAAATGATTTAGAAAATGTAAGTGCATGAGTCTCGCACTCTGAGAGGCTTAATTTTCAGCCCAAAAAATGTGTGAGATAAGTCACCCCAAAATGGGCTCTTTATCCTTCAGTGAGCAGCTTTATCAAAATCAGCATTTCACACTCAAGGCTTCTTCATTTCTAATGCCACCTCCAAATACAAACAATAGAGCAGAGATAAGATTCATTTGGAGAAAATCAGCTGCTTAACTTCTTTTGTGAGCTCCCAAACACACTTTAATGAGTTACATGAATAGCGAGTAACTCGAATTTCAAGCCAGAGGGAAATCCTTATCAGCTCAGCTTTGAAGATGATTTAAAAATGTTGCATGCTTATTTTTCGATTTCATTTTTTATCTTTTATAAGGATGATAAATCACTGATGAAGTATTATAAATTGTGCGAACATTATCAACCAGGATACTATTTATGCTTCATCTGACGGTCAAGAGAATGTAGATCAGTGCAGCAAGCACAAAACAAATACACACACACAACCAACTCCCTATCAACACTCCATACTGTGTGCCAAGTCAGTATACAACAGGTTTTCTTCCCCCTTCCTCTCACCTCTTGTGTCCTTTTGTCTCCACAGCACAGGGTGGCGGGAGGTGCTGAGTCAATCTCAGATCCATCACTCAGGCCTGGAAATAGCATGACAGATGGACAGAACCAGGCGGTGAGCCAGGGTCAATATAAATGCCTTGAGCTGTCCAGCAAAGACTACCAAGAAAACAGAACCGGTGAGAGGGCCAAATCGTTTTAAGGCTTCTTAAGGCCAAATCGATTACCTTTGGGAGAGCATCACAGATGTAATGACGTTTTAACGTGGTGGATTGGGAGCAGTTGTTATTCCTGTTCAAGGTAGTGTTTCTGGCATGGGTTCAACAGAGGGCTTTTGAAGTGGAAGCTGTAGAGAACTCTCACGTACACTGATACACTATATACAAGTGAAAACACAGAAAATGTGTGTTGGTAATAACTCAAAATAATCATTACAAGTTTTTCTTTTTTTTCCCCTTTTCCTTTTAAGGTACGTTCTGCGAACGTATGTGGGATGGCTTTTTGTGCTGGGACGAGACACCGGCTGGGATGTCTGTAACACAAAACTGTCCAGATCACCCTGACCTGGACCCAACTGGTGAGAAAGATGTGCACTTCTCACACCAATATACAACAAGCTCTGTGAACATTTTAATCCCAGTTCAGCAGGCAACACAGAAAACAATCCAATCTTCTGTGTGTGATGGAGGTCAAAGGTCATGGGGCTGATTATATGATATAAAGGTCCACGGCCAGCATGAGGCTTCAGGAAAGCTTGGAGGGTTTTATTTTGTATTTTATGTGTGACTGTCAG
This sequence comes from Perca flavescens, assembly GCF_004354835.1. Lineage (NCBI taxonomy): Eukaryota > Metazoa > Chordata > Actinopteri > Perciformes > Percidae > Perca > Perca flavescens. The sequence goes on along the minus strand of NC_041344.1, from coordinate 20,742,930 downwards.
AGGAAGGTTGGTTCATTATGAGGCTGTGCTCAGAGTTTTGAGGTTGTATCAACTCATAATGCAAGAACTGCAGGTATTTTTGTGGTAAGAGTGTTTTTAAAATGTAACTAGAAAATACATTTCCTGCAGAAAATGCTTGTGAATGCTGAAAAGCTACAGTAAATTGCTAAAGCTTAACTGGATTGCTGGCATAATTGCATAAGAAGTAGGTGAAGTAGAGAGAATAGTGGAAAAAGTGGGAATGGTTTTAATTAGTATGAATTTCATTGAAATGTTGAATAATACCAATAATCTATCAAACAAAAGTGGAATATTTTAAGGTTTTTTGAAAAGCTGTAAATTTCTGGTTATAATGTGTAAGAAGGTGAAGTTGTAGGAAAATGTGGAAAAGTGGAAATGGTTGTAATTAATAAGAATGTCTTACAAAAGCCGAATAATACCGATATTGTATGCAAGTTTTTTTTAAAGCTGATACCAAACTAAATTGCCGGCTTTAATTTGGATAAAGAAGTAACTGAAAGAGTAATGAATGAGTTGGTAAAATGGGAAATGGGTGGGTCTTATTATCAATCAGCTGTGTTATTTCAAAAAGAATAAAAATAATTTATAAGTTGTATTAAACTCCAAATGAATAAAAGATATTGAACATTTTAAGGTTTGAATGGGGTATGAATCCATAAATAAGACTTGATTAAGCATGGGAAGCAGCTGAAGCAGAATAAATAGCTAAACAAGTCGGAAAGGGATGAAGCATGCAAAATAAAGAGTAAGAAATTATAGGGGTTCAAATGTTTTGCCTATCTGCACCACTATTTCTTTACATCAGACAGACATATTGACAGAGAATGACATATAAACGTGTACAGTAGATATGCAACGCATTCTCATGAACGGGTCTCTATGATATTGTACGAAAATGTATGCACACCAAAACATACTTCTATACTATGATCAGTTTTTTCGACTTTTTTATAACTTTTGGTAGAGCGTTTGCTTAGCATGCAAGAGGTAGCGGGATCAATGCCTGCATTCTCAAGAGGACTTTGGAACTTTTTTCAACATACTACACAATGACTTTTTTTTGACATACTATTATACATGACTGTTTTCAACATACTGTAAGTTCTTTTAGTGGCACAGTGGCTCAGTTTTAAGCACTGCTAGCACCAGGAAGTTGTCACTGATTCCCAGTCCGGGCTGGCCCTTTTCATTTCTTTTTTCTTTTTTCGGCGTTACTTTCACCAGGTAATTACCTGAAATTTGAGAGTGCTTGCTTAGCATGTGAGAGATAGAGGGTTCAATGCCCATGTTCTCATGAGGATTTTGGAATCTTAATGTTTTCTATGACTTTTTTTGACAACCTATACTATGACTTTTTTTCGACATACTATACTATGACCTTGTTATGACTTTTATCGACATACTATTATATATGACTGTTTATAACATACATTCATTCAGTGGCACGGTGGCTCAGTTGTTAGCACTGCTTGCACCAGAAATGAGTCACTGCAGACAGTAACTCCAGTTTCATTTCAAGTCTGGACTAGCCCTTTTTGTGACTTTTTTTATCACTTTTTTTCAACATACTATACTATAGTATTGTATAGTATAGTTTCCACTGGGCGTGTCCGTGCTGTGTTCCATCTAAGGGAGGAGGCATGTAGGGGAGCAGGAAGAGATGTTGTGGACAGACACGGGTGTTACTTTCACCAGAGAATTAGAGTAAATGATAGAGCGCTTACTTTGCATGTAGGAGGTACTCATCAGGACTATCTTTAATCTTTCCTTTCCCATACCTTTTTTCGACATAATACACTATGATTTTTTTTGTCAACCTATACTATGACTTTTTTGCGACATACTATACTATAACTTTTTATCACTTTTTTCGACATAGTATACTATAGCAGTGGTTCCCAACCTGGGGTCCGGGCACCCCCAGGGGGGGCGGCAAAGATCACAGGGGGGGCGCGAGTCTTTATCTGGTTTGAGGTTGAGGTAAAAAAAATTGTTTTGCACATGTTAAACAAATGATGATAATACACTAGAATATCTAATGTATACAAAAGTCAGTATGAAAACTATATATTTTGTTGTATCCTCATTTTTCCTGCCGCCACGGCATCACAATTTTATGAATGAAACATGGAGGAGAAACGTAACAGTGCTGATAACTCCTCTGTATCAAAAAGGAAAGTAAGGCTCTATCTCGAGAGTTACCTCAACTTTGGTTTCGGGCGGGGGCTCAGCTTTTCTTAGACATGAGTAGGGGGGCGCCAAGGAAAAAAGGTTGGGAACCACTGTACTATAGTATAGTATAGCATAGTTTCCACTGGGTGCGTCTGTGCTGCGTTCCATGTAGGGGTGTATGAAGAGATGTTCTGGACAGAAATACACCAGTGTTACTTTCACCAGGGAATTAGCTCAAATGATAGAGAGCTTGCTATGTACTATACTATAATTTTTTCGACATACTGTACTATGACTTTTCTCAACATACTATACTATGACTTTTTGATGATTTTTTTGATCTTCTATACTATGACTTTTTTGACATACAATACTAAACTATGACTTTTTTCAACACACTGTACTATGACTTTTTTCAAAATACTTTGCTATGATTTTTTTGGACATACCATACTAGGACTTTTTTCAACATACTATACTTTAATTTATCACTTTTTTCAACATACTATACTTAGACTTTTTTATCATTTTTTCTAAATACTAAACTATGACTTTTTACCACTTTTTTCAAATGTAGAGTGCTTGCTTACCATGTGAGAGGCGACGGAATCAATGCCCATATTCTCATGAGGACTTCGCAATCTTGTTGTTTTTTTTGTTTGATATACTATACTATGACTTTTTTCGACATGATCGATGAACACATTCTCATGAGGACTTTGGAATCTTTTTTTGTTCCTATCGTTCTTTATGACTTTGATTTTTTTTCACATAATATACTATGACTTTTTTGACATACTATACAATTACTTTTTTTCGACATACTATACTATGAATTTGTGATCACTTTTTTCGAGATACTGTTATATATGACTGTATACTACTACTACTATACCATGTTTGTTTGTTTTCGACATACTATTTTTGACGTTTTTCGACAAATTGCACTATGACTTTTTAATGACTTTTCAAAATACTATACTATGGCTTTTTTAACATACTATACTATGCATTTTTTCTGCATACTATACTATGACTTGACTTGATTTAGTGCAATCATCAAGTCAAAATTTTAATTTGTCCAATATTTTGGTTCATGACCAAATACCTGCAGAACAGCTGACATTCCCCTCAGCTGTACTTTGTGTGCTAATGCTAAACTAAGATAGAGAACATGGTAAAGATAACACCTGCAACATCTGCATGTTACGAAGCTAACAGTAGCATTTAACTCAAAGCACTGCTGTGACTATAGGCATAGCCTTGCATAGTTGCTAGCATGGCTGTGGACATGTAGTGTTCTTAAAGAAATCACTGTTGCATCTGTGTGCTACAATGGATAAAGACTTACACAACAGTAAGTGCAGAGGACAGCTAGTATAAGTGACTCATAAACTGAATATGATGTTTATTATTAGCCTATAACATGTTGTTTATCAATCAGACGTAATAAATGAAAACAGATATTTATTTATATTGAAATTGACTGTGGAAAGTGATTATGTAAGCACACTTAATGTTCAGATTGCGATATACTACAGTATGAGCAGTTTATACATTGTGAGCAATTCATGGCTCAATAATATCTAGTTGAAGAAATCCAGAGTCGAGTCATGTCTGATTTAGGAGATACAATATGATGGAGAGAGGGGGGGGGAATGGGGTGAGGAAAAGGACAGAGAGAGGGCTAAAGGGTATAGAGAGAAAACAAGAAGATTCTAAATGAGGGATTACAAAAACTGACAGCATCTGGGAGATTAATGGGGAGAGAGAATATGAATGAGAAGAGAGAGAAGGTGTTTTTGTAAGAGGATGCTCATAAAGAATCTTACCAAAATACCTGTGACATTAAGAGTCCCCTTATGGCTACTTGTTTGAAAGCTGATGCGGTTGATATGAGGCTTCAGGGGAGACGTGCAGTTGGAAGTGGACGCTAAACAGTTGATGAGCTGTCGAAGAAGACTAGGCAGTCGGGCTATGGTTGTTGTTGTTGTTGTCAGGACCAATGTCCTGTTACAAAAAAGTATATGTGGTTTTAAGCCTGACATCTGAGAATCTTGCAGAAAATTACTCTAAAGAGGGGATTTTTACTATTTGACATAATGTTTGATGATGCGTGCCGAGTTAAATTAATCACAGTTGTTCTGTAATGCCAAGATTGAGGGTCCAATTTTTGTGTTTGGATGATGCTGAAAAACAAAGTCAGAGCAAAGAACACTACTTGATTCTCTACTTGAACCTCAAACAAAAGCAATAATGTACCTACAAGTAATTTGATATGCTTTCAGGATAATTATTGATAAATTATTATGTTTTCAAGTTGCTGTAAAGTAATTACATGTTTTTTTTTCTTTACAGAAAAAGTGACCAAATATTGTGCTGAATTGGGTAACTGGGTCCAGACAGGATCAACCACTTGTCAACCAGCTTCAAAGAACAAGTTAGAGGTATTTGGTTATTGGCATTTTATCCTGTAAGTAATGGAAGAACGAGGCCTCAGCTGCTCATTTTCACGGTGAACTATCTTTTTTTTCTTAGAAGGAAGTTCCCCATTTTTTAAGGGATGCTGCTGGAGAGCCGACCACAGAGACCACAGAGGTTAACACAGAAAAAGGCAACGTTGTGAAAAAAATTCTCCTCAAGAATGAAATGAAATGCTCAGAGAAAATGAAGCAAGATCTACCTTATAACAAATCAGGTAGCGGTCTTGTGTAACTGGCCTACAGACAAATAATTGTATTATGTATCAACCTGATTTATGAGATTTCACTTTGGACAAATTTATGAACAAGGGGCCTGTAACATTTGTCTGTTTGTTGACTGTTTCAGGGCTGCACTGCAGTCGTAACTGGGATGGCTTGCTGTGCTGGGACGACACTCCAGCGGGAACCTACGCCTCCCAAAACTGCCCCAATTATTTTGGCGACATTGACCCCACAGGTGAGCAGAGACTTGCTGTTACCCTCACATGATGAATTCACTTTTAATCTGGCTCTGTGGACTGCATTTTAGGAAACTGGAATTAATCACATACTTTTTTTGTTTCCCAGAAAAGGTAACTAAGTACTGTGGAGAGGATGGTCAGTGGTTTCACCATCCAGAGTTCAATAGGATTTGGACCAACTATACACTCAGCGCAACCACCCATGAGAAGAGACTGAGGGTAAAGTATTGTTGATTAAATAAACTATCCATTGTGTATTTATTGTACACGTTATGAATGCAGGTTAAATACTACTGGGTCTTCCTGCACGTTCAAGACGTTTATGTGGCCCCCTCTGCAATTATAGTGTAATAGGAATATAGTTTCAGAACATGTACAGGATAATTAATAGCATGTGGATCTCAGGGGGGTCAGCCGTACAGACAGCAGTGGTATAGCAGTATAGAGGTCATTTAAAGATTTGTACTCAAATGTACATTTTACACAGATATATTATAATAAGCACATAATGACAGCGGTAACTTTTGATCAATTTTAACAGTACAAAGCAGTTGTTTAGTCTGAACCAAAGTTGCAGTTACTTAAGTGAGTTACATAAGTTAGCACACTAATTTAAAAATAAATAAAATAAAAACAAACATGTATCTGCTGCAGAGACTAGTAGTGCTCCCAGCATGGGTGGGAAACTTATGAGGGATCATCATTTTGTCCTGTAATAGCACCTCTTTCTCTTTCACCTCTTGGTCTGTACACACTGTCTCTGTCTGTCCATGCGATCAGTCCTCCAACCTAAACAACAAGATTGTTTATCACTTATCACTTACGTGAACGTTGTCTGATTTGGCACACCTATCTTCAGTAAGACCCTGATTGTGAGTGCCTTCCATACATACATAATGCTACTGCCTTTGCTTCTCCTCAAAAAAATAAAGGTTGCACTGTACTATTTTCTTAATAAATATTGCCTAATAATTATACAATTGTCTGACATCAATCCTCCCTACTGAGATTTTATTAAATTACATTAAGACTGCAGCCCTCATCTATACAATTATTGTAGTTTAATTTCCCCAAACTGTTTGATCCGCAGCTCTGGCTAAAAGGGATTATTGTTGATCCAGAATTGAGTTTTGACTAATAAATAATTTGTCTATACAATATTAAGTAATGTCAAAACATCTGTTGTCTGTTTGTTTTTTTACAGAAACTGAAAATGCTTGAGAATGAATACAAATGCCTCCAGAAACTATGTCGAGACCCACCTTTTAACAAATCAGGTACTGATACAGTCGACTGACACTCACTGTTGAACTCTGTTTGAGAGGTTTCATGATGGAACCACCACGAGGCCTCCAAACATTTGTCATCATGTTTTTGTGGCTTTGTTGACGCTGCAGGGCTGCACTGCAGTCGTACCTGGGATGGCTGGCTGTGCTGGGATGACACTATAGCCGGAACCTTCGCCTCCCAGAACTGCCCAGATTATCTTTTTGACTTTGATCCCACAGGTGAGCAGTGTGCCTCAAAAATTTTTTTTTTTGCAGTTTTTTAGTTCTGCTGGTATCTTGTTAAGCTGACCTTATTGTGCTGTAGAAGATGGACTATAAAGTTCCTGTAAGGATTTAATTATTTAATTTCATGGGACCAAGGTTTATTGGAGTGGGAATTTAGATAATATGCAACATACAGTATATTGTTCTTTTTAGAAAAGGCAACTAAGTATTGTGGTGAAGACGGACAGTGGTTTCACCATCCAGAGAGCAATACGACTTGGACCAATTATACACTCTGTGCTGTCAACACTAAGGAGAGGTTGAAGGTAATGTATCCAGATATACTGTAGTTACAAATTCATTAATAATGTATTGTATGGATTATGCATAGAGATTCTTGGTGATTAAGATTACAATTTCTTCAGTTGTGTCATGCTTTTTTCCCATAGCCTTACTGCTCATAGCTCAATCCTCATTAATCATTACTGTGTGTGTGTGTGTGTGTGTGTGTGTTGTGTGTGTGTGTGTGTGTGTGTGTGTGTGTCAATAAAATAAAGGCAGCCTCCCATCTCTCAGGGAACACAAAGGTAGAGTCTACTGATGAGGCCACAGTCAGCCCCTTGGTTAACCCAGAAAAAGACGAAATTGTGAGAAAGAAAATCCTTGACAGCCAGTACAAATGCTTCGAGAAAATAAATCGAGATGCACCCTATAACAAATCAGGTAGAGATATTATCAAATGAGACTCATAATGGCTACTTCTCCTCTCCAGATGTTTAACTCTCTGTTGCTATTGGTGTTGCAGGGCTGCACTGCAGTCGTAACTGGGATGGCTGGCTGTGCTGGGATGACACTCCAGCGGGAACATACACCTCTCAAAACTGCCCCAATTATTTTGCTGACTTTGACCCAACAGGTGAGCTGCAAGACTCAATAGTGTCCTCCTTTAAAGGTCTACTGATGCATGATGAATTCACCTCTCACTCTGTTTTTCAAGAACTATAAAATATGAATTACTATATGAGGAAGAATATACCAAGGCTAACAGAACATGAATACATTGACACAACTGTATGAATTTGAAGACGTTTGGAAAAGATGCATTTATTACTCAATTGTTACTTCAGAAAAGGCCATTAAGTACTGTGGGGAGGACGGGCAGTGGTTTCGCCACCCGGATACCAACCACACTTGGTCCAACTACACACTCTGCAATGAAAACACTAAGGCAAAGTTGAAGGTAACTTATTTAAGGTGCAGTAGCCTGCTATCATAAATCTACTATATAGTGGTCACTGTGTAACGGGTCAGCATAATCTTTTCTGTTTTTGCATGGAGTCCTCTGGTATTTTGAGTGTGGGCAGATAGCAGAAAATGTGGAAACTGGAAGTATGCAGTCTGATGTAGTTGCCAATAAATATTGTAGCAGACACCAATATTAACAGGCATTTTATTTCCAAAAACCATTACTCTCCTATACTGAGCTCCACAGAAATATTTAGAGATGGAAAGTAACACGCAAGTCCTCTGTCCCCCAGGCTACTGTATACAGGCTATTATAAAACACAGGCCTACACTCGTGTTGACACCATCACATATTAACAACCTTCTTATCACAAACAGCACCAGGCTGCTGTACCAATGTTTCCCACATGGAAACCAGACCAGGACACTGCAGAGCTCATTCCAGTATTTTGCTAGAAAGGAATTCAGAGACACACTAACGGATTACTGTATACACATTTACTCGCATTACTTTTAATCGGCACTGCAATTCATTAATTTTATTGTTCACAGATTAGTTATACAATTTAATCAATGTTATTCCTGCTAAATGTCATGGTGATTACAGAAAATGGTGGTATCATACTGGTGTTTGCTAGAGGTTGGTGTGGTCACTTGGTCATCTTGATCCTATAATAATATTGTGTGTGATGTAATCTTTAATTTTACATCCATCACTGGTATATTCACTAATAACTTTGCACTTTTCAGCTGTGATGCAAGAGGTCACGATTAGCTGGAAAATGTCTTCAGTAACACAATATTGGACAGCTGAGTGTTTTTATTCATGTTTTAATGCATCAAATAATTATTTGTCTTTAGTTTTAGTGAGTTTTAATGACACAATTTAACGACAGTTAATCTTGCACAAAACCAACATTTGCACTTTGAACCAAAAGTGCCCTTTGAGACATTTTTACTAGTTAACATTTTCTGGCTTTCTTTATTCAAGCATTTCCATTTTTATACTGATGATTAGGCATACTCTAAAAAAAAAATACGATATATCGAAAATCCAAGGAAATTAAAAAAGAACAACAATAACTCCGCTGTCCGATCTGGAAAAGTGAAAATAACCAATTGTAAATAACAGCAACTTGTAAACAAAACAACTGCATGAAACTCTGTCTTGTCTCCATCCAGGCAGTGTAGTACACAGCTGTCCTGGCAAACCTGGGAGAAAAAATCTAAGTCTGCTGATCGATCATAACCAGAGATCAGCTGCTCCATCTGTTACCACAGAAACCTGAGCTTTGCTGACTCAGACTCCCAGCTTCAGGAAACCTCTTAAAACAAACAACCTCAGCAGTACGATCCCATAGAGAAATAAAAGGCAAAATAAACGTTCCACTATTGTCTTATCTGATAAGACTGAGTTGATGCCAATGTTAGCTCTCAATACTATCTTTCACAATCAAGGACCACACCATCAAATGAGAAGTGAAAACATTGTATTTTTATACTTCACTATCTCTTTTTAGGGTCATCACCAACAGCAGATTGTCATTGTTTATTTATTGTGTCCCTATTGAGAGTTGTGCCCACCTTAAATGTAAAATATATAATTGATGTCACTTTATTTAGTGCCAAGTGTCACATGTTAAATTTTGTGCAAAAATGCAAACTATTTGTGAATGTAGGGCCTTGATTTGGGAGATCCTATAGGCACAAAATGTTTGAAGAAAACATGTGACACCTCAAAGACCACATCTAAGTAATAATGCTACACATGTTTTCTCTATCTTGTTTTTTTGTTTTACAGTCAGCGTACATCATGTTTTACATGGCCATTGTGGGTCACGCTTTATCCATAGCCTCCCTGCTCATCTCTCTGGCCATCTTCTTCTACTTCAGGTATTAAATTCAATGGAAATTCAGCTGCAATGCAGTTACTGGTTTGATGATGCACATTACAATGCATTTAGTGAATATTCAGGATGGTTATACCAAAATGAAAGCTGATACAGTTTGTCGTAATTCTGGGATGATTCATTGATAATAGCTTTGCCCTTAAAGGCTGAATCATGTTACTATTATCAATGGATCTAAAAGGCCAACAGATGGTGTTTGGCATCATGGGCAGAACTTTGGTCTCAATCTTATTAGCAGTCAGTGAAATCTCCATTCTGCCTTTGTCCAGACCAGCAGAGTGAATTTTACAGTTTTAAACATTTGCCCCAGAGACAGATAGAACATTTTTCAGTGTTAATGAGTCTAGATGTCACATTTTATAGACTGATTGTTTATTTACTTGTAGAGCTGTAAGTAACATGATCTGATTTTTTTTTTTTTAAATAGCACAGTGGTAAATTAAAACTGAAGATAGTAATCAGAACATTATTACTATCTTAGATGCAGTCGTAAATTAATGTAAATTATCGACCTGAAAATAGTTCTGCTGCTTCACTGAGTGTAATTTATACACAGTTTAACTGTCGCTAATTTCATGCCAACTTGGTGTCCTTGTGCTGCACACTTATTTCATGGATATTTAGGATTCAAAACTGGAGAGCTGTGACGTCCATTGAATGTGTTGGTCTTTTGCTATTATTAGAAACATGCACCTGAGCGTATTACTCATTAAGGTTGTTCATCCCGATGAAATACTTAATCCCAGAGGGAAAAAGTGCACATATAAATGAGATACTGCTGCTGAAATTCAACTTTAAGAGATTAAAACAAAGTGGATGAATGAAAGAGAGGTATAATATTCAGTTAATGTATGTGAAATTTGGTGATGAGGCCTGAGAAAAAGTAAGCAGTCTGCACATTGTTAAAACTTTTTAGATTATCTCTAGGAAGGAAGTAACTTAATCAGAATTATTTTTTATGACGCAGTAAGGTTTATATTTCTACAGATATCTGTGGAGAAAAATAAATATGGAGCTTAGAGGGAAATTCATTTTATGTTCTGTAACAATATTTGGAAAAGTTTCTTTGTTGGCCCTGGTGTTCATGATTGCTGCAGTTGTAAAATTTGACATGTTGAAGGGTGTTGACCTCCTAAACGCAGCTGTTATCCAAAACAGATCTTGTACGAGACCCTCAGTTTGCTGCAAAGTTTTATACACACTCGTAAATCTAGCGGCCGAGTTTAGGGCAGGTGCATTGTTGGAAAACTCCATGACCCACTGTGAGTCAAACTCTGCTACACAGAAACTCAATGGGACATCAGCAATTCATCAATATCAGAGTACAACAACAAATTAAGGTCTCAATAAAGTAACTCTTTTCTATTTAACTATTACTTACCCTATTTGTAGCCAAAGCACTTTAAATATTGGACGCTTAATGTTGTATTATAAGATCCAGATGTGAAGCTTACAGTGGTATGCGATGGTGTACAGCTGCACTACTCTGTTATTTACAACAGATAAACATACTCCTGCTTGCCTTGGAAAAACAGACGTGGTTAAACGGCCAGCCCTGAAGACGTTATGACCTGTGGCAGTCCGAATGACGCTGCCATAAGGATTCAGCCTGTGTTTTGACATACCCTTTTAGATAAAAAAAAAACAACCTTGCATATAAACACTCAGCAGCTCCTGTATTTCCTTTTATGCCTGGTGCTAAGGCAAGGCAGTTTGTCTGTAGGAGATGACCAAGGCCTCTGAATAAGTTTGCAGTTTTATATGATGGTTTGTCCTGCCTTGAGTAAATGTAGTGCTCTTTCTGTTTTTCATGAATCTCTGGGGTTTTCATTGCTCAACAATGATAACATTGTCCATGAGCAATAAAAGGATATATCTTCTTACACTGTAGAGGACATATTTATAGGAGACTATATTCTGCAAAATATTTTTGATTCAAGATTTCCTTCAGCTTCAAATACTCTGTGAGCTGCATTACATTTGATGGCTGCCCTGAAATTAAAACATTATTTAACCATTACCAACAATAACACTACTGGATATGAATGACTTGTAATGATTTTGATTCTAATATATATTTTTACTTTGCCTGTCAAGTATTTCATTATGCTATTAATTCTGGGTGACCGGAGAAGGTAATGAGGACCACCCTTGGGATTCATTATGCATTATTTAACAGCGTTTCTAGCATGTACAGAGAGCACTTAGAGGCAATCCATCTCATTGATCCCAGAGTTTTTTACTAACCAAATTCTGAGATGAAAAATCCCAATTATTTTATATTTTACGCACTGTAGCAACATTAATTTCCCCTTGGGGAACAATAAAGTATCTATCTATCTATCTATCTATCTATCTATCTATCTATCTATCTATCTATCTATCTATATATATCTATCTATCTATCTATCTATCTATCTATCTATCTATCATCTGACAACCTCATTTAACTATTAGCCTGACAGTCACTTTTTGTCCTGTTTACGTCATTAGTTGTAACAAGTTTTTTGTCTACTTTAATGTTATGTTTTTGTGTCAGAAAACACTTGATTCCCAATTTTTAGATGGTATTTTTTTTTAATTATCACATCATGTCCTGGTATGTTACAAAGTCAATGGCACTGACTCTGGAATCTCTCTTCACACAGGAGTCTGAGCTGTCAAAGGATCACCCTGCACAAGAACCTCTTCTGCTCCTATGTACTCAATTCAGCCCTCACCATCATCTCCCTCGCAGCAGTTGTCAATAATCCTGAAGTGGTGGGCAGAAACCCAGTAAGTTCAGCCTCTGTCAAATAATTTACCACCAGGACTACAACAAATTTTACTGTTAGCACTGCCATACATCCATAGTGGCGATGGACACTATAACACCACATACATGTCACAGTCTGTTAGACTCTGTTAGAACATCAATGATAACAGTTATTAACTATGTTTACTGTGTTCACCAACTTAGGTGTATGTATGCATGTATTTGGTCATAAACCAAATTATTGTATCTGATAATGGCAAAAGAGGAGAAGTTATTGTAACACTATGAGTAGTATGATATTCATCCTAAGGAGGACAATGTCTATCTTTACCAAGTTTTATAGTCCAATATATGTTGCAATATTTCAGTCTAGACCAAAGTGGTGGACTGACATCCCTAGAGCCAGATGCTAGCATGGCTTAAATAAAATGCAGTTTAGCAGAATAAGTGTAAGGAAGATTAGTTCCACTGTCTTGAAATGAGATACAAATGCATTCACAATTTATGCTAAACCAGATAAAAATGCAAGGAAGAATTTTGATGAACTTTTTAAAATGAATTTGCTTATGCAAGGCCAGGCAATGTGAGGAAGCTAATTTCAAATGGAGTTGCTCTATATTTTAAATATTTACACGTTTGTACAACGTACTTTTGAGTACATCCTAATTAATCTCACTGTGCCATATTTTGGCAGTGTTACACAGTTACACAGACAGTTTTTGCTCTCTTCCACATACTTCTTTCAAGAGTTTTGGAACCACACTGAATGCATTATGTGAATTCTTTGAAACACTGAGGTCTACTTTGGTAGAGATGATAAATCTGTCTTGTAGGAATGCCTCACTATCAGGCCTGAACATAAATTCATGGGTTACTTTTCAAGAACCACTCCTTTTGGAAATGAGAATAAAATAAGAAAACCTATTTACTTAATGCTTTTTGTTACTGAAAAGTTGTTATTGCAGAGTTTTTCCAACTCCAAAAATTGATAATATCTTTCCATTTATAAAATGAAATACATTCATACATGTAAAAAAAAAAAAAAAGTCAGAATATTGTCTACTTACTAAAAACTTTAAAAATCAAAAACCTTCATCTTCCAAATATGTTAATGTCCAAAAACTAAAGAAAAAGAACTTTAGATAATCAAAGTGCCATACAGAAACAACAGATAGGATTATAGAAGTTGGCTCACAGTGCATACAATCCCATTAGATCTTAGCCAGTTTTCAGCTGGAGCATCTGTTGCCTGACAATGTACTAAAAACATCCAGAAGACCGCAGAGACTTCAGATGGGTTTGGGTTTGATTCTGCATCCTCCTGCTGCTTCTTTTTTGTGCATTCACCAAGTCTGGCTCATCCCGACTGCAGTCTTTATTCCCATCCCATCTCTGAACGTTTCCAAGATGATTTACTCTATACACAAATAATATTTAATTTCCAACTAAACATTGAATGTCCTTTTTTATGCTTACAATACCATCTTGTATGATATCAAATTTTAATTGCCACTCTCATAAATTTAAAGCTTGTTCTAAGCTCCAAAAAGACAAATTGTTCCCATTTCACATGAGCACAAACCTTTAATGTTCCTACTATTTGTTCTCATTTGATCTTGATCACTTCATGAATAAATACTTAAAAAACATATTAATTAACTTGCTTTTTATTCTAAAAAACAAGTACTTAATTCATTGCTTTCCCACATATACTGTATATTGAGAACATAAATGGAAGAAACTTTCATGCAAATACATTTTAGAAAAAAAATATTGATCAGGCTTTCTGGTTAGTAGTTCTGCGTTTATAAAGAATGCATGCAGCCAGACTATACCGGTAATTCAAAGATGCTGGCATTCCTACTAACTGCTGCTCTCAGGGGTCTTCTTAGCTCAAAACACACAACAGTCATTCACTTTTAAACTTTTAGCCATATGTCTCTCCCTCACTTTCCTATATTTCCCTTTCCACTTGAAGAATCTCCACTATAACAGACATGGACTTGTACACAGACTTAGGTCACTCCCTTTTCACTAATTCACAACTGTTTTGCATTGCAGCTATCTGAGGTTTGTCTAAAGTTACTTAACAACAATGTTCTGGTTTACAAATCAAGCTGCAATACATCATTTAGATGTTTCTAATGTTTTTAGCCTCCTCCTTGGTTTGACATAAACTTTGGGTATTTACTCCCCCACACTGCAGGCAGGCTAAACCAGACTCTGTATCACCACACCACAGAATTAAAAGAGCTTGTATTCTCTATGAGCAAATCTCCACTACAATCCACCTTTCCTAAATCACCAGTGCAGAAAACAGGCTCATAAGTCTCACTTCGGCAGCTGTAAATTCCAAAAATTTCCCAACAGATGCATGAATCCCAACCAATGGTGCTTGTGATTTCTTTTTCTGTCCTACGTTGGAAAGTAACAGATTTGACAAAATAACCTTTTTGACAAGTAATGAGGAGGAGAGGTTTTGAAAGCGAGCCATTGCACACAAAAACATATTTCTTCACATTGATGATGATGGCATCATGTCTGGCTGCTTCCTGGACATAATTCAAATTTGGGGAAGCCATCTAAGATTAGATGAGCAAGCAGTAGACAACAATTGAGCAGACAGGTCCAAAAACATATTTCCTTAACAAATCTCCTAAGAAATGAAACTGAGTCTCAAAATTCCTAGAGGCACACATAACAAATGTAAAATATACTTACTATATACTTTTGTGGAAGAAAAGTTAATTTCAAGACAGAATTTAGAATTTTTTAAATAGTCATCATTACAGTCAGGTTCATTGGAGCCAGTGTGAAGCAGTTATTAGCAGAATTTCACCTTATGGTGCATCCATAAGCGTAATTATAGCATTAGTAGACTGTGGAAGGATATTACTGACATCATAATATGTCATCAAAGTCATCTCTTTCAAGAAATTATAACAATGATTCAATCAAAAGAAAAGAAGACTTAAAGTGCTCATTTTATGCTTTTTGACTTTTTCCCTTTCCTTTATTGTGTTGTATATCTTTTATATCTTTACACGTTATGAGTTTACAAAGTTAAAAAGCCCAAAGTCCACCCCAAAGGTAGCTTAGAAATCTAGACGCACCCTAGCGGCAGGAAAAAATTTAATTCGCAGCGAGGGGGGTCTAGGCACTCTCCGTTGGCTTGCGAGCTGGAAAAAAAAGCCCCAGTGTGTAACATTTGTAGTTGTTCATTATCCAAATCTGTATTGCCCTTCAGAAACTTGTCCTTCTTCATGAATATTGACCAACACCATCAATTTCAAGTATTCCTGTTAGCTTGGAATTTTTCATTTCCGCTTGCATGAACTGGGGGTAGACGCTCCATAATGATGCGCCATCTTGTTAAGGGACATACAGGCTATACTGCTCCGCCTTTCGCGTTTTAGACTCACAGCTGCTGCTAATAGGTATCGTAGCTTCCGGGCCCCGGCAAGTTTGAAGAAGAAAACATGGACGACCACACTTATTCAAAATCCAAATTTCAGGAACAAGAGTCTTCTTCTTCGCCCAGAAAAAGAAAACGGATATTGAAAAGAGCAAGAGACTGGCATCATCACAAAAAAGAGTGAACATTGGAGATGCTTTTGAGGCAAACACCAAATCCCAACTAGATAATTATCCTCCGGACTGCTGCAGTCTCCTTTTCTTTGTCTCTCCTTTCCGTTGGGTGGAATGCCCGCTCTTGGTGTGAAGTGCGCGTCCGCGCCACTCTCCGACATGAACTCATGGATGTATTAAGAGAACGCATGAACAACAACCACAGCTGATAGACAGACACCATTGCTTTTTGAAGCGTGAAGGCTACCGTAGCTGTAATACTGCGTGGCGAGACAGAGTTGATTGCGATATATGATCTCAATGCCAGATGGGAGTAATTCTTACACAATGTAGCCTTAAGCTTTTCTTTGAGAAAATAACAAAGAACGGCACTGAAATCATTCTTAAAAAAGGAAGATGTATTCGGAGTTTTACCGACTGGATACGGCAAAAGTTTAATCTATCAACTAGCTTCGCTACCTTCTTCGTTGCTCTGCCTGGTTGTAGCGCTATCCTATTGCGTGCAGAGGGAATATGAAAGACAACCGTTTATCCCGCCCCTCGGATTGAGCCCTGTCAATGGTGAGTTCCCAGACCAAACATCTTGATGTGGGTCTGGCTTGTCAAGCTACCCCAAAGGCACTTACCATCTCCAACAGAAAACACTGTTCACAAACTGCTCCAAACAGCTCTATTGTAGTGCAGCCTTTGCTTCCGTGACGAATATATTATAATGCTCGCCTAGCTGCTAGCATGGCATACCCTCATACTCTGCTTCTGACTGGCTGGTAGTCCTGACCTAGGTACTGCGCATATGCGACTCCCAACAAAGATGGAATAGAAGTGAGATGCCTCACTCTGTAGCTAAAACAGAGAGCTCAACACACAGGATGAAACGAGGAGCTGCAGCAATGTGCAGTTCAACAAAAATATGTTTTTTTTTGAAAATGAAACCATGTAAACCTATTCTGACATACTATTATAACATCTAAATACAATTATGAACATGAAAATGAGCATAATATGAGCACTTTAATGATAAGACATGCTTTCATGTTGCACTGTTCTGGTTGCATATATAGAAAATAGCATAGTGCTGTATAAGGTACTAATTGCGTTGCAGAACATGTTTTTCACTTCCTTGTGCAAAGTGAGACAAACACAATCAAATCTTCCACATCCATTAAGCCCACCTCCAGAGGGGATAATGAATAAACATCCCCTCTGTCTGCAGCAGGTAATACTGGCTAATGATTTTGTGCCACAAGTGCAGAAACATCCTCTTTGTGTCCTGCTGAGATGATGTCAGGAGTGTTTAAATTAAATCAACTTACATTAAAGGTCTCTTTAATAGAGAAAGTCAAAAACAGACAAAACAAATAACAAGTATTCCTGTTTTGGCTCTCTTTGCAGGTTTACTGTAAGGTGTTGCACTTCTTCCATATGTACATGCTGGGTTGCAATTATTTCTGGATGCTGTGTGAAGGTATCTACCTGCACACGCTCATCGTAGTGGCTGTGTTTGCAGAGGAGCAGCATCTGCACTGGTACTACCTCCTGGGCTGGGGTAAGTCTGTCTGCATTCAATCAAAACACTATTTGCTGTGTTTGTGTGTTTGTGTGTGTGTGTGTGTGTGTGTGTGTGTGTGTGTGTGTGTGTGTGTGTGTGTGTGTGTGTGTGTGCATGTGTGTGTGTGTGTGTGTGTGTGTGTGTGTAAAAATATATTGTTTTATTTGTTTTATGTCTTCGCTGGACTCAACTCACGGAAAAAAAACAATTCAACAAGATTAGATAAGAGTCTTTTTGGTGAAATAAAAAAAAACTAAAAAAACTTTTCATGCAGCAATTTTAAAAAGAGCCTGAGAATGTTTTATGTACGTGAAACTAAAAGCGACTAAAAAATAAAACAAGACAGAACACAATCTAGAAGCCACAATAACTCATATCCACCTGATCCTAGTACAGTATTCAACATGCTGGCATCTTTATTGGCCCTCATGTCGCTTAGTGCTGTCCTGTTTAATAATAATGGATGCAGTCCATCAAACAAGTAGGATGGAACTAAATGGATCATTGAAATTTGGACAATAATCTTGAAAGGTGTGTGCGTGCGTGCGTGCTGATCTAAACCCAGCCTCTAGCGGGGTTTTTTTATATACATAAAGCCAAATGTGACAGGATTTTTACAGGAAATGAACCATGTGGTGTTGTTTTTCAGGTTGGAGCAATACAAATGTAAAAGAAATATTGATCCACTGTGTTTCAGCCTTTCCAAGAATATATACAGTAATATTTGTGAAGGACTTATTTATTATATGAGGTAGTTTAAGACCAGAAAAACAAACTGACCAAGCTAAGCACACTTTTTACTGTTGCATAAATGACAAATTAATTTGCCTTAATTCACTCAAGACCTCATATGGCCGTCATCTTTTTCCCGTCCAAGGTTTTCCTCTAGTGCCTGCTTCCATCCACGCCGTGGCAAGGAAAAAGTATTTTGATGACAAGTGAGTAATGTTCCAGAAACTTCTGCAAATAAACAGGAGATGTTTACATACGTGCTCGTCTGTGTGTGGCAGACGGCGAGAGCGTGCAAATCCACACACGTGCATGTTTTTGTATGTGTGTTCATGTGTATTTTGGGCCGCAGACGGCACTGACTGATATGTTATTCCTTCTGTAGCTGTTGGATGAGTGTGGAAACCCATCTGCTCTACGCGGTCCATGGTCCGATAGTGGCAGCGCTTCTTGTAAGTCTGCTAATCCACCGTTTCAGCACAATACAAGAGAAATACACGGATCTCAGAGTGAAAAATATGATTATTGGTTTGTTATTTCGGTTGTAGTTTTAGTTTAGTTTTTTCATATATTTTTTTTACTTTCTCCAGGTTAACCTCTTCTTTTTACTAAATATTATAAGAGTGTTGGTGACCAAGTTGAGAGACACACACCGGGCAGAGTCCAACATGTACATGAAGGCAGTGAGAGCCACCCTGATCTTGGTGCCCCTGCTGGGAATACAGTTTGTCATTATTCCCTGGAGGCCAGAGAACCCCTTAGCTGGGGAGGTCTACGAGTACATCATGCACATACTAATGCACTACCAGGTAGGTACTGAGCTGACAGCAAGGCGCTGCATTAATCAGAATTTCTATTAAAGTACCAGGTAGAAGCTCAGTTTAAAAGATAAAAAGGGTGTGTTTTTTTTTTTTAAACTGCTGCTTCTTTTCCCTTGCGGGTTGAGGTATTTTGCACATCTGGGAGCAACCCAATCAGTAATAAAGGAAAGAAAAATATCAGCATTAGTATGCAAGCAAAAAATGATCCTGAACGCAGCCCACACTTGTCAGTGCCCTTTGGGTCAAGCTTGAAATTTAGACGTTTGGAATGCTTGAAAGTTTCCACCCATTAAGTCCTTTTTTTCTGCCTCGTTGTTGTGATTGAATAATGTGATTCACTGCTGAATTCCATTTTAAAGAACCAGTTAGCCACTCCAATAACTTTATTTAATTACCAGTTACACACTTAATTTAACAACAGGCAGGCAGGCAAGCCATGAAATTCCCAGGTAGGCAGTCAGTTCATTTACGTACCAGATAGGGATTAAATCGCTCCACCATATACTCTCTGTACTGTACTTTTCTTTTCAAAAAGCACTCCGATTGTGAAGTAGCTTTCTTACCTCATTGCTAGAAATTGAGGCATTCCATTACTTTTGTAAAAAAAAATACAATGCTAATTATTTTTACTTGTTTTGCTTTTTAAGGGATTACTGGTAGCAACAATATTCTGCTTCTTCAACGGAGAGGTAAGCACTCTTCATTTATGTATATTAGCAGTTTGGCTTTTCTACAGTGTATTGTTGCTGCTGCACAATGTTGTGTAAAGTTAAAGGAAGAGTTCGACATTTACATAATTGTTTGCTTTTTTGCTTTTTATTTTTGCCAAGAGTTAGATGAGAGGATCAATACCACTCTCTTGTCTATAAACAAAGCACGAAACTAGAGCCAGGAGACAGTTAGCTTAGCTTAGCATAAGGCTGGAAGCAAGAGCAAATGGCTAGCCTGGCTCTCTCAAAGGTAGACATTTTTAGTTTACTTTAGTTTAGTTTAGTTTCTTTAATTAGTGAGCTTTAGGTGCTGGTAGTTTTACTTTGTCCCCCTCCTGTTTCCAGTGAATCCTCTTATGTACCTCTCAGCAATAAAGCGCTTAAATGTATAATTCTCAAAATGTTGAACTATTCCTTTAAGAAAATTGTTTTCTGGAAAAGTTCAATTTTTGGTGCCATGTGTGACAAAATATCGTTTTGGACAATTTTAACCTTTCATAAAGGTCACGCTGCACATATTACTCTGGGAGCTGTTCAGCCAGGGAGCAATAAAACCGCTCATTGCTTATGACATTAAATATGAGACATCAGACTCCATCAGGCAAAACATTTTCCTATTTTGTTTTTCCAGGTCAGATCTCTGGCATTCTACATCTGTGCCTGATAGCATATCAAGAAGTGACCCAAACACAGACTCAAAGTTGGGTTTTCCCATTGAATACTTGAATAACATAGTTCACAGAGATGCTACATCTGTCATTAGTCCAATTGTAACAGGTTATAAAGCATCGTACTGCTTCTCTCTTCCGAGACCAATCTATTGTTGCGGCAGTAAAAGCTGAAGGGTCATGTCAGGTGAAGAGTAAGACACAGTTTATAAATGACTTTGTAGTTTCCAAGCCCAGCTTGAAATTGACTCTACTTTCAAGTTCTCCTGTCAGCCTTTTTAAGTCTGTCTGCAGCTGTGTAACTGCGAGCATCCTTACTTGGTTCTGAGGGTTAATAGTGTTGTGCAGACCTTTCGGGTCCACAGATGCTTTCAAACTCAAGGTCTCCGCAAAGCATCAACAATATGTGCTGTAGGATTAAATAAAGGCATTTTTAGCGAGTCTTTGTGGTGGTGTGAATACCACAGACGGATCAGGCAATTGCAGACAACTATTTCTGTGTTTAAAACTAATACGCTGGAGTTAAAAATAAAAAGTGGAATTCTTTGTTATCCATAGAGACAATGATTGCTCGGAGGTATTTTTTTTGCATGAAAAGAAAACAGGGCAGAGATACATAAATTGACAGAGCAACAGATTTAAACTCGGCATGAGATGTCTGGAACAGAGAAACTAGCAATCTATTGTGGAGTTCAGCCTGGAAAATAGGTCAGGTATGAGATCATACATGAGCAGCTTGAACACAACATCGTCTTCAAACAATGTAAACAATGTGTAGAGCATGTGTATAAAGGCCAAGTCTACTTTTAGAGTGATCGGGGTCAACTAATAGAAACTGTCACAAGGGAATGAGAAGGTTTGCTTGCTTCACCCGCATAATGACCAGTTCAGCTCCGTTAATCAGGACACAGGTTTCTGGGGCCAGTTTCAATTCTGCTCTTTGATTTCAAAGCCAAAATGCACGGACCTCCCTTGTTTCTTCAATGGCCCCATTGTGATGTCAGGTCAGTGAGACAAACAGCTTTCAAGCTGTTTTTGTGACGAGACGTTCTATTTGAGAGCTGTACTGTAAGCCCAGGCTGCTCTTTTGTCTCATTATAGCAATTACTGTCATGATTCACATCATTAGGTCATTAATATACCAGCAGCTATAGTGTTTAGAATTAGGTGTTACAGAATAAAATGATTAACGTTGCACTGCTGGAGGACTGTAGCTGTGTTTTCTGGTTTTAGGAACTCCAAGTTCACACCATCAATTCTTCAATCAATCAGCCAATATGGACATAGTGCTGAATTGACTATTTTGATAATCAGTTAATCAGAGATCAAGGGGAAATGTCAAACATTCAATGGTTCCTAGCATCTCAAATGTGCAGATTTGCTGCTTTTCTTGATTTAATACTTTGTCATCATTTTATGACATTTTATTGACAGAACAAAATAAATAACACATTAATCCTAAAGCCCCACATCCATCTAATAACAATACTAGCTTCTGTAAGGCAGGGGCGAATTAACTCGGTAAGGGTCCCTGGGGCAAAAATTAACTATGGGACCTAATTGACAGCTGCAGGTTCAGAACACGTCCCCATTTAAAAAATGCTGCTTGTTGCTAATTTCTGTCTGAAAACAGTGAATTGTTTTACTTGTCAGATTTATTCGACAAAGGAAGGACAACTGTGATAAATTACAATATTGTAATCTTTGGCATTTCTTTAGTTATTGAATGCTCAGCAGGTAGCCATGAGGTGTTGATTTCCTTTTGATCAACTTTATTGGCAATGAAGGTGAACTGAGGGAGGCAGAGTAAAATTTGGAACATTAAGTTCTCTCAGTCATTTATGCTTCTGGAGGGTGAAAAGTTTGAGTGTGCTGTTGCCATTCTGAAGTTCACTAAACTCGGGAATTAAAAAAAGTAGTATTAGAGTAGTTTTTTTATTTATATATTTTTTTATTTAGAAAGATGATGCATGCATAGGCAAGTTTCACATTTGGATGGTTCATTTGAATGCTGCCGAAAAAAAATTAAATATGTGTAACGTCTGTTAAATACCAATAAACAGAACTTAAAAAAAAGAAGTAAATATTTAAATATTAAATATTATCTTGATACCTTTGGATGAGGGAAAGGTTCCTCGTACACCCTATAAGCAGTTGTAGATGATGAATGTAGGGGAGAATTTATAATGACATGTTTTAATATTTAATATATAGCTCAATATAGATGGGATCTTTCTTCCCTTTTATAACATGATGGTCTGGACACGTGCATAACTTGGCCACATTCCCAGAAATGTGACTTTGGTGTTTACAATTCCTAACTGGCATCTGTTAACATGATTGAAATCTGAGTGATCCGCACATGCTGCAGCAATTGTGCTTGCATCAGTTAAGATCGCCGGTTGGATTAATATTGTCACAAGAGGGTGTTTATATGGGCTCTGCCTTACTCACATTGCACTGTAACCACGCTTTGATTTGCATGTAAATTCGGACGTCTGGTGGAATCATTTCGTGCTCAAAGGAGATCAGAGAAGAAAAACAGAAAACAGTTGGGAGAAATGTTTGCAGCATTTGCAATTGAGATGTGGTCTTATGGAGTATGCAAAGACAAAAAGTAAAGTTACACAGTTATATGAGAGTTAAGAAACTACCAAGGACAATTTATCCCAAGAAACCATGTCAAAGATGCAGACCATGATAATAAACCATCTCCTTTACCTGTGCGTTTGTGTGTCGTCCAGGTGCAGGCAGCTCTGAAGAGACAGTGGATGCAGTATAAAACCCAGTGGGGTCAGAGACGAAAGGAGCACTGCTCAATGCGCTCCACGTCCTACACAGCCACTTCCATCACCGAGGTACCCGCCTTCATGTACCACCATGACTGTAACAGCGAACACTTGAACGGGCGCAATACTGAGGACTCTGAACTGGTGGCACTAAAATCAGGAGAGACGTATGCTTGAACAGCCGAAGAAGAGCAGGGAACGGAGATGTACAGTAAGAAAGGAAAATCCGGGTTGCCCGCAATATCTCAGTGATTAAAGCTCTGAGGCTGATGGCCAAGACAATGATACGGGTCCGGAAAAAAAGAGCTTATTGCAACGGAGATGGATTAGCTAAAAGGCTGACACTTCATTTTACTTTACATTGCTGTTGCGGCTGCTTTCTAAGAACTTTGATGTCAAGAACTTGTGGCATGAGACAAGAGCTGCTTTTGTCACTTCCTAAAGCTGCTAATACTGCGGAAGCTTGTGCTGGTGTGGAGACAAAAATAACTGTGATGAAGGTTTGGGCTGTGTTTTCTGTTGGAGACGATTGGTGCTGAAGGTGACAGTGATGATGGTATTGGTTTGGATTGACATGAGGTACAGGTGAATAGTGTTAATGGTGTCATGATGATGATTTCTAAAGTGAAGTAGAAGAAACAATCCTTTCTAACCTCACCTATACCAAAGGGTACTGTATGTTGGGCACAGCCATGAAGGGGTGTACCAGGTCCAGCTGAGAACAGATGTGGTATCCTAAAGCTAAAGACACACGCATACACACACCAACAAACTTCACAAACCTGATCCTATGTGCCATGATAGAGGTCACATTTGAAAAAGCCCTCTGTGTTTGAAGCTCTGGAATTGTGTACATTATGTATGTTTCTTTTGAAGAAAAAAAAAAGTGTTTTTTGGATTTTATTTTTGTTTTCCTAAGTACGTGCTAAGTGTGTGTTCTGTGATGCTGCACTCCCAACTGCTTTGTTGTTTTTTGCAGTTGCTGTATTTGTGCCGATGCCGAACATCACAGGGTTAAAAAGCAAGAAGTAAGCTAAATGCACAAAACAAATTCTATAAATAAAAAACTTTATTTTGAGGTTGAACAGCCACAAGAGTTGTTTCCATGCATATAAGATAATTATGTTCTTAGTTGTGCCAATGATTCTGACAAACAAGCAGTTTATCTGCAGTGTGGAAGCTGCACTGTCTGATTTTACTCATAATCATCCTTTGTCATGCTCACGATGCCTTCAATCTATTTCCTGTTTTTTTTAAAGTGGTACTCCGTCCTCCATGCATATTTATTCATGAATATTGTAGCATTTTGTATGAATGACCATCCAGGACAAAGGAAAGGCTTGCTAAAAATAAAATGAGAGATAACATCCATATTGTATGCACAGAGTCAACAAATTCATATCTTTTAAGGCATGTTCACATCTTGCTCACAATCTTGCACAGACAGAAAACATGAATAATCTCTACCCTAAATGCATTCATATTACTCTATTGTCATTGTATTGCTGCTTTCTCATAATAGGATTTGGGAGGATGAAAGTTATAAGTCTCTTAATGGCCATGGTGCATTTCAGTGTGAATACAAAGAAAAGACCACTCTTAGTTTGCTTTGTATCAGTAGCCACCATCTTAGTTCTGCTGAAACTTGGATTAATGAATTGTCTCGCATTTATCTAAAAAAGTTACATAGAAGCCCAATGAGCTTCAAAGCTGTAAATCTAATAGCAACATTTAAATTCAGTCAGGGAAAAACATTTATCATCCTAAAGTGCATAGCCAATAAAGCCTCTAGCTGGCTCATACTGCTGTGATTAGTTTGTTGCCGCTCCCCATTTACGTGGTGGGGAAAAAGGAACTAAAATCTTTATAAGACACAGAGATATTCTGTTATTGTTAACAAACTCCATGAAAGGATTAAACCAACAATGCATTAGTCCGTCTTGCAATAGCTTTCAACTTCCCTATCCTGACTGTGGTAAGCATCATACCTAATATTTAAAAACATTTTAAAACTATAGTTTCTTTTTTTTAAGCCAAGCAATTTTTCAAAACAGCTGGACACTGTAGTTTCTAGCAAATTTCACTCAAACGGGAGTAAACAGTGCTTTTGTTGGGGACTATTTCCACTCGTGCATTAATGCACATGGTGTGTTACAGTAATAAATATTTACAGCAGGAAAGTGTATGCAGCATTGACTCAAAATATACTACAGTGCTTATGTTTATGGTAATGAAGGAGCATGTCAACCAAGGCAACGGTGTGGTGTGTTTTTAAGAGTTTTGGGACAACAATGAGGCGCAGAGGAACAAGCTATATCAGGCACTGGATACACAGACAATACTTCATTGTTGATTCTGGTCTTTTCATTGGATTTGCAGACAAAAACAAGAATATTAATATCACCAGACCTTTAGAATACTTGTAAACCTAATTTGGCTATCTGCAATGACATGTTTAGTTGTACTCACATTTTCTGTCTGCATGGGGGCTACTGTGCTACTATGTTATTATCTGTTTAATGTCTGGTCATCATATACGGTACATGATGGGGGTGTGTCATTGTCAGCTGGAATAACACGATTGTGTGAGACATATGAGATATTAGACGGTATAATTTATTAAAGTTTAAAATGTATTATTCCATCGACCTATGGAGTAAAGCTAATACACAATTTGCACATTTAGTCATAGAATAAGGCTCTGGAGTCGATCTTTATAATGTGTAAGTAAGTTCACATACGGTAATAATATTACATACTAATTGGCTTATTAATTACCAATAATACTGTATATAATAAAATATAAATAATTAACATTATAAAAGATACATTGTGCTTTCTGCTATGACAATATAACAGGATTAATAGGACCGTACACAAAGTCACCTTCAAAAATATAAAACATGATATATAATCAAGAATTATCTAGGAAGAAATTTGAACACCCACCACTGCAAGCTAATAACATTAAATTGGTCTAATTAGGTTATAAAATCAAATCATATCAATAAAGTTATCATAGTCAAGGATGCAGCTCTTTCCTAGCTGTAAAGTTGCAGTTTAGCCAACAGAAAATACATTAGCAATGAGTTTTATTTTGTAGCTTCACATAACAATCCCCTTAATTCCCTCTTGAAGACATTTGGACCTATTGCAATACTATATTTCAAATACTTTTTTGTTGCTAGCCAGGTATAAGGAAGGAATGGAGAGACAATCAATATGAGAGAATTACATCATCATGCTTTGATGGTTTCACTGATTTATTTAAGTACGAAATTCATCTTCCTTTTCATCTTTATAACAGTGATGTGTCACAGTGTAAGACATACTATTAATCTCTGGGGTTAGGGGAAGACAGATTCTGTATATTTTGTATGTTCATGTCCATGTAAATACGAACAGACACTGTGTATATGATCGATTTTTGCACTGTGAAATACTCTGACAGCTATATTTATGTTCCTGTCATTTATTTTCACTTGTGTTTGTCTCTTTCTTCCTCTCAGCTTGGACTGGCATCATCTTAAAGCTGATTAAAAAAAAACACTGCATTTTGTAAAAGCCAAATTGATTGGAGTGTTTTTTTTTCAAACCAAGATTCGATTCTTCCAAAGATTCTTTGGTGTTGCTCTTTATTCCTAGACAAAAAGCAACCAGAGAAACCATAGATATATACACAGAGAAACAAGCTGCAAAAGATGAAAGTGTTTACATTCAAATGGACAATTTGCACCACTTATTGGACGATAAAGTGTACTTTTCATTCTGTAGTTTTGAAATGATATAATGAGATTATGGACTCGAAAGTGAAAGGAAAATTTGTTATTTTTCCAACCATACCGACACAAACTTTGTTTAATTTCTGCAACCATCTCTGATGATTCAGCTGCATTTTCCTCGCCAACACTATTCTTGTCAATGTTTCAGGGCTGAGAGATTTTGTATAATGAGTGTGCAGGGAAAACAAAGGAAGTCTTACTCCATTTTGGTGTCTTTGTTATCCCTCTGGCTTGGCAATGTTATACAGCCCCTTTTAAATCTAAAGGTTCAGCTCAAATCACATACCAGCACCAGATGTGTGGAAAAAGACAAAATCGACGACACAATTCGTCTCCAAGATGGACGGCCACTCACGCCCAAAGAAACAAATTAAGGTTGTTATCATACTAAAAAGGTAGAGTTCTCGTCTTTATGTGAAGATTCTTCAGCCTTTCTATAGGCAGCTACTGTATAATATGCAATTTCAGGCTCTGCTGAATCCTAATGGTACAGCCAAAAGAAGAAGACGTACTGTCATCCTGCGTATTCACAGGCCTTCTGAGTCAATGAGATTAATAATATGATGATGATAGACGTGTATGGAGCTGTTGCATTATTTTTCTAAGAAATATGGTCACCCAACAGCATAAAACCAAATTCGTCAAAAGGAATCTTTCAATAAAAATATTCAATGCAAAGTCTAAAATGGTATGCATTCTGTGTTGCATATGAAGGCAGAGATGGAGGAGTTATGCAATAATGAGGATACAATGAGGGCAAAATCTCCATAATTGTCATAAATCCTCCTGTTATGGGCTTTTCTTCAGGAGATTCAATGGAACACTAATGCAGAAAGTAAGAGGAAGAAGCCATAAATTGCTTTGAAAAGCCTCCATCTTGGGAGCATGTCTACCTGGGAAACTTGGAAAATGTCAGCGACTGACTATTTCAGGCGTTTGAGAATGTTCCCTGACAGCGACAATTTCAGAAATTTCATGTGTGCTCAGAAGTTGGCTGTGAAAGTAATCTTGTGTGTGGTTTTACTTAGGAGTGTTAGCCTACATGTGTGCGCATGTAGGCTGAGTCCTTGGTAGCGGCCCAGGTTGGAATTCTTTGCTGCATGTCATCCCCCCATCTCTTGCGGTCATTCTCAAACTATCATAATGGCAATAAAAGCTCTTTAAAAAAATATGTTTCAAGGTGACCGTGGCTACTTAGATGATGTCATGGGTGATCATGTTCCCTTCCCTTCCCATCTCTGCGCCCAGAACATTCATGTCCATTCATTCCAACTCTGACTGGCTTGGAGTGTTTTAAGCAGTCGTAGCCAGAAATTCATTACAACTGAGTCTTGGTGCAGTAGGCACGAGACTGTGGAGAAAGGACATGTTTCACTCTGTGATTTTTTTTTCTCTCTCTGTTTGGTTACGCAAAAAAAAAAAAAAGACTCTGCTGTACATTTTATTCATTCAGGTGTGCTAGACGCTCATCTGGTTTTCTACTTGGCAGCGGTTGCACCGCAGCTCTCACACACTAACAGAGCTCACTTTTACGGTCTATGAGCTAACATGCCTGGAGCACTGAGAGACCAAAGATGGTCACTATATGGCCACAGATTCTCATGTTTAACCAGCAGGCCAGATATACAGAAGCCAGTGAGCCTCAGGAGGAAACTGCATTATAAAGAATTGGTCATTTGTGTACAAATTACTTAAATCATGCTCAATTAAAAATGTGTGTACAGAACATTTGGTTAAACAATATTGTTTACCTGATGATGTAAGAGATGTCAAAAATAACTGAAATTTGAGGTATATGGTAGAGTTTGTGCCCCATGTGGGTGGTGTCCTGGATTTGAATCTAACACGCGGCCCTTCGCTCCATATCATCCCCCCCCCCCCCCTTTCCTGTCATTCAGCTGTTCTAATAAAAAAGGCAATAAAAAGTCCTACAATATTCTGTAAAAAAGAGAAGAAAATTGAGGTATATCTCCATCCAAAATAAAAAGCCCAAGCAGCTCATATACATTAGATTTTCCATAGATACAGAAGAACTTATGATTGTGGCTGACCTTGGGAGATATTTGCTGATTCAGTTTTATTTATTGATTTTATGTTTTTAATGTTTTTGTTTACTTTGTGTTTGTGTCTATGTCTGATTGTGCTGGGGGCTAGCTGTGGCTGTGTCCCCACAGCTGTTGGGCTCTTGCCTGTTTCTGTGTTTATTTTCTAGTCTCAAAAAGGAAGGTGTCATAAGACCTGAATCAATGAGTGTGTGTGTATGTGTGTGTGTGTGTGTGTGTGTGTGTGTGTGTGTGTGTGTGTGTGTGTGGGTATGTGCTGTGTATATGAGTGTCAGTGTTGTGACCAAGTCATCTTTTCTCAAGTCATTTGGTCCAAGTCACAAGCATGTCTCGAGTTATTTTTTATGGTGCAAGTCAAGTCACAGGTTATGTCAAGTCAAATCGAGTCCCAAATCAAGTCACTTCACCCAAGATCTTCACTCTTAAAATTTTTGATTGGTGCACAGACGCAGCCATTGTGGTGATCTGGTCCAACTAATGAGGCTTCTTCATGGACTCTTTACTACATCTCAGAATTTATATATTCTGTCTATTCATGTATAGTGCGATATTACTGATCTACATCACTATCTAGACCACACGTTGTACATTGACTCTTTACTACACCTCAGCATTTATAGATTCTGTCTATTCTTGTATACTGTGATATTACTGACCTACATCATCATCTAGACCACACTTTGCACCAACTGTATATTGACTCTTTACTACATCTCAACATTTTATTAATGCATATCATGTCATTTCTGATCTACATCACTACCTGGTCCACTATTTGCACTAACTGTATATTGACATTTCACTACATTCAACATTTACATAGACTGTCTATTCATATATATTGTGTTATAACTGATAAACACCACTAACTAGATCAGAATTTGCACTAACTGTTTTTTTTTGGTTTTTTTGGCTCTTCACTACTTCTCAGCAGTGTTATAGACTGCCTATTCACGTATATTATGTTATTACGATATCCCTTTTGCATATCCTTCATCTAACTTACACCTCACTTCGCACCGGCTATGTAATGCCTTCTTAACCTGCACTTTATGTAGCCTTTTGTATTCTGTATTCCTGTATTGTATTACCTGTAATACCTTGTAATAAGTACGCTTTTCTTGGCCAGATCGCAGTTGCAAATAAGAACCTGTTCTCAACGGCCTACGTGGTTAAATAAAGGTTCAAAAAAAGGTTCAGGGTTCTTTGATGTTTCGTGTTACCATAGCAAGGAGTTTGACTGATAGCCATACAGTCAGCTTTTTGAGTCGTCCAATCACGATTCACAGTTTGCGCTACTGCCGAAGAGAAAAAAGCGTCAGTTTAGCAGGGACCAGCGAGGAAGGAGACATATTTAAAAAGACTGCCTTCATGTGAGAATGGCGTATGACTTCCATGTCCTGCATGAACTAACACTAAGCTTAATTTTACATTTAACAGCTAACATTCAAAATTATGAATACACGCAAGTCATCCGAGTCATCATGCCTCAATTCAAGTCGAGTCTCAAGTTACTAATTTTTTGTCAATTCAAGTTGCAAGTCATCAAAACAGTGACTCGAGCTAACTCAAGTCCAAGTCACCAAGTCCTCATCTCTGTGTATGCATATGCCTGTATATTATGTGTGTGCCAGCCATAGTATTGTGAGCATAATGTGAGAGAAAGGAACCCCAAATGTGTTCAGTGCCGCTGAAGAAAATCAATCAAACCATCAAAATCTATTCTCACTCAGGGACTTATCTGCATCGCCTCTATCTGCTCATGAGAGATAGGACTTTTGAGTCGTGATGGGATTTAACAGTAGTGGCTGCACCCATTGAAAGTTGCAACACTTTTGCAGCGGGGCAGAGCTCTGCATGAAAGGAAGGCTGAACAGGAATATAAAACAGAAACTTTTCATGATCATTTTGCAGGAGGAAAAATCAGTTTTTACATTCATTCATGATTAGCACATCATCCCCAGAAGTATTAACTGACTCATTTCAGAGACCATCATGTCATCTGTGCTGTGTTTTCAACGTGATGCGCTCGCAGCACATTTCCACATTTTAAAGGCCAAGTCAATTTATTCACAAAGCCCAGAACAATCAAGATTTTTATTGGATTTTTAAATTGCACTTGATGGTGTTTGCCGCTTCACGAAATTAGCATCCCCCAGAAGTATATGGAGAGAGGAGTGGAGATTCCTTAATGAAATAATTCCTCATTCAGGATTACAATGCAACTCTCATAAATTATAATCCTAAATGAGCTTTGTGTTTTCAAACCCTTTGATGTATTATTGGAAGACAATGCTCACTATGTGGTAATTATCTAGGCCCTCTTGATATAAACTCTTTGATATTAAGAACATAAGTGCCAAAGCAATGCCCTGAAGCAGATCACAGATCCACTTGTGTGACGATATATACTGCCACATTTATCTTAGCATCTTATTTTGTATTGTAGCAGCAGGATGAGAGACCCGAGGCATTGTGGTGGCCGTGATTTGTAGTTGTAGAAATTAGAAAGGAGAAAGAACGATCATTTGCCACAAAGTATTTTTTTTCTAACCTTCGAGGGATCCAGGGGAAATTATCTGTGTGTGCCGAAGGCTGCTGCACATTGTGCCACTCATGATGCAGCTTCTGACCTCACGTATAAATTGAGTGATGTTGTCTCAAAAGAAACACTGAAAGAAACATCTGTTCAATCACAACCTGATGGTGTGGAGTTGATATCGCCTCCTGAGTCCTTCAAAGGACACAAAAAGAAAGATTTCTGTTCTTGTTTGTCCTAAAAGCAGGGGTGAGCCTGTCAGTCTGCCCAGGGCTCATAACAAGTCTTAGACGATTACGGTCCCAGTCATGTCCCACTAATAGCACTTGTTCCCTCATTATACACTAATGAGATTTGTGAGGCAAATTATTAATTATCAGGGCCCTTGATGCTGTGATGGTGGAGAGGCTTTCCATGAGACAACAATTTATTTCCGCCATTCCTTCTTTAGGGGCTTAAACTCACATCTTGTTCGGAGGTTTTGCTGTGTTTCTGTGTAGGTTGACTTCTGCCAGATATTTTAGCATTCAACAACAGAAATGCAATTAGTCACAGTGTCAAGATAATTTCTCAAACAATGCAATTTTCTGGAATCTAGGGATGCAGTGTACGTTTACTTGTTTGTCTGCTTGTATATAGTCGGAGTGTTGAACAAATTAACAAGTTTATTCCTTGCTGACATTGCTCAAAGTCTGATTCATCTGCATATTTTTCTCTATCCTCAAATGGTCCTAAAATGCAGGAGGTATTTCTCAGTGATGTGGAATGCTTGTTTAATATAAACATAAACTAAGAGCACAGCTTTGTGTGATATTTTTTTTAAACAGGAGCCCGTAAAGTGAGTTTTTCAAGAACTAAGAACAATTTCATGGCATTGTTAACTTTAATCACATGTTGAGTGGAAGCAAAAAGGTCATTTGCCTATCAACTATGTTGTCAACGAAATTCTATCATAATACAGCCGATTAAAGCACATAATACAACAAGGTGTAGCCTTTAGTCGGACTGATTATTTGCGCTGGAAAAATATCACCAACCTGTTTTTTCAGTCTGCCTACAAAAATCTCTGATCCCACGCAACTAAAATGCAAGCATCCATTACCTTTGAGCCACAAATTACAACATCTACTGTGCAGAAATACAGATATTTACCAGTGTTGCAATTCACACAGAGTTTACAGCGACACAGGAAAAACCCAAAAGTGTTTAACGTTAAGGGACCACGGAGTCTCGTTAAACGCCGGGTTAGCAGCCAAAGGTTCACTTCCATCCAAAGGCTGTGAGCTCGGATTTTCCACGGTGCTCAAAGCATTTTATGAGGAGTCCCAGCACAGCGGGAGAAGCACTAACTTATTTCAGTTTTATTACCCCTACAGTGTGAACTCAAGTGAGGTTTGAAGAGATACAGCTTAAAGCGGTGTCTAAAAAATAAGAGACAGGCGATTGATATTCTTACAAATGTGCTATGCTTTTTTTCATATATTATACATAGCCTACATGTTACAGAAAGCATAAGAAAACATATGTTTGCAATACATTTAAAAAATCTGGGTTACACATGCTTCACAGGTACAAATAAAAGAAAATAAATGAAAAAGAGATTTAGTGAATAAATAGATAGATAGATAGATAGATAGATAGATAGATAGATAGATAGATAGATAGATAGATAGATAGATAGATAGATAGATAGATAGATAGATAGATAGCTTAAGGTGAATAGATCAGTACCATGTTCACATATTTGCACTAAATATGAAGTTAGATCCAGCAGACCATTTGCTTATCTTATCTTAGCATAAAGACTAGAAACACTGTTGTTCCTGCTTAAAGGGTGCTGGTTATGCTATGCTGGCTCTAACTTTATAGTACAGACATGAGAGTGGTATCGATCTGCTTATCTAATGCTTAGCAAGAAAGTAAATAAGCATATTTCTTTAACTATATTCTGCCCATGATGTGTATTATTACAGCAACCGTCCACTCTTGCAGCGACATTTGGCATGGGAGTATTGTATCAACATAAGACTTAATAAGCCTGAACCCACTTTAACACCCCACTTTAGCTCGAACACGCTCCCTTCTCATATTCAAAGAATGCATTATGACATAGACCCCAGATGTGAGTGGTTTGTCCCATTGCTAATAAATACATGTGTATTAAAAGCATTCGTGTGTGCGTGTTTTAAGCACAAGTAGATCCGTTTATTGCTTCAACATAAACAGCCCACACACTCTGTTACTTCAAGGCACTTTGTGAACTCAAGCTGTAAGTCACAC
Organism: Perca flavescens; assembly: GCF_004354835.1. Classification (NCBI taxonomy): domain Eukaryota; kingdom Metazoa; phylum Chordata; class Actinopteri; order Perciformes; family Percidae; genus Perca; species Perca flavescens. The sequence goes on along the minus strand of NC_041344.1, from coordinate 20,708,872 downwards.
AGTTAAAAAGAAGCGTGTGTTTCCCCCTCAGGGTAATATACCGTAGCAGGTTAGGAGGGGACAGTCAGCCACTTTCCACCCCACAGATAAGGCATTGTTTACTGTCATTCAAATCTGCCTGTGGCGCCCTAGCCGGTACACATCACATATCACATAGCAATCTTAAATCAAGCCCACATAGCACAAATCTGTCTTACTCCAAAGGTCTTAAAATGCCTGCCGAAATAGAAGATTAACATCAGTGAGTGCCAAGCACACAAGCAACAACGCTCACAACCATCACACACAAACTGAAGCATTAGTAGGGACATCAGAGACAAGATTCTGTTTAGAGGAAGCGAACTGACAGAGACAAAGTTGAGCAGGATAACGTTTTCCTTGTGTATTCATGAGATCCTTCTCTTGGGTTTTGCCTAAATAGTGTGATTGGTTGTGTGCATGCAAGAAATTTATTTATATATATATTTATATATATAATAATGAATTATAAGTCTGATGATGAATGACTAAAGGAAGATGGAGAGAGAAAAACAAAGACAGAGGGAGGCTAATAAGCAGAACCAAAGCAGGAGAAAGTAAACATGGTTGCTTTTTTCTGCCCCTTGTACTTCAAAGGTAGTACATATTTCAATATTTGGGTGAAATTCAAGCACATGCACAAGACAGATGCATAATGCAACCGCTTTAGGGTATTCACGACGCAAACCTCAAGTTAATCCTGAATTTGAATATGTAAATTCTACTGGCTGAGGCCCACGTGGGATTGGATGGGATGATTTTCCGGGAGCAGGTCGGTGAGCCCTCTGTCTGCACTGTCTGTCACCCTGGGGTATCCATGGGGAGATCCACAAAAACCTGTCAGAGCTCAGTTAGCCAGCACTGAGCTCAGTCTGCATATAAGCCTCATTCCCTGAGCACACACCTAAACCCTCAGGATTACCAACATTAATATAAAAAATGGTCAATCCTGAACGCCACATAAACCAGGCAATCAAGAGGGCTGATGGTCATCTTGTTCAAAGTACTTCAAGGCAGGTGTGAGTGTGAAGGAAAAGAGGATGACATGAGTCTGGTATGGCACAAAACTTAATCTCCTCCAAATCTGTCCAGCTCTGTCAGGATGTTGGTTTTTGCCAAAAGTAATGTCAACAGACTGCACTCAGAAAGTAAGATGTTGTGAATGTTGAGGAGTACTGCTGTGTGGGTGATTCCAATATCAATATATCAACATCAACATCAACATAGATGAGCAGCTCTAGTGGTGCTCAGGGTTAATGGAAACTTTGAACATCAACAGAGAAGAAGAAGAAGAAGAAGATTTATTTATTTATATTAGGACAATGCACATTAATCAACATTTCTGTAAATGCGCCAGTGTTAGCCAGTCGGCTAATTTTCAACTGTAGTCCTAGTTGCAGTTCCTTAATATTAGAAAAATTAATTTAGCTAGAGGCAATTATGTCAAGGAATTGAGCATTAGGTTTGGAATTGTAAAGTATGAATGAAACAGCTGATGCCAGCACTCGTTTTTATTATTTGTTGCCCCATCAGCAATGTCCCCCTGTTCCCAGATCTCTGATTGATGACTTTGGTGACCCAAATGTTTTTTGAAGCCATAAAGGTGATGGCCAAGACTATGAAAATTAGGTCCAAGTTGTAAACTGGAATTATTCTTTAAAGTCCCTTCTTCAAGCCTAGCTATGAGTAGAAAGACAGACTACAGGGGAATAGACACATTAGCATTCATTGTGGTGTGTGCACCATACAGCTTATATGTTATATACGTGTACTATAGAATATATCACTAGTATATAATATGTATTTCTATCTCCCCCTCTCTGCACACACACACACACACACACACACACACACACTGTCAGTATGGGAGCAAAGCAAAGACTGTGTGTAAATGCCGTTAAAAGAAAAGCTGTCATGGTCACGCCTTCACTCTGACTTCTCCCTGATCTGTGGGCCATGGCTTTCCTCTGAGAAATGAGAAACAGGAAAAGCCAAGAGGAGCATGCTGGGCCTAATGATAACCCACCGATTGAAATGGAAGGTACAGTATACAGATTGTATTACTAAAAGCAATGCAGAGGAGCTGTTGACAAATTGGTGGGTGAAATATTGGTTTATATGGTTATGGTGGCTGTAAAACACATTTTCCACAGAAGACGGATAACGTGAGCATGGTCTACTTTTCTTTGTATGATGAATTGCTTTAATTATTTTGCCATCAAGTAAAATGAAAATACTGTAATCATTTCCGGGTCACTAATCGACTCAGCTTCAAGTGTAAAAGTGAAAAAGTGTCATCTTTCCTGCAATGTGATAATGTTTGATCTTTCTTTTAATGTAGTGGAAGTTGTAGACAACCATGTCAGCCATTCACATCATGTTGTATCCTTGAATAAATCGTGTTAAATACACTATACTACAAAGTAAAAGAGAACGTTAGCGACCTTTTGCAGAGACATTATAGTATGTTGTGCTCCATTCTGTCAGTATTAGTGTTACCTAAAGGGCAAAATGTGATTCCAGCACGTAGCTCAAAATTCTTGTCGCATCTTTAACTCCTGATGTCAGAATTAATATGTACAATGTTAATGTAATTTAAACGTGCATTAATGGTGAGTCTGTCTGCTGCCACCTTAAAGGTCAACATGTTTCTTCATCACACACAGCGGATTGCTTGTCTGCATTATGATGAATAAGGTCAACCCCTATTGTATAATCTCTTCACAATACAAACATGTATTTTGAAGTATTTGCATATTGTGAGGCCATGACTAAACCACAAACACAATAAGATTTGTGAGATACTGTAGCTGATGAAATACAGAGAATCTCTCATGTGTTATATATCTCACTGCTCAAAAGGCATCACTGTTTGCAGTGTTGTGAAAGGAAAGACACGAGTGGACGAGACCCATGAAATTACGTGGAATAATCTATTCTTTTTTTTGTTTACCAGTATAAATATTCAGCCGACAGTATTAGTGTGATTTACACTCTTCTACTATGACTTCATTCATGGCTCACTTATTAGGCATAGTGGATATGAGTCATTTGTTACAACAATGGGAAATGATATGCAAGAGTATTAAAATCCAATGAATATTCTGTGTTTCCCAAACTAGCCTCAGGGCTCTGATGGTTTTAGTTTCTAGAAGGGAAAGGCCATTAAACAAATACATAAGAAAGGAGGAAATACAAGGAAACAGTGTGACTGATGCAAAACAACAGAAACAATCGTACCAGTGCAGAGCCACAGTGCCATCAGTTTCAAACCTGCAGCTCCAGACCTGCCCAGACTAAGATATGTTATCCTTAAATGGCCTCTCAATGAAAATGTCACTAGTCATCACGGCAAGCATTGCATTAGAAGGTCATCAGCCCAGGACTGAGATCAAGAAAAAAACAATATGCACAGAAAGTTACTCTTGCTGCAATCTAACTGACCCGAAACATCTTTTTCATCAAAATCACATCAGAGCTCCCCTGTGGAAAAATGAACATTCACCTCTTTGAAATGAGATGTCTATGATACGCCATCCCCTTTTTTAAACTGTGTGGAAACCAGTAATTTACACCAAAACATAAGTCCAGCGGAGAAAACAAATCAATACCAATTCCTCAAAGACCGCAGTATTGACTTTGTGTTTTCTGTGAGGGTATATCCAAGAATACCATAACGCGTTGCTGTTATGATGTGTATTATTACATGATGTGAAGTAGGACAAAAGGGTTGATTCATCACATGACTGAGACGGCGGTGTTGTTTTGACAAAAAAAGATATCTGGAAGCAGAAGATTGTTATAATGTTTATATAATTTTCATTCAATTTCAAATCAATCTTACAGAATCTTATCAGTTTTATTTTTTCTCAGTATACAGAGCTGCCCTGAAATATCTATCCATCCTATTAAACTTTCCCTATTCTATTTACGCAAACTTTGAATTGACAGCCCGCGCCTCTGTTGGGCTCTAGTGTTTCCCGAAAGGTTTTCCTGCCCTGCTCATGTTTATGACCAGTCACAACATTTGTTTCCGCTCAAGCACAGCTAGTCAAGCAACAAATTAGCAGCGACTGGTGGAACAAGATTCTCAGGGGGCCGCTGTGAAAGTTCATGCAGTGGAGTCTGACATCCAATTAGCTGCTTCAATCCTTAATACCAGTCAATATGAAAGGAAAATACTGGGATTATGCTCAATAAATACTGAGATAACTATGTTTATTGAATACTGAGAGGTTTGAATAAATAAATGATACCTTTGATGCATTCTGCAAGATATCTGAAACTATTTCCTAACACTAAAAAGCCCATATTCGCGATAGGACCGATGCAATTTTATTATGGTCTATAGCAAACGGAACAATTTTGTTACCATTATCAATCTGCACAATGCAACTAAATGGCATACTCATTTTGAACCACATGTCATGAACATTTCTGAACTCCTTCCCAGGGACAATAAGGTTTGTTTGGTGACAGGGCTAAATCAATACGAACGAATTAATGAAAAGCTCTGTGAATACGCCATGCTGTCATTATGAGAGAGCAAATGGGTTTGCCTAAACCATGCACAGCTCCCTGGTTACAGTTTTCGATTTTCTGCTCTTTCAGAGGGAGACTCTGATATTAAAAGGTTTTCATGTGTGTATGTGGGTTCCAGTTAGCCTGACACCCTAAATGTGTTTTCTACCCTGACAGTTAATGTCTTCTCTTTTCTGTAAGATAAGTTCATTTTATTTTTGCTCTTGTTTATTTACTTGTTAAGAGAGTTAAACAAAATGAGCATGTGACAATTTAAATGACAAAAGAGCCAAGTACAGCTGACGGCTAAAGGGCCTTTCAGACTAAAGGTGGTAACAACACCGCTGCGCTCTGAAACCCATTTCAGATTTTAATAAACTATGATCAGTTAAAAGTATTTTAAAATAACTGTTTCCTTACGGGTAAATATTTTTGTTTCGATATCAGCCTGCTACATAGTCATGTTCCTGAACGGAGTGTGCATATGTCCATGATTAGTTACGAGCTGAAGGGACGGAGGAAGTACAGTGTGTCTGTGGCTGTCAACAATAAATATAATTTTTAGGAATAAACCTGCCTCCTGCATTAACTGTCCAAAGCTGAATAGGGTAGGCATATGCTGCTCTGTTTAACGTGGGACATAATGGTGGTACTTAGCGAGCCTAATATTTTCTGTAGTTGTACATTGTGTTAAAAGTTTGAGAACCACTGATATAGAAAACTATAGCCTATACCCTTAGTGAGTAGTGCGTGATTTTGGACACAACCCTAAAATCTCTCTGTGGGGCTTGTGTGTGCATTTAAAAGAAATATTAGCAAAATACACCAAGAAATGCATCAAAACGTTTAAAAAAAAGATTTTTTCTTTTTATGGTGCAAAATGCTAAATCAGTATTTCAAAGTTCAAAATTTCAAAAATAAGTGATTATCAAAGACTGTCCCATGCCTGAGTAAATATAAAACATTTTTTATAGATGATGAGCTTTGATTTTAAAAAAAGCAGCTTTTCACCGAGCTCTACAACCATAACATTTCATCAGCATCTTTTCTGGTTCTCACATCAACTTTTACTCTCCCCCTCCACTGTCACATCTTGTCTTGTCAATATCATGCACAGTACATATTCTAATAGGCTCTGCCAGCAATTGTTCCCAGTTACATGTATGAATAGACATTATTGAAGTCTGTGTTAATGCATATCTGCAGAGAGTGAGGGAATGCAGGCCATGTGGGTCAGTAATAGTGATTTCTATGAGCTTGGCTAATGAATTTTGGCAGAGGGGCAAAAACACAGGAGCAAAGAGCGCTTGGTCTTTTATGTGAAAGGGTAACTGGGCCACAGCATCACAGGAGGGGTACAATCCTGCTGGGCACCTAATGTGTCGCACAGGGACAGTGAGAGCAGCACAGTCGGGTAGGTCATGAATGAAGTTTTCGAGGGTGGGAGGGTGAGGAAATCTCTGCAAGAAAAGGCGGCACACAAGGGTTGATTAATCAAATTTTGTCCAAGGTTTATCGGACATAAAAAAAATTGGCATGTGACAATTTACTTAATTTTGCTATTAACTTGATGGATGTGATGTGAACGACATGGTTTATCGTAGGAAACTGACTTTATTTGTGAGTTATAGTTTGGCTCATTTTTAATAGGGACATCTATATGTAACCAGTAGGCCAAGTCATCTGTGTGTTTAAAGACAGCATACGTGTGGATAGTTGTCCACTCGATGAAAAGTAGGTTCAGCTTGATCACATACGGTAGTTGATGACAAGTGAGTGAATAGTTTTATAATAAAAACAGTGAGTGATCAAAGTTATGAGTCCTTCACAGTTCAACCTGATCAGCAGGCTCCACCTAAAGAAGAAGGCTGATGGCTTGTAACCACACAGGAAGCCACATTAATTACTCTGACAGTGTCCTGCTCTTGGCTGAGTAAAGCCTCATTAGGATGGACAGCAGTGCTGCTGGAAGGTAACACTGTTATTCTACTTCTTCTTCCTACTCATATTCTGACGAATGGTGACGACTCTTAAAACCGCTGCTGCAGAGAGATTTTAAAGGGTGGATAGGATGTATAGATTATGTATTTTATTCATGGCACTGTAAGAATTAAGTAGGTAATAATAACAGAGTCCATTGTTTGTGTATTTATTATGTTAGAATCATTTTTGGTGCATCCTACAGTTCCAACACCAATTACGGATTTTCAATATAGTGCACTTGAGCCTTAAAGGAACACGCCGACTCATTGGGAATTTAGCTTATTCACCGTAACCCCCAGAGTTAGACAAGTCGATACATACCCTTCTCATCTCTGTGCGTGCTGTAACGGTGTCTGATGGCTCCAGCGGCATCAGGCCAGCACAGAACATGCAGGTGACTGTTTCCAGCAATCCTACTGCTCCGAATAAGTGACAAAATAACGCCAACATGTTCCTATTTACATGTTGTGATTTATAGAGTCTGGCGTGTACAAAAACAACGTAACATGAGACACAGCCGTCTTCTAACTGTAAACAAACCGGGAACTATATTCTCAGGCGGAAGAATATAGTACTTGGGCGGAGTGATATGCTCGCAGCAAGCCTGTCTGAGAATATAGTTCCAGGTTTGTTTACTGTTAGAAGATGGCTGTGTCTCATGTTACCTTGTTTTTTGTACACGCTGTGACTCTACAAATCACAACATGTAAATAGGAACATGTTGGCGTTATTTTGTCACTTTTGTCACAATTGGGAGCAGTAGGCTAGTTGGAACCAGTTACCTGCAGGATCTGTGCTAGGCTAAGCTAATGCTGGAGCTGTCAGGCAGCGTTACAGCACGCACGGAGATGAGAAGGGTATGTATCGACTTGTCTTACTCTGGGGGTTACGGTGAATAAGCTAAATTCCCAATAAGTCGGCGTGTTCCTTTAACATAATTTGAAAAGACAATGCTTAAATATTTGTATTTGCTTCAGTTGTTAAGTTACAAGATACTGAGAGGTGATCAATGATAAGCCCACTTTCAGCAATTATCATATAAAAACCCAAACAAGACATAAAGCATGAAATAAATACAGACATCATTTAAAACATTCACAGCATTCTTCTTGGAATAGTTACACACAAAATGTAATGCTATATCAAAAAGTGTAACCCCGCCCCCCTTTTGACAGTAAATCAATCCGCGCTCTCGGCAGGTCTTGTCAAGGTAAACTAATAGAAAGGACTGAAGAGGGGGAGCCTTAAAACTTTGGAGGAAAGCTCTTTTGACAATCACAAATCACATAATCAGTACATGACTGCACAAACCTACAAAACAGATCTCACTGCTCATTAACAACGCCTGAGACTGAACTCCAAAATAAGGTCTTTCACAAAGGCTTTAAAAACTCCTCCGCAGATATGACAAATGGCAAACAAACAAATACTGCTAGTGCAGATATACTCTATGTTAATGCTAACTACAGCAATTTATATCATTTTCAGAATCATCATTATATTAGATTTATGTAATTCATAGACAAAACAAACAGAACAAAGAAGCAGAGCATCCAATTAGGCACAACAAAGACCCAGAAGTGAAATAACATACTGCGAACAAATGGGCTGGATAGCTTCGGCGTTGTATCAGATTTCACAGCCCATTTGGTGAAAACTGATGGAATGCCACAAACAGCCACATGGTCAAGATACACTTCACATTACATTGTTAAGATAGCTGTAGTGGTTTATCTGAAACTCATCATTATGAACATTAAAGGGACTGAAATTGTTGTTGTTGCAGACAATTTGCAGAATAACTTCATAAGCGGCATGTTTGTTAAATGAAAATGTCAGGGCATGCATTATGGTACATCTGCTGTAAGCATAGAGTAACTGCAGCATGCTTGAGAGTGCAAGGGTTAGTAGTTATGTTAATCAGAATATCATGAATGACGTGTTTTTGACCACATACATTAACAGATACGTAGCATTTGGCTAGCTTTGAAATTGCTGTTTACACTAGCTCTATTTCTGTATTTGCTGTATAGCTCGTTAAACACATCACATCATGTACGCTCTAAACTGAAAATGAAGACATTCTATGCTGAGCTCCAGAGTGGGAGTTCTTCTGTTGGAGTGTCCATCTCTGTGGGGCTGGTTGATGCGTTCAGGGACCGCTCCATTCATCAACCTATCTCTTGGGTCTGTCAATGTCATCTATGGCCGCCAGGAGTTTCTGACGAGCCTTCTTGTTTATATGTGAACCCAGACAAACGTTCACCAAGTTGGCTAGCTGCTTCATGGAGTACTCCTGCACAAAAACCACAAAGAGTGAGTCAGCAAAAAAGACACGGAGGAAAACAAAACAACTACTTAAATGAAACTTTGTATTTAGTGTTGCATAGACGCTAACACTACAATCGTCCATCAACCAGCTTGGCTGTCTCACCCTGTGGTTCTTGATGAACTGCTCCATGTCATTCTCCGTCAGGTAGTAGGCCTTGATGTAGGTCTCAACAAACTCTTTATCGGGGATGGGTCGCAGGTCGGTCAGCTTCTCCAGCTTCATAAGGAACTGTTGAAAGTCCAGCTGCATCAGGGCCCGGCCCTCGTTGCTGCATTTCTTCACATTAGCATAGCTAGAGGACAAAACAGCGGAGGGGAAAGAGGAGATTAGCTTTGCCTGAAGAATTCAGGTGCTTGATGGTGTTTTAAGCCCCCCAACATCGACTTCACGGCAGCGCTGCGACCGTCGACTTCAAGACACATAACCCTAACCATTGCCTAATCCTAGTGCCTTCCAGGCAGCTCTGTCTAGAAAACAACGTTGGTGGCTTAAAACACCAAACAACTATTCAGGTAGAGGTAAGCATAGTCTATATCCTTGACGCTCCACTTCCGGGATTGCTCCATGGCCGCAGGAAATTCTACCAGATGCATGTCTTTTTGCCAATGTCAGTTACCTTCCGCTTTCTTTGTGTTGGAATTTTAAACTCCGGTGGATTTATGAGGACTATGGTTAACTGCTCCTCAGATCTCTGAAGGGTAAGTCCAGACAGCTAGCTAGACTATCTGTCCAATCTGAGTTTTCCCTCGCATGACTATTTTACAGCGGCTCACAGCTGAGCTTAGTGCCGCCCATGACAAATGTGATTGGTTTAAAGAAATGCCAATAAACCAGAGCACATTTTTCTCCCATCCCGGAATGCTGTGTAGACTAGCCAGACCCTCCTCTGCTCCACAGCGTGTGGATGGTCTGGCAAAGCGAGACTAAGGTAGGCACTGACTGGAAACCAAGTACGTTCTGTGTCATTTTTCTTTTGATTCATCAAAGTAATTTGTGTCTGACCTGAGGGGAATTGTTAATATTTTCCACCCTTAAACATCCAACTTATGCCTTGCTAGCCAGCCAAATATGTCAGCAAACTTGTGTTTCTATGTATGTTAAGGAGAAAGTCATGTTGCAATGCTTTTAAATTATTTTACTTTTGATCCCTACTGCGAATGTTATGCATTAGGTCTGTAATGTAGCATAGATAGAGCACTAATACTTTAATGCATAAAACCTTGTTTGTGTTACAGTTCATGTCATTTAATATTTTTTTGTCCTCTCATGTGTTGGATTGAATCTGTGCTTTTAGGTTTGGTTGTCTTCTTTTTCGAATATTTGGACAAAACTGTTGTGTGTATATTTATGACAGAATCAACTGAAAGTCAGATAAAAGGTTACAAATAATTAAAAGGATCATTATAACAGAAAGGTTGTACACCAGTTGTTAAATCATCCATTTAAAGACATGTAACTGCAGTGTGAATGTACTGAAAGGGCATACATGAGGCACTTTTGTGGCGTGTGTGTGTTTGTGTGTGTGCCTGTGTCTGCATGTGTCCTATATTAAATATGAAGTCATGTTATTCCACACAGCTGTCTGTGCCGTGTCAGTAAAAGTCTGTGTGGGCTAGAGTACACATATATTTCAGTGTGTGTCTTTCTGTTAGTGTTTCAGGTGTTTGACAGCGGGTACTGTTGTCCACTGGCAGGTCAGTATCTAGGACATCTACAGTACATTAACACACCACACAGAGAGGTCTGCTCTCTCCCAGTCTCACACTTCAGCTGTTCTCTCTTCTGTTTCCAATTTCTCTCACTCTCTGCCTGAGTGTACGAGCTTGGGCTCAGAATGCTAACAGAGCCATTTCTGCGAGTCCAAGGGGAGACGAATGCTGGACAGAGAAAATGAATAACAGGCTGGAGCAAGTTGGAGTACAAACAAACAAATATGACCACTCCGCCTTGGTGTGCCAAAGGGTTGGGAGATATGTGCATGTGGAGGGAGTGTACTGGGAGAAGCAAGCAGACGGCAGAAGTCTGCAAAAGCAGCTTCAATTTGCAGTTGTAATGGGCGATTTGTTGATTGGAATGGGTTCAAAAGTTCTGTTACGCAATGAGAAGAAAAGTGCTCACCAAATGTGTTGGGAGGTAAACATGTTCCTGTTTCTCAGTGGGCGAGAGCAAACCTTTCACTGATGTTTAATGTCCAATGTTCTCTCTCCTTCTTTAAAGACTTTGCAACCACTAAACAATTTAACTTCATTTTCCTGCAGCTGCCATTACAACCCCAAATACACTTTCACTGTAACCTGAACAAATTAGCAACTCAGAATGACTTTGACTTCAACATCAGCCATCTTGTTCCCAATGAAATGTGTGTAACCTCATGATAATTGTCAGCTGTTAGCGATTCGCATTGTCACCATTCAGCCGGTCTGACTCAGTGTTGCTGTGCATCCAGTCAGAGGGGATTTATCACACCTTCAATCTAAAATCCTACTTCGCACATTCACTCTCTCACACACACACACACACACACACACACACACACACACACACACACACACACACACACACACACACACACACACACACACACACACACACACACACACACACACACACACACACACACACACACACACACGGAGTAAAGCGACGGTGTAGATGCAAATGCTGAGCGAAAACACTGACGTCCTGTCACCTGTCACAACCCATATGTCTCGCTTACAAGGCAGAAAGTGGTGAAATACATTACAAGGGATGTGTCAAGAGTGTTTTACAGTTTGTGTGAGTGGCATGTGCCATGCAATTCCCCGAGGGAGAGATGTGACTGGCAAAGAGGGTTGCCAGCATGAGGAGAGAAGGAGGTGGCAGGCAATGACTCACAAATGCTGTTTGGTAAGTGTACATTCTTAGGGACTCTATTTACAACTGTAACCGGAGAGTAAAAAGACATTTTCAAGCAAAAAAGGCTGTCATAACAGGACAAGACAATAGACTTAAAATTCCCCCATGGTTGTAAGGGACAAAAACCACTATGGGTCTGCATTGTATTTAGCTCGGTCACATTAATGTTCTGAATAATTCATTAGGCTAAAATGTGGATTGAGCAATCATGTTTTGTGCAGTTCAGTATCCATCCAACTTGAAAATCACTATGTTGCTTCTTTAATTGCAACTGAGATTTCCTGAATAAATATTTAATACACAAACACCTTACTGCTGACTGAGGCTTTTACTATACTGACACTCTATCAATAGTTGTTATATTAAAGGTCCCATGGCATGAAAATTTCACTTTGAGGTTTTTTAACATTAATATGAGTTCCCCCAGCCTGCCTATGGTCCCCCAGTGGCTAGAAATGGTGATAGGTGTAAACCGAGCCCTGGGTATCCTGCTCTGCCTTTGAGAAAATGAAAGCTCAGATGGGCTGATCTGGAATCTTCTCCTTATGAGGTCATAAGGAGCAAGGTTACCTCCCCTTACTCTGCTTTGCCCGCCCAGAGAATTTGGCCCGCCCATTAAAAAGAGAGAGATATCATGGCTTGCAAACAAGCAAAGTGGCAACTGGTCAAGGCCACACCCCCACCCTCCACCTTGCCCCCCCCGCTCTCCTCCTCAGTAACATTTAAAACTACAGACACAGAAATGGCACATCCTAAGGAAAGCTCATTGTGGGATTGGCTCGTAGTGGCTGTAATTCTGCACCAAGGCTGAATTTCGGGAAAGAGACTTCAGATACAGTATTAGGGGACCACGAAGGTCTATATAAAAGCATCCAAAAAGCAGCATGTCATAAGACCTTTAACGGGTCATTTTAACAGGTTATAAAGACTCGATCCAATCGCAGAGCTGCTTGTGAGTCTATTGCCTTTTTTTAAATCAGATATTAAACATGATATTGAAGTACATTTGGAGCTTCTTAAAAACTTTTTTCTTCAAAAGAGACAACCTTTTACAAATGTACAGTTCAAGGACTGTGAGTCACTGTTTGACACAGAAGAAAAGTATTATGCACAATATAAAACTGTGTTTTTCTACAGAGTTATTACAATAATTCATAGTGACAAAAAAAAGAAGCAGCTTTGGCTACAACTAAACCAGAATGACGCCAGACTGCAGAGGTGTTTAGTCACTTTCTTACCCTTCTACTAGAGTCCTGTTGGCTAGGCGGATGCAGTGCTCCCACAGGACGTTGGACACAGGCAGCGGGATGCGCACATGTCTGGAAACTTCCTCCAGCAGCTTGTTGAATTGCTCAAACTCCTGGGAAGGTAGAGGAGAAAGCACAGGTAAACACATTTAAGAGTTAAATAGAGTAGAATTTAAAAAAAGAGCGGAAATAAATTATGTTCAAGAGAGGGATTTCTTTAATTGGATACCATATGTAAAACTTCTGCTATGTAATCAGACATATTAAACTTGTATTATAAAGACATGTCCATAATATCTAAAGGAAAAAAAATGGATTAGCTTGTGCAAGGTATATTAAACAACCACAAACCTTTGTACTATATACCACTTATAAAGGAAACAAGCCACTATGGGGCCAATGCAACTTTGGTTTCCCAGCTGGAAGACATAAACTAAATAAAAGTTTTTATGAACAACAATATACATGTATTTCCACTGACTCGGTCTCAGCTACTCTGTGCTACTGGATGACATCCAGCACCAGCTCCCCCAAACCTAACTTGGAAAAGTTGAACAGCGTTATAAAACTACCTCATGCTGTGAATTGCACAACTCCATTATTTATTTTGCAAAGAATAAACTGCATACGGGGTTTGTATCAATCTCTTTTTATAAATAAAGCCATTTTTTAAACATTTACCATACAGTTCATACTCTAAATAGTGGTATAAGTGCATCAAATAAATCAAGGGTAAATGTTTTTTTCCCCAGCCTACAGTATGTCTGGGTTATTGTACCGCAACTCTACTTTAACAGAGTTAATTCAAAGATTTTGCAGTCTGGACTGCACTGACTCTCTGAAGTACTGAGCACACGGGAGCACGAAGTATGAATCCAACAAGCCAGAAGCCATGTGTTAAAACAAATCATTTTTGAGCTACTGAGCACTGCACTCAAGTTTCGGAACATTCTAACTGGACTCATTCATTAACTTTTTGATGTGCATGCAGGCTCTTACAGTCATCCTTTGTGCTCTTTTAATTTACATATTTTAATACACACTTGAGATGACATTTAAGACTTGTAGTTACATCTCTTCTGAACATACAACACAGAAATGACAAAATATTATTTCCGTGCCCCTGCACATAAAAAGGACACAATGAGTTGTTGTTACAACTGGCCTCCAAATTGTTCTTTCTTTTATGTTTTTACACAAAGAAAAAAAAGAGGAAATATCTCGGAGGAAGGTGCAGGCTGCAGGACACAAAGAGGTACAGGAAAGGGTTTTAGCTATGCTGTGTACTCACTGAACTCTGAAATGTTCAATTATGGATGATATTGTACAATTATGATATTATGTTGCTGTTTACGGGGAACAAATTGCAGTACATAAGGACTGTCCATAAATATGATGGATGTGTCTCAGGAGAAGTATGTGGTTTTCTAGTGTGTGTTTGCAAATATATGCCTGCCGGTTTTAATTCAAACTGTGTCATATTAAAAAATTATGCTGACTTTTAAGGCACACGCAGCATCCATAAATTTTGCAGCCAAAAATGAAATGTTATTCATTCACAAAAAGTCCCACAATAGTTTCTGACTTAAGCAGTTTGTCAATAAAGTCATTCTGAGGCTGCTGCATTTCCTTGCCACTTTATATGCAAATCAATGCTATTGTTGAATGCTAGTGATCAACCTGAATTCATGAATTAAATATTCTCCTGCGTGCAGTACAACAAAATGTAGCACACTCTTTTCAATCAGTGCACATAACAAAGTCCACATGGATTATGAATGTCTGACAAGTAGGCAGAGATGGCTATTAGTGCCTGATGAGGAAAAGTACATGCTGGATGTAATGTACAACATGTCAGTCTATCAGCTGGACCATTTTGACATGACAAACCAGGCCACTGAGACAGAGATTTTCCCCTCAGGCAATATAGCTCATAGGATTAAACAGACTTAACTGCAGAGCTGCCAGAGCCAGACACAGATCCATAAGCCAATCAGCTTTTAACTGTGACTGAATGTGTATATATTCATGATTTCAACAGTAATTTAATTGTCAACTTTCTAAGACATGCTGATGCATATATATATATATATATATATATATATATATATATATATATATATATATATATACACACATACATATATATATATATATACACATACACATACACAGTACAGGCCAAAAGTTTGGACACACCTTCTCATTCAATGTGTTCCTTTATTTTCATGACTATTTACATTGTAGATTCTCACTGAAGGCATCAAAACTATGAACACATATGGAATTATGTACTTAACAAAAAAGTGTGAAATAACTGAAAACATGTCTTATATTTTAGATTCTTCAAAGTAGCCACCCTTTGCTTTTTTTGATAACTCTGCAAACCCTTGGTGTTCTCTCAATGAGCTTCATGAGGTAGTCACCTGAAATGGTTTTCACTTCACAGGTGTGCTTTGTCAGGGTTAATTAGTGGATTGTTTTCCCTTATTAATAAAAAAGCAAAGGGTGGCTACTTTGAAGAATCTAAAATATAAGACATGTTTTCAGTTATTTCACACTTTTTTGTTAAGTACATAATTCCATATGTGTTCATTCATAGTTTTGATGCCTTGAGTGACAATCTACAATGTAAATAGTCATGAAAATAAAAGGAAACGCATTTGAATGAGAAGGTGTGTCCAAACTTTTGGCTTGTACTATATATATATATATATATATATATATATATATATATATATATATATATATATATATATATATATATATATATATATATATATATATATGGATTTGTCTGGTCTGTTCAGGATTTCACATCCCCTTCAGAGCGCTCCGTCTTTGAACATCAGAGGTGAGAAAACTAGTGCTGTGTGTCCTTACACCCCATGTAAAATTTATAATGGGATGAGTGGCCCGCATGCATAAAGACACACATTTAGTGGAAAACTTCCCAGTCTAAAAATACATCAGGGACCGGTGAGCTCAAAATGTCTTTAACAAAGCTGAAACTTCGGGAGCGATCTGCATTCAACTCTCAACAGCTTACTCACCCTGCACTAAATAATTTACCCCATTCCAACTAATTAATATTAAAGACCCCCAAATGAATTTAAACTCATGAGGGACGACAAGGAACTTAAGAGTTCTTGACTTGAAGTGGAATAAATCCCAATACTTTATGTTTATGACAAAAATGATGTTAAAAAGATAAACCCAGATTGTATTTCTCTCAAGTACAACAAAAACACTATGTGAGGGAAATTCCCGCTAGATAAAAGGAAATCTATTACAGCTGCCCTTTGTGTGTTCTACTTTTTGTTATTGTGGGTAGTGCATGGCTTTGACAGGGCTGCAGTGGACAGTATTTGTTTGGAGAAAAAGCTATATATTATTTTATTTAGAATTATTTTAACATAGATACCATCAGTCTAAGTATCAGCATTTATATTTTAACATTTAACATGTATATGATATTCCTATATTTTTTAGATCTAACCTACATTATAGCACACCACATGTCACACCAACAGTCACCTACATGTTTCTTATGCAACATTACCTTTAACAGGACGTCCACATATACATTATGCTGTGACATTATCTCCCTAATGTCCCATTTGACTCCGGCCATTAGGAGCAACATTTGCTCGTAGTCGATGGCCTTGGCCGCAACAATCCAGTATATTGGTTTCCGAAGTTCACTGGTGGTTGACACCGTCTGAGAGAAGGAATGATGAATACATGTATGTGAGTTATATTCAACATGTTTTTGAGTGTTATATACGCAGCAAACACCTCATGAGGCAGACATGAAGTAAACGTCTCTTCGATTTTGGTTACATTCAAGTCATCATTTGCACAATATTTCCAAGAGTAAAGTCATAGCACAGGACATTCAATTGATGTTTGGGGAGAATAGACCTGTCTGTGTACCTGAACATTTTAAATGTCAAGTGGACAAAAAAAAAAAAAAAAAAAGAAAAGACCGGCATGGTTATGGGTGACAGATCATTTTCTCTTTTGTTGATGAAGAACAGCACTGAATGCTGGGTTGCAGTTACAAGGTAATTTGTCTCTACAGAGAAATAGGCTTCTAAAGTAAACAAAAAAGGCAGAGTGATGGACTCACAGCCACTGTCAGATGTTTGGTACAACCCCACCTGTAGCTGACAGTGATGACATAATATACAGTTTCATTAATTACACAGACTTCTGAAAGCAGGTATACCTGGGAATAAAACTGTTGCAGGAAGGGCTTCTTGGCTGCAGGCATCATTGTGTCCAGGTGGGACTGGAGGGATTCAAACTGTTCCGCCAGAAACACACTGAGAAAAAAACAGAAAAAGCCATTTATTTTTGGCACAGTGGTGGGATAGTAAGTTCTGAAAAATATTCTGGCGTGGCACATAACTAAAACAAAATTACCATGGGTTGTTTTTGTATTCCTCAAGAGTGACAATTCTATTAACTAAAGCTAATATTACTTTTGCTAAAATTTTGAATTGAAGCAACCAGAAATTTGAGACAGAACTTTAGAGGTTACCTCTGTTAAAAGGATAACGTGAAAATAGATAGCAGATGTTCCACTTCCCCAAAGGGTTTTCTTTCAATATAATTTCTTCTTGCACCGTTAAAACATCTACACCATTCTCTATTGTTGCAGAAATGTAATTTCTCCCCGTGATCATTACGGGTTAATGTCATGGATAATCTAATTATAAATCAAGGACCCTCTGTATGTGTCTGTGTGTGTCATCTTTTCTTCTTTTTTTTTTTTTTTTAAACAATGAACTGTGAAACTGAAATGACCCGCAAGGGCAAAAGACGTCACACGCAGCCTGATGTTGTACAAGCCTCTGTACAGCTACATCTGTAGCGGGTTTATTGACTGCGGTTCACCAGCTCTGACTGCAGTTCACGTTTTGCTGCTACCAACGTTACGTGATTGCTGGATACAGTATACCAACTCCCAGACTACAGTGTTGTCGCAACATAAATTATAATCTAGCCTCAACTCTGCACTTTGGGAAAACTACCTGATTTCCAGTCCTACCCCACAAAACAAAGTATCATTTATGTCCAACATATCAGGTTTTTTTTATACAATGAATCAGAGATGGGGACTCGAGTCTGAGACTCTGACTCAAATCACACTTAAGTCGCACAAACAGCTGACTTCAGACTTGACTTGCGAATAGCATATATCGTCACAGGTAACAAGCCAACCATCGCAAAGTGTTGTGCTAATGCTGGGAACAGGAAAATTGTATCTTTTATAGTTGTATCCATATGATGTGACAGATTTAGATTACTATTTCACCAGGTTGTTGTTAAATAGCAATACAGAAAGTATCAATTCTCACATTTGCACCATGGTTGGTGTATTAACTTTCAATATAGATGTTTCCCTCAAACTTTGAACAGTGAAACATGTAATGTATGATGAGGTTGGGCTTTACAGACAGTTAGTAACACAGACAAACATGTATTCTTTGGTGCAGATACCAAAATGTTGAAAAATACAGGAAATTGAAACAGAGTTCTTAATTTGTGTTTCTTCAGATTGCATTGCAGTAAACCCCATAAAGTTCCTCCTACAACTGATTTTGATACTGTACTGTATGGATGGTAGCTACAGGACATGCTCTGAATTCATAAGATTTAACAATACAGTGTTAGGGACAGATCAGATGGCCAGAGACATGAGACTTGACTTGGACTCATGGAAAAGACTTGACTTGAACTTGCCCCTCAAAGACTTGAGACTTTACTTGGACTTGAGCTCAAAGACTTGAGACTCGACTTGGACTTCCAAAAAATGACTTGTGAACATCTCTGCAATGACTGGATTTCTATAGGGGAAGTAGCAGAAAAGTAAATACAGGGCAAAACAAAATCAATGTGGAAAGAACTAATACCCCTGTTCCACTGTGACTGAATAAAGACCTGTTGAGTGGCGCTGATCTGTGGCTCTGATGTTTTACCGTACACTAAATAAAAACAAAAGGGAGCAGGTTTGAGTTCAGGGCTAAGTCCAGAGTTTAACAAGCCTGACTACTGCAGTACGGCGCAGCTCACTTACCTTGAACACTTAAGAAGAAAACTCGAGACTTGAGCCCCATGAGCGGCCTCCTCACACTGTGCTGCCTCTTGAACCCAATTTTGCTTTGAACTCAGCAACCAAGTGAACAGCAATGTCATACTCAGAGTCATGTACCTTCCATCTACCTTCCTGTTCCGTAAGGGACCGTTCGGTAAGTATGGAATGGACCACCGGAGGAAAATAGGGGAGGGTCATGTCTTTTTATTCTTTGTTGAGGGGAGGGTCACCCAAAATGTTATGTCTAGTTTCACACAACTTTTGTATTCATGAAACAGCAACATTTCAAAATGGTTTGTTTGGAGCATATTTATCCATGTAGCTCTCAGTCTCGGCCCCCGCTACCAGATGGGCTTGACCCATGAGTTTGCTGGGAGGCATAGGGAGCACTGCATTGTTTAAAGAAATGAGTGGAATAATTATGTCTGGCATGACATGATATTTTATAAATATTTAAAATAATACAAAACAACTAAATGGTGGTAGGTAATATATCTGATTTCATATACTGCTTTAGTAAAAAAAAAAACAATATTAGCCTACCTGGCTGTTGATGGGAGCAGCAGGACGTAAAAAGCGAAAATTACTCTTGCATTATGTCTGCAAATCTTGCCGTGCCAATGTTTCAATAAAGGTTTAATAAATACCATGTATATACATTTGATGTCCGCTTACTAATTGAATGCACGTTTTGTGTAGATTTGAACTTGTATACGTTTTATTCCACTTTGTATAAACGGCGAAGTGGAGAGGCTTCATTCACCTGTTTGGAGCTGGCTGGTGAATGTGACGCGCGTAGGACGTTTTTGTGGATCTACCAATTGCTGTGGATTTTTGTGTCTGTTACAGTCTATGTAAAATATACAATGACTAGCCTACTGACAAGTCCACATCAACCAGTTTGTGTGTTGAATTTTTTACCCAGAGTGCTTTGGTGAATGGTCTCAATGTTTTCTTTTATTTCATGTGAATACTAGTTAACTAGATGAGTTACTTAGTATTTGAAGTAATGCAGTAATTAGAAGTGTGCATTTAGTTTCCATGCTTATTGTGTTTCCACAACAATGTTAGTGAGTAAATCTACTGAAATGGCCACCATAACAGAGGAGTGTGATGTATAAGATGAGAATGCAGAGGTTAAATCACGTATGTCATGGCTGCAAAAAATCAAAGGGCGTCTGCACATCTTTACCAAGTGTTAACCAGTACAGAAGATATCAATAAATTGATGGGGAGGGTCATGCCTCTTTTTGCAATTATTTTAGAGGGTCATAGAACACTTTTCACTGGCGAAAGGAGGGTCAAGACTATTTTAACTAAAGGTCCCAGAACTCCTCTGGTGGCCCTTTATATAAATAACAAACATTCCCTAATCAGCTGATAAACAATCTGAGCGATATTTTTAAGAATACTTAAAGCTTTAGTGTGTAACTTTTTTATATTAATGAACGTCCGTTACATTCAAGCCATTGCCAAATGAGTTGCTAAGCTAAGCTAGCAAAGCTAATTAAGACTATCAGCTCCACACAACTCTCTCAATATGGCTGTGTTCAGAGGATTGCCCGCAGAAACTCGAGTAAAGATAATCACCTCTTCTGAAGAGTCCATCATGTTTTTTTAGTCCTCCGTGTCCTCCATGAGCTACTAGCAACTGCGTGGAGGGGTGGAGGCTGTGCACGATCACGTAAGGCTTGTATCATGTGGACGCACCGACAGTTTTGTTGTCATTACATAGAATTCCTCATGGGGGCTACAGAAAGTATGCACTATAGCTTTAAAGCTGCAGTGGGTAGAATAAAAAAAAAAAAGGCGGGATTTCAAGTAGTGAGACCTCTTCCTACAGCTCTCCCTCTCCGCTCTTTGTCGGACAGGCAATGCAGGCTTAGAACAGGCAATAGGAACACTGTCTCTCTGAATAACCTGTGATTGGCCAAAGTCTCCTGTCACGGGCTAGATTTTCTGAAGCCTGAATGCAGAGCCAAGAGGAGGTGCACAAGTCTGGTTTTCTCTCAGACCACTTGAATTACAATATGCTGAAAGATTATTGCTGCATGACGCCAAAAATAAAGTTCCCACCTGGCTTTAAAGGGTGGGATATATGATTTTAAAAGTTCTGGCTTAACTTTAATCCTTCAGCTGCTCATTTTCTCCACATTTCTCTCTTCACTTTTGATGACATGAAACATTTTCGGAGCTGTTCTCATCACATGGAAAAGGCCTCTAAATGAGTCTGCTAAGTCAGTATTTTTTCTTAAACAATCTTCTCCTTTTAAACCATCTGTTTTTCAGGAAAGATTGGTAAAAACAGAAAAGCATGAGCCTTAGGTAAGGTTTACAATTACTGCATGGTAACCCCAACAGCAATCTTGATATTAAAAAGCAATAATTAAGTGTTGTCTAGTTAACGCTAAATCTGAAAGAGCTACATAAAAACACAGCCAGCAGAGTGGACATTTATTCTTTTTATGGAACAGAGGAAATTACATTAAGGTTAGCTGGAACAGCTTGTGTTTACCTCGGCAACATGGTGCAGTCTGGAAAAGAAAAAAGCACACCCTGCAGTTCACACTTATCTGATCACACTTGTATAAATACGACAACTGAACAACAGCTAGAAGGGCGAACAACAGGAAGAGAGGCACCTTACAGAGCTCTTATCTTTAATTTCTGCTCAGAGGTCATGTCGCTCACAATACACACTTAGGCTATCTGCCTTTTCTAAAAACTATTCAGAAATAAAAAAACATTGCATGCTGTTCTGCCCAGAATAAGTCTGACTTCCTCTCCCCAGGGCATCTTTTCCTTTCAAACTTAACCCAAGAAATAGCTTCACCTCTGCACTTTAGCTCTTTTACTTTCATTATTCTTCTAAGCTTGTTGGCTGCCTCGGATATAAGAAAAACCTTGTGTGACAGAGTGTTAGCCTATTCAGCATTTTTGCAGCGCTGTCATCTGGGCCTTTGGTTTACAGACTTTCATTATAAAGCACTTGTACACTGCCGACTTCTCAGGGTCCAAGAGTTGTCACAGACAATAGTTTAACCTAATTATGTATGAGAGCACTTTTGTGTTTTGTGTGCGTTTTGTGTGTGTGTGTGTGTGTGTGTAAAGAACAAAGAGGGTGAATAACGACATACAGTAAGCGGAGCACAAGGGGGGTTTAAAGGGTTTAACACAAGTAGTAAAGTATAGGGAGTAAGCTATAAATTCTAACTAGGGGTAAAATAAGTCTCTGTCTCTTTTTCTATTTCAACAACCTTGTTTTCAATTAAAGAGGCTTTATTGACACACAAGCACACACTGCAGGTAGTGCAACTCTTTGATGGCCAGGCATGTGTGATACTGCCTAATTAAATTATGACCGCCTTGAGGCGAGGCAGCGAGCAGGAATCGGCCTCTTTAACTTGATAATAGAAAATGTTTTAAAGAACATAGCTGCCAAGTTACATCACACTGTCACGACACGCAATTGATGACATGAAATCTTTCTTCTGACAAGAAATTTTCTCCCCCATAATAGAGGATTTAAGACCAATAATGCTGTGTGCTGTCTTAAGGTGTAATTACATTGCATACTTATAATTACTTCAATCATTGCATGGTTTATGTTTACTTGAGTGTTGTGTAGAGAGTACTTACAGAGACTCAGTGGCCACCACCCTCTGTGCTAGCCCATAAAGAGTCCCACTGTTAGTGAGGACCACCATTTGACTGAGATGGGGGCTGGGCACCTTCTCCTTTTTGTCCTCTGCTGTGCCGTGGACTCCAGCATTTTCCCCCACTGCCTCCTGGGAGACACACAGGTGGACAGGCAAGTGAACATGCAGAGTCAAAAATGCATATTCATTATATTCTTGCCATTTCAGTTTTCAGAGACACTTTATAACTTGTGAGGCACGAAATTGTTCACCTTTTTTTTCCAAATTGCGTGGGTTGCTTGCACCCTGTTATACTACGCTTGAAAGAATGTTATGAAAAATATTATGTTTAATATTACTGAGAAATATGTTCAATTATTTCTAACCATAAGTGTTAATCTGTTAGAGTTTCTGCGTAGGTGCAGCTGTGGAAAAGCCCGCTGTTACTTTAACAGTTAACCTGACATAAAAGATGTTTTACTTACAAAAATGAAGACAAAATGTAGATGTGTGCTGGTAGGTAAGCATAATCTGAAATTCAATCAACCTTGTGGAACTCTGTTACATCCAAAGCACACACACTCTAAAATTCTGCTGACCAAACACTCCTCAACAGCAAGCATTTAATCTTCCTTTTGATATATTCCACTACACCTCTCCATCCAACAACCCCTTTTATCCCTTCATTTCAAAAACAATTGAAATAGAAACGGAAAGATTTCAACCTAAATCCCTTTCCATCAATCACAATAAGCTATATCTGCATACAAAGCCAGTGAGATTCCATACAAAAGGGCAGGTCATATTATTTTCTATAAAGGGATGATGAAGAACATTGGCATGTAGAGCTTTATACCCTGCAGCTGCAAAGCCCCCTGAAACAGCCTCTGGGAGACCAATAGCAATCCCAGGTAATAAATGAACGGGAGCTATTGGTGCTATACCTTATGAAACACTTACATACTGTACTTCTTTGCAATGTGGATGACCAGTGGACCAACTTTTATTACAGACTGCACCAAGTACAGACACATTATTACATAATGTACAAATAAATGCTTATGTAATTTCTATTAATCTGAAAAAATCACAGACTATAACATGAAAACTTGTGTGGTAACAGGCCTACATGTCACTAGTTCTTCATCAATGAAAACTAGAAAGAAAGCAGAAAGTAGGCAAAATATCTGTGCTGAAGACAAAGCAGTGCTGTTAAACAGGCAGTGGTGTTCACAGCTCTAAGAAGATGACGTCTTATGTTCCTCTACGGCAATCTATTCACTAAAATAAGATATATAAACAGCCCATCATACAGAAAAAAAATGCACAGTGTGCAGTTACGCCAATGGTGTATATGGTGAATATGTGAAAACTGCAAACTTTCCACAACCTCAGTTATCTCTCTGCATGTATTCAAACCATTATCAGTCTGAAATAAAATATTATCTCATTCGGAAGACTAACACTTGAATTATATTACCTCTACAGCTAAGGGAATCTAATGGCTTCCCCATGGAGAATGCAATATATCTCCCCCGAGAGCAACTTTGCAAATATAAACGCTGTCACTAGTTAAAAGTCAGATAAGTGAATAAAATAAGACAGTAAATTAAATGAAACACTGATGGTAAAATCTAATATTACAAGCCTTAAATAAGTTAATTATGAATCCGTTACTCACAACATATTATTGTTAAGGATATTTTTTATGTTTTTAAACCAGAACTCACATTACAAGTTTTAAAACTTCTGACGTATATGCAACCAGAATTGAGAGGACAGGACAAAAAGTACATAGCGATCTTTAGTCCACGGCAGATTTTTTTTGTCCTTTGGCAAGATGCTGCAAAGCATTCACAGCATGACTCGTCTACACCAAAGCATTCACAGCATGACTCGTCTACACCAAAGCATTCACAGCATGACTCGTCTACACCAAAGCATTCAGACCTTGGCCTTTGTTCAGCTAAAACTGCTGAAAGTGTGGTTATTGTGAGCTTAGGACAAAGGGAGAACAACTAAAGCTCCAAATTAAAGATGCACTTTGTTGTTACTTATTTATTCAATCACTTAAGTGTACATATGTTTTATCATCATCATTTTTTTAAATGATTTGTGGCACATTTTCCATAACCTCTACGTCACAACAAAGTTCATGTAATTTCCTTGAGTCCTCCTGTCATACATATAGAAAGGTGATTAGTACACACTTTCAATTGCGACAAGTGACTTAACATTTTGGCGACGAATGCACTCCAGGGAAGGGAGCAAAAATGATGAGTTTTAATATGATTTGTATGTACATGTGTTTTGGTTTTGAACAAGTTACAACACCTATCTTTAGGTTTAAGAAATAATTGTGTGACATAGCCTTTTCTCCTCACACTCAATCTCTTCCCTTTTCTAACATTGCAGTGTGTTGCCTTTAATTATGCTGTATTATACGGACTTCTATCATTGGATTGCATCATGAAAGTCACACTGGTAGTTGTATATTCTCCTTTGAATTAACCAACTCAATTTAACTTTGGTTGCATTGGTCTGACATTACAGCAAAGTCTGGTATGGTCTATTTTTAATCTCTCCGTGTGAGGCTTGACCTTTCATTGAATGTGCCCCTCAAGCATAAACACTATATGCAAAAAAGTAAAGAAAAATGCTTCTGAAAGACTGTCGGGAAATGTAAGGTTTCTTTTCCAACTGCATAAAACTCTGTAGGGAATCTTCAGGTAAAAGCAAATGTTAGACTAAATACAAACGGTTTAAAAAAAAAAAGGAAAACCAAATAACATTTGATTTTATGCATCTAAATCCAATTCTGAAGCGAGAAACACATTTTAGAGGTGCTTAGGGTGACACTGAATGTGATACAGCATCTGCCTTGAGTGTCTACTTTACGTTGATTAGTTCATTAGATGCTTGATCTACTATAATTTTATGTTCAAAATGTCAAACATGATTTACTGGAATAGCATTATCATAATTTCCCCATTGTTGTTGCCCTTTGGTACCCCGAAATATCTACATTATTTTTTAGAGATAAACATGCTAATCTTGTCAGATGCTGAGACATCTAGCATCTTAATAATACAGTAGATACAAATACTTTCATACAATTTGAATGATTCTGTCTGTTAGGGTTAGAGATGTTGAGGTGAGGAATCTTATTTCTTCCCATTAATGAACTCCTACAAATGAGAGATTAATTTTGCTTAACCGTCTTTTTAATCCTGTGGCAATTATGAATCCCAGTTAACTTTGTGGTTGTTGGCAGACATGCATCAAAATGCAGCTGCTGGAATGCTCAGATTGATCAGAAAACAGGTAAAAATAGATTAATACTTCTAAAAAAATAAAATAGCTTCGACATCAACTCCTCAGTCATCATTACAGACCTACTGTGATCAACTGTAGCGCAACTTGTTTTTCACTTGATATCCTCAAAGACACGACTGCACAAACAATTATGGTTCCGCTTTTATGAAGACACTCGATCAAAATGACAAATGACTTCAGTGAGATAAAAGTAAACTAACTCCATACGTCTGCTTCCTTGCCAAGTCCGTGCAAAAGAACGCCATATTGGACAAATTAAGCACCAGTAATAGATTTTTCAAAGTCGTACAAGGACCTGAAAAACTGGGGATGAGGCAGACCTTTCCGTATAGCATGACTTACAGTGAAGAGGTCATACTTCATTTGATTTACACCCTGCAGCTGCTGAAGATATTTAGAATGAGTTTCTCTGCTGTCCCCATGAGATAAAATAGTGAAAATGCTGGTCTATTGTATTTGTTTGTGATTATTTTCAATATTTGCTACTGAACAATTTTTGGTATATGGCATGTGTGTGAAGTATCTATCAGTAGCTGTAGTGTGCAGTGTAGTACTGTATAAGAATAGTCTAATACACCACATAAAATACAATTCACAGGCAACGTTAGAGCTAAAACTATTAGTTGATTCAGCGATTCGTTTTTTTTAAACTAACTAGTAAAAAAATCCCAAACATATTCTTTGGTTTCCCCTTCTCAGAGGATTTGATGCATTTCATTGTTTTATATCCTAGTAAACCCAATATCTTTGGGTTTCAGATACCTTGGGCAAGTTGAGATTCCAGTCATTAGCATGTGAGAAAAAGTCTTAGCCTTACAGAGTCGATTTATTGTTAATAGTTTCCCGTTTTCACAAATGGACAAGGAAAATGAGGGAAAGAAATCAAAGTTTTGACAAAAGCAAAATTAACATGAATTGAATTAGTGGATGCGAGACGCTTCATTGAATCTATTATGACAACCATATGAATTATTTCCTCTGTGAAAAAACAATACGTAACGTGCATCCAAGCATGGTAAAACAGTTTTACAATGAAATACTCTCAATTTGCTTTTGTTGTATTTCCCAGAGCAGTCTCAAAGCCAGAGCCAATGACTAAGCACACACTTTTCACTCAGCAGATACTCACAAATCACACAACTTTTCAGAAAAAGTTTACAAATAGCTGGAGGCAGCTTCCTTTCCATACACCTGACATCAATTTGGCAGGTTAAAGGAAGGAAAATATGCTTGTTTTCATGTCTCACTATGAAGACATTCACCTCAGTGTGTTAGAATATTAGTGTTCTGAATAGCATGACATAAGCGCAAATATGTTATGTAAATGTAAGGAAACGGGCAGCCACACTAGATTATCCCCCATAAACAGGCCTTTATTTTGAAATATGAACAGTCAACTAAGACACAATGCTTCAGCTGATGAGGCTTTATTAATTCTGTGGTAGCAGCCATCTATTTAGTTACAAAAAGAACCAATTATGTGAGCTTGGAAATTATACTAAATAAACATCATATTCGGCAATTAAAGTAGGACTAAAGACTAAAAAGTGATGGCATGAAGTTACAGTCTCTGTATTCAATTTCATTTGGGGAAATTCTGAAAGACTGGCTAGTCTAAAGACCAACAGCCAGTTAAACAAGTGAGGCCAAAAGTAAATTTGAAGCCCTGCAGGTAATAAACAAGGTTGGCATCCCCTAAGGCAGATGTACTGCAGGGTACAATTTCTTCAACACTGGTACAGAGGCACAGAAAGCAGTGCAGCGATAAAAGAACCTGAATTACTGATACACAAGAACAAAGCAGGGGGACCACTAAAACCTGCTAAGTGGTGCTTGAAAAATGTTTATTAGAGCATATTCTTTAAAAAAAAAAAAAAATTGGTTGCAATTCTATCCACATTCTGCTCTAAAAAAAAAAAAAAAAAAAAAAAAAAAAAAAAGTGTAGAAGAGATAGTATTCAATATGCTTTCTTTAAACAAGCTCCATTAAATAAACCTACTGTATGGGAGCAGACTGACATTTAATTAGTGAATGTTAAGTATTTTAATCTAACAGTTTGGGAGTAATCAACACAGTTATGTAAATTATTTAATCAGGACGGAGGTAGTAGGAGGTCTTCACTGATGACACAATAATTAAGATTTCCCCTGAGGCAAATCTGCCCTAATCTAAATTGTTTGTTCGAGACAAAAGTAATGACAGAAAATATATCAGCAATATTTCACACTGCTATGCTTTGCAATGATGCCTCAATGACGGCACATAAAATTTAGCTGCACAAAAAATAGCATACGTAAAGGTGCAGATTTATTAGATGTTGAATATTAATAAGATTATGTGTTACTTTTAGTGATATAATACAATATTATACACTGCATTCATTTTCAAATTTACTTTTCTGAATTACTGTAACATTTTAGTTTTTAAGCTATACTAGCCTGACTGCTATGCTAGCCATTAGCCCTTTGCTAACATGGCAGCTAACGAACCTTGCATGCGTTGGACTAGTAATTATAATAGTTTTTTTAGGAGATCCAGAGCTTAAGATATAACAATAAACAAAAATGTAAATAGTTACAACAAATACCATTGGTTAATAAAAAGCCATAGTTTAAGGACATATAAAATCCAAGTCCACATCAAAGCTTCTTTTTTTTTTTATTTGCCTTTCCATATTAAAAGCCATTGTCCTCCATTTCATTACACTTTGAATACTTCTTATGGCAAATAATTAAAGTTCACAGGTGATGTTTGAACAAAAACTGTACTTCTGCCCATTGTACTTAGAGAAAAGGAAATATCTCTGTGGGTGTCTGAATGCTCGATGCAGGAATGGAGGGAGGGGACAATTATTTTCTTTGTAAGCTCACCGTGTTTTAATTATCTGTCTGATGTTTGTGCTCAGGCAGAAGTGACCCTTGAGGTAATGAACCATTTAAAGAACTCTGGATAACACCTTTGGCATACAAGATGTCAATAATATATTTTACTGATATAAAGGCGCAAAAAAACATTTGTCTCTTTTCATCCATAAAACTCTTGTTGGACTGTCACCACCATATATAGCATCTATGCTGAACTGGACCAGAGGACCTTACCAAACTCGCTCAACATATTGCCTTATGCTTCATGTCACACAGATTAACTCAGTTTGGTAAATCTTCTTTTAGTTTCTATGCACCAAAATCATTAAACCACCTTCAATGTTCACTTAAGCTGGACACTATTCCTACCCTTGCACATTTTAAGATGTTAATTTCAGATCACTTCACTGTGTGATTGTTTTCATTGAGTATTATTAACTTGTTTTGTGCTTCATGTTTTATGTGTCTTGTATCTCGGCATCACTGAAAATGAGGGAAACCTCAATGATATCCGAGATTCTTAAAAAAAAGGTTATGATGATTAAAGCACAAACAATAAATCCAGTGCTGACAACACTGGAAATCACTTTGTGCTCAATGCTTGAAAAGTGCTATATAAATAAAATTATTAAATTTGATTATTATTATGCTTTGAGGAGATTAAAGACATTTAGTTTGACTCTTACTATGAACTCTCTGTGACAGCAATAGTCAAATCGAGACAGAAATGCTAAAATTAGGATTACACCATGTTTTAAATGTTGAAAAAAAATGCTCATCTCAGGAAACTATATTACAAAAAAAGGGGCAAATGAATGGAACTACATAAATTACATCAACAGACCATCAGTATGTTCTTGCTTTATCAATTTTTTGGATTTATGCTCATATTTCTTTGAGAATAATACACTTGATACTTACTCAATACACCTGACAAAACGTTGGCCTACAATGTTATTAACACTGGCAAGTGATCATCATGGTCTTAATACATTTGAGAATTTTTTTTCATACTTCTGTGTGGTCTCGGTTTCATTTCTGACCAAAAACATCATCCTTTTTGTCTGCATCCACAGTAGCTACAGTTGAAGGTCAAACTCTGCAGTCTCTCAGTCATGCTGTAGTGTCTGTGTTCTTACCGTCAGGCACTGACAACTCTTCATCGATGATCAATAATTAATGTGAATGGTACAAAACAGAGTCAGCATGTGGAAGTAATGGCACCTTTCAGCTAGAGCTTATATATAAAAAGATTCTTTGGGTGTTTTTTCTAAGAATGCATTTGTGCAACTGCATTTATTCAAAGCCAAACCATAATTTTATTAGGAAATTTTGGAAAGCAGCACCACACCAAAGCCTTCGGGAGGAATTTCTTTACTTGATTCTGTCACCTTTGCTAACATCCAGAAGTTGAGAAAGAACAGCCTGCCTGTCCTTAAGGGCCTTTCTATAGTGTGCACAGGCGAAAGCGAAAACAAGTTTTGTTTGTCTGTAAGGTATTAATGCTGAAATGGTTTCCCCATGTGGACCAACAGCATTGCTAAGTATGAAGACATCAAGCATTAAAGCCAGTGAGCTTATCTACCCTTGTGTAATAATTAGAAATTAAACACTGGAATTCTCAATGAAAAGAAAACATAAAAATAAACGTCTAGGGAGGGATTTAAAAACAGATAAGAGCAAAGCTTTGAATAACACTTAAAAAACAGGGATATAGCACAAGTTTGATGTCTATCAATCCCTGCTTTTTTTTCATCCAACAGATCAAAGACAAGAGGCTGATATATTCAGCCGGCTGAAAATGATTCTTAATAAGGATAGACTGTTAAAACAGATATGTGTGTGTGTGTGTGTGTGTGTGTGTGTGTGTGTGGGTGGGGGTATATGTATAATAATTGTGTGTGGTAGGACTCAAGTATAATGATACTCTGCTACCCTTTATTGTATTCATATGGGACATGTAATCTCCTTCCCATAATGCCTTGGGGAGAAAGTGGCACTAAAGATCTGTATCGATCAAAGTGAAGAGTGCGGGATTTCAGGTCCACAGGGGAAGAAAACAGCAAACCTCTATGGCGCATTTTAGATTTTATATAGGCCGTACTTTTCAACTTGCTATTTTGTTGAACACAACACCAACCAAAAGCTTGGTTTCAGCATTTCGCATACAACGCTACTGCAAGTGTAGCCTGGGGAAGCAAACTACAGGGATAGGCTCCTTACACTAAGTAGCCACAGTCTGCATGCAGACCATGGGTTTATCTTGACTCTGACCAATTCTATGTTTTTCTAAAGTGCTGAGTCGGAACCACCTCTGCTGGAGCATATATTTTCTTATTGGGTTTCCCTGCACGTCTATCGTTTTTTTGTTTTTTGTTGAGAAGCTCAATTTTGAGCAACAGCCTGAGGTAGATTTGAGGTGGGTATGGGAAGCCCTATCAGTCAGCAGCATTAGACACCTGAGGAGAGCCACAAACTTCCCTTCAGTCTCAAGTCTGCCGGATCCATCATTTGAACTGTGTGACGTAATGCTATACACCTGGGAGGTGGACAAGAAATAGTTTACTCAACATAAATGGCTGATCTGAGAAAATATATGCAAATTATTCGAAATCCTTTAAAGGCCCTAAAAAACTATTTTCTCAATCAGCGTGTATATAAACACAAAATAATATAATAAAGTAAGATGCTTAAACTTAGCCACATTCAAGCATCAGTATTCATCTAGAGCTGAAACAATTAGCTGAGTAATCAAGTGAGAGGAAATGAAATCTACAATACTTAATAATTAATCATTTAAGATTTTTTAAAGCAAATTGCCAAATAATTCACCAGTTCTAGCTTCTCAAATGCTTGCTTATTTTCTTTTTTAGTGCTAAATTGAATGCTTTTGCATTTTTTGGAACCAAAAAGCAAGACCAAGGTAAAGGTAAGGGACTATAGCGATATCCAGGAACCTAGCCTGGCTCATTCCCCTTTCAAATAATACTGTAGCAAGGAAGCTCTGACCTAATAATCCTAAGAATTGTGGCCTTTTGAAAACCAGCGTTTGCAGAAAAAAAACTTAAAAAGCAACAAAACTTTCAAATGTTGTTCCCCAGAAAACAAAAAAACAAACATCCTTGATTTGAAAGGTTCAGTAAACTCTAATAGCTTTATAATTCTGTAATCGCCCTTATCGTGAAGGTGGAGGAGTTGAGAAGTGATCTCCAAATTGAAGTGTCTCACTCTATCGTGATTGACTTCTTACTCCTCTCCAATCCATTCCATTCCATAGAGATTTATGGGAAAGTCGAGTGGACTGCCTGCCAGGCAATTACTGTCAAGTGGATTCTATTGCACCTCTTTGTCACTCTAATACTAGAAATTTGGTTCTCATCAGATTAATGTCAAAGGGAATTAGGGCCTTCATCTATTTTGTGCGACACCACCCGGCACCTCAAAGCCTGTCTCTGGCAACTTATTTTCCTGTAGTTGCTGGTCCACTCACCTGCTTTAAGAAACACGATACGAGAAGAAACTAAGTGTAGGTTGTATACTTGAGTTAAGAACATGAATGAACCAAGCTGAAGTGTATGGAGAATGCAGAATACAAATGAAAGGATTTGTAGTGCGTAATTTTGCTTATCACCATGTCTGTCACACTGGGAGATGTGAGACAGGAAGCTTAAGTTGCAGGGGGATCAACTGTCTCCTTATCACAGCTGAGGAGCATGACCTACAGCTGGGCCTATCAATGAAGTGCGTTCCACTGGAATAAAACCCCAACAAAATGTCAATACTTGTGATATCCTGACAACTACAGTACTGCCTATAAACAGGCACACAATGTAGCTTAATTATGATCTATAATCCCTGTCAAATGGCAATCCCCTCTAGTTTGTTGCACCATTCACAGAGAGACAGCAGGCCACAACAAAAAGGCAAGTCTGGACAGTGATGTGCCCTCATGAGACACAAAACTAATGACTGGGTTCACTGTGCAGTGTGTGTGTGTGTGTGTGTGTGTGTGACATTAGCCACACTCTCATGAGAGGCAGCGTGCCTGTGTGTGTTAGCTGTGCCAAGACAGCCACAATCACAAAACATGCTTAGAGATTCTAGAGTAGCTCTGCTACTGACAGAAGAGAGTGTTAAAAGTGTGTGCTCAATGTAGTAGTGACCTACAGTAGCACTACAAACCTGTGTGTTAATTTGTCAAAATTTGTTAAAGTTCCCATTTCTTTGTATACGCGTTTTGTATGTGTGTGTTTTGTGTGTGTGTGTGTGTGTGTTTTGTGTGCATCTCTGCAAGCACCCTCACTGCCAGATGACTGCTGCCAACACAGAAATTACCCGTCTTCTCATTCTTGTTTCAGTGCCAGGCATGGAAAAGCCCCACTCTACGCAAAAGCCGAGTACCCAGAAGCGAGCGTATGAACACACATCTAATCAACTCATCACACATTGTGGGTTGACTTCAGTAATTGTAAGACTCCGATCAAACAACAAAAAACCCAACACAATTTCCAGCCGCATGATCTTATCATCATGCCTGGGCCGACAGTGAACACTGAAATAAATACACATACAAACACGCCGTTGTATATTCAGTCAGAAGCACCAATAAACTGGGAGGAACGATACAAGCAGTTGTCTGTGCTGAGAGTTGAGAGCATGTAATCACTGGCAAAAAGCTACTAAAGAGGAGGCAATAGGACAAACATAAAAATGGAAGGAGGAAAAGTAAAGGAAGAAATGAAAGAGTAAGAGTTGGAAAAACTGAGGTTTAAAAGAGTAAATACTGAGTATTGAGAGAAGTGAAAGGATAGTGGACCAGAGTTGGCCTTAATTGCAAATGCTAGCCTGTGTCAGTTCTTCACAATGATGCCTGCAGCAATGGCTCTCAAAAGCTGCCACAGCTGAACTTTCTGGCAGGGACAATATGGCCACAAATAGACCATTGTGACACGGCACGGTCATCGAACCTGGCCCAAGCAATATCACTAAAGGACTTGAATTTTTCTTTGAGGCAAGGATTGTAAGTAAATAATTATTATATACGACAGCTGATTCCTTTCAAGTAAAATAATCAGGTAAAGATGATACTTTTGAACTAGAAACTGGTGTTGATGAAAGACTGTGTGATCAAACATGATGTAACAAGTGTTTTGTGGAAAACGAATATGTGAACAAGGCAGTTACACCTCTGCCACTCTCAAACGTTTTTCCCTAACCACACAACCTCGAAAAACACTCAGTGAAATATTCAAAGTCAAAAGGGAGTGAACTCAAAATGAAAAGTGTCAAGCGCAGAGAAGCGTCGGAGTTTCGGAGAGGTAATCAAGAATAACGGAGGCAGAGAAATAGAACATAGACGAGGTGATGATCTTTTACTTTTCCCCCGTGGTACTCCCAATTTAAGCTAAAGCCACTCTGTACCTGAGACGAGATGAGATGGAATCTTGTTGCCGTTCATATGGGACTCTGAGTCATTACTAGCACATTGGTTTTGGAATCAAACAGTTGTGACGGCAAATCAGGGGAACAAAACCGCAAGGATTCGGCTGCTCAATTGAAATGCAGTGTGTAATTAACTTTATAATCTGTTTACAAATGAGGTCTACCCTGCTGCAATCTCTGGAGTGTTTGGGTGTGTGTATTTGTAAGCAGTGGGAGTGTGTTTGAGTACTCAACGTGAATACATTCTCACTTTGGAGTGGAGACACCTACATTTAAAAGTGCGGGATTTATAATCCATATGTTAACTAGATATAAGTTATAAATGACAATATACTGTACATTAGCTGTGGTAATAAGAGAGCTAAAGAAAGTGTGCTTTTGTGAGATTTTTGTGCGCAGATCATGATGTGAAACACAGAAGAGCAGAAAAAGACAGAGATGAAAGAAAAAGGGGGAGTGCTGCGTAAGCTTGGAAAATAGGGCATTTTTCCAACATTGAATGATTTATCGAGATGAGCTGAAATAGTTTTGCATATGAGAAAGGACAGACTAAAAGCATTTGCCAATACATTAGAGAAAGGATGGGTGTAAATACAAAGTCAGAGTCAGTGTCCTCCCTCTAAAGGGGTTTTAAATAGATCTAATATCACGCGGCCTATGATGGCCACAAAGTGATATGATTATGCTCATCTGAAATGCGCGTGTTCATGCACGGGTTAAAGGTTTAACATTGTTTTTTTTTTCTCTTAAGAGAACTCTCTCTCACTCACAAAAACCCACGTCTCTGTTCTCTTTCTCCACATAGTCTGTCCATTAGTCTGTCTGTGTTCATTTGATCAGGTAAACAGTTCAGAGAATAAACATATTCTCCACAGCTGAGCACCAAACTTCTCTCATATTTGAAATGCCTTGCAATTTAGCGAGAAAATAATTGGGGTATAAATAGTTGCTATAGTACCCCCTGAGGGAAGAAAATATGGTGCTGCAGTACACTGCTTAATACGATTTAAAGTTTTGATATTCATCATTATTTTCTGACTTTTATCGGTTTTCTTCCCTTTGACTTCGTTTTCTCCTCCTCCTTAGTCCAACCTTGAATTGCAAAGCCATAAACATCACAGTAAAAGCAGCCAGCATTGCTATCCCAGTTAAATGCCCTCATTCTGCACTGTCAAATAAATACTTTGGATGCTGAGTGCTTCCTCCTATGGAAAACTGCTGATTATATCAACAATTCACTCCGTTCACCTTGCTTCACATTCTGATAGGATGTACATTTAAGATGAGACTGGCAGCATGTTATTAGATTGTTATTTGGATTGACAGTCACCTGCCAACTAATTACAGTCCAAATCAGTGATCAAGTTACTGCCATCAGTTTTCTTAAAATTTCAATAACATTTCAGAGGCAGAGGCAAAAACACTAAATGGCAAATTCATTAGTTTGTCCTGCAGCATGGTATGTGGTGTTACGTGAACACATTGATGAAATTAGAAAGTATATTTGAGAGAAACAGACAGAAAGCCCCACAGGTTCTCAGAAAAATAAAACATTATACAAGATCTCAACATGGTAAAATAATACACTCTCTTCTTCATTTTCAGAACTGATGGAAGTATTGTGAGTCACATATTGCGACATATGATAAAAATCCAATTTAACTATGCATAAGCAAAATTGGCCTCTAGCTCTGGACTGAATTAAAAGCTAAAATATTGTCGTCTTTTTCTAAAGCTTCTGAACTGAGCTCTTCTGAATAATAATGCACATAACAGATGTGTAAATAAACTATTACATTTTGAAATAAATAAAAGCTGAGTCTTAGTATCCAGATTTGAAGACAGAATGACTAAAATATGAGTTTGGAAAGCCATTCACTCACAGTTTTGTCCCTTCTGCGATAGCACTGCAGAAAAACTATCTTGCTGACGTTGTATAGATCTGTTGTCATTGTTGTTAATGTACATGTCTTTATGTATCCATTGATTTAGTTGTCCGTGTATATTTCCAATGTGAATATAACAGATTTCCCCCACGGGACAATACATATCTATCTATTGTCTACCATAATTAGACTCGGGGGATACGACGCATTGTTTCATTTCACTAAAAATAAAGAAAAACCAAGCCAAAACATCAATAGAATTTCATATTTTCCTCCAGGGGAGCAAAACTTCAGTGAAATTGCAGATTAGAGCCAGACTAAAGTCCAAGTATGGCTTCTTTGAGCACAGGCCAAAAAGCCTGTCTGATATTATGGAGAAGAATGAAAGGCAGAAGTGAGAGATGACACTTGCTTCATCATGTAACAGAGGAGACAGACTGTAGAAAGATACACTATCAGACCAAGTGTAGAGTGTTGTCTGCACCAGACTAATTGTCACTATGTAGTTTTACAGTGGGGAGTAGGGATTGAGAGCCCTAATGGAATAACACACACATCCACCCTGACGTGGCCACTTAAACAGAGGGAGGTGTGTGTATGGGTAAGTGACCATTGGCCAGATAATGATGACCCATAATGCATTTTGTGGCGATATGGGCTGTGAGATCAGACACATGGTCGGGATGGATATAGTGGATTGGCAAAAAATACAGGCAGAGGCATAAAGAGGAGAGAGGCACACGAGGAAAGGGGAGTGGAGAAAAGCATGTTTGTGTCAGAAAATGAGACAGGCGAAGAGGTAACGAGCGATGGTAAAAGAGAAAGAAAGAAAGAAAAGGAAAGTGATTAGAAGAGAAAGTGAGACAGAGAGTAGAGGAATAGAGAGAGAGCATTACATTCTTACCATGTCAATGAGGCTCTCCTGGATCCGGTTCAGTGTAGTTCTCAGTCTGCTGCTGATAAGGCCCAGGCCCGATGACTCATACTGTAGAACACACACACACAGTTTTTGCACAGTGCACAAACACCTTCCTCTAAAAGAACACACACTTCAGCAGAGTGTGAAAGAACACACACACACACACACACACACACACACACACACACACACACACACACACACACACACACACACACACACACACACACACACACACACACACACACACACACACACACACACACACATCTGCTTTCATCTCACAGTTGGAGACAAGAGAGTCTTTACTTTCTGCTTCTAGTTGAGTCTAATCGAACAGGCAGGAGTAACTGAGAGGAACAGACATCACACCGGCGACGGTACATGACAGACGAGAGGTAAAAGAGGAGAAAGCACAGCAAACCCAACATCTAAATGCTTGTGAAATCACTTTTAGATGCGTTTGATGTCACTTGAGAAAGCAACTTACGAACACCTAAAGGGCTACAAATCAACCACACCACAAGTGTTGACTAGCCTCTTGGACTTGCAAGGTGCCGGGGACAACCTTGTTTATTAGTCACAATGTTTTCAGAGATCTGCTCTTACCAAGCAAGCAGGGCCCACCACCTTGGCAGGGCACACATCTCTGCCACCGTGAGATGGCAAAGACGGGCTAGGGACAGGCTATGGATGACGTATGGGCAGCAGAAAGGAAAAACAAGCAAAGTCTCAAATTAAAAAAAGAAAAGAAATGACAATGTGGAGGAAATATTTAAAGAAGGAAGCAAACAAAAACGCAGAATTAGATTAATGAAAGTAATGGGTGAAATTACATTAAAAAAATCTGTTAAAACTAATCAGAAAATGCTGATCAGTCAGGTAAGGTAAGGAATGGGTGAAATTACATTAAAAAAATCTGTTAAAACTAATCAGAAAATGCTGATCAGCCAGGTAAGGTAAGGAATATCTAATTATTGTTTATTGTTACCAGGTTACATGTGCTTGCTTCCTAATTTATGTCCACACACAAATGTGTCACCTGTGTGCGTCATTCTGCGTCACTGGAGACTGAAGATGTTAACACTTTGACCTGCACATGTGCATGCAAGATGAATATCATCCCTTGTGAGAGAACTGTCTGTGGGAGTCAGGAGTCGAGAATGGAAAAGAAACATTTCTTGCATTATTGGTAATTTTTCAGAGAAGCCATCTATTTACATGTCAAATACTTTCCTGTTCTGCTCTCTGTCTCTCTCAATTCAGTAGGAATAATCAAATCAAAACCCAAAGCAACAATAATAATATACCAATGGTAATAATCAATACTCTGCTGTAATACTGTACAATACTCTGTTCTCTCTCTCTTAACACATCTTTCCTACTTCAGTGTTTTGGTATCCAGCCTCTCTCCTCCCTTTTGTCTGCCATCATATTGCAAAACAGAGCGACACAGTACAGAATCTTCTGTCTTTATCTTCCCAAGTCACTGTTTTGCTCTTAATTTCTTCCCAGGTCTTTCTTGCATATTTTTTTTGAATATACACTATTGTAGATATATCCAGGTTTTCCCCATGACACTAAGCTTACAATATTTTTTGAATCATTAATCACTTTTCCAAAAAAACTAACTCTACCTCTCTCAGACCCAGAAGTTGAAAGCACGGTTATGAATAGTGATGACGAATCTGCGAGCAAGGCACATAATGGATCTTTAGCAAATGTTTAACAGAGTCAATGGTGCAGCTTGACTTCAAAGGGTCAATATACTGTACACAGATAATGGGGTATTTACCCTTTTGAATATTTATGTCACCCATTACGCTTCAAGTGGAGGAGTCAAGCAGCTCCATTTTGATTCCAGCGGTGTAAAGAGAGCAAAGCCTAGGTCAAAATACCAGCATATGTGAATATCATTTCCATTAGCTTATTAAAGATTCATAGGGGCATTAGCATTTCACTGTAGGTGCCTCTTAGAGTAGGACTATTAATGAAATGGGCCGGTTCATATTACACTTAATGAGGACTAGAGGTACATATTAAAAAAGAAAAAAATTGTTTCAGAGAGATGCAGACAGAGATAAAGGGATTAAGGAAAAGGTGGCACAAAAGATGAAAAAAAAAGGATGGGAAGAAGCAGGAAAATGACATATAGTATATGTGTAAGGAAGGAAAAGAAAAGTTTAAGACAAGGTAGACAATCATACAGAAAAAGAGTGATATGAATAAAGGCATGGAGACAGAGAGAATATGAAACCCATAGCAGATTAAGACACATGAGAAAAGCAACCCCTTGACAAGTTGTCAACTCACAACCCCTTTCCTCAGTGACACACACACACACACACACACACACACACACACACACACACACACACACACACACACACACACACACACACACACACACACACACACACACACACACACACACACACACACACGTCAATAATGTGTAGTGGAGCGGCCCCCACGGAGCGTTCATCCTCTTTATCTCTTCCACCTCGATGGGACAGAAGTCATTTTGCTGCTATCATTACCACCTCCCCGTGGGTGATACTGACACAAATGCTGTTTTCTTTCTTTGTGAGGAACAGTATAAATGACATGATAGTCTCTAGATGGAGAGGGGAAAATGGGCTCGCAGACTGTTGAACCTAAATTTGCACTGATACAGACGGCAATGACAAAAGACAGTGGTTATCCCCACTCTTACTGTATATCATCGGAAACATGAAGAAAAAAAGAAAATCTCTTTAAAAATAAAAGCACACACTTTTCTTAAAGCACCATACCACTGATGCAGCACAAGTAACGTAACTGCAGGCATTGCAATAAAATAGAAGACCAACACTCCTGATTACTTGCGGTAAGTCGCATCCTCTCATTTTTTTAGTAATAAGGTGTGACACCAGGGCTCCAGACTAACTTTTTGCCTTCGTCGCACTGGTGCGCCTAACTTTTTTTATTTAGGTGCACCAGCACAAAATTTAGGTGCACCCAAATTTTTCCTCGCTTTGCCATTAATGCCACAATTTCAAGGTCACCTTTATTTATTATATATATATATATATATATATATATATATATATATATATATATATATATATATATATATATATATATATATATAATGTCAATTATTTTAAACAATAATAAGGAGTTGGTAAATTTTTTCTTCCCCTTTGGCCTCGGCTAAACCAGCTTGCCACGCTCCCTAGCATCACAATTCTCCAAGCTATGTCCCTCCACACTGATTCTTATCAGATGTTCCACTAGTCCAGGACTAAAAATCATATCTCTGTATTTTTTGGCTGAATGGCGATACACAATATATATCTCTATCTCTAATATATATTTTTTTTACAAAGTGGGCTAAATGTTCAGTTTTAAGTCAAAGCCACTTTTCACAAGCTCTTTTATTAAAACAAATGTGATTAAAATAAAATGCAAAGACAGGGTTTCCTTCCCAATTTGAAAATATACAGCTGCAACACATGTAAATTATCTGAAATAAATAGCCTGGGATATATTTAAAAAAATATCTCTCTGAGAAAGCTCCTTCACTTGTTTTCAATAACAGACCCGGATTGCCCAGTAGTTCATATAGAGAGAGGGAGTACGATAGACTGAACTACTCACAGAGTGACAGCTGACTCATTATAAATGGGTCCAGCACAGGTTGGATGCGGGTCAGCGGTGTTACACACGTCTTGTGTAGGCTATGAAATGTCTGTATCGTCCCTGGCTGCGCTGCATTTTTATGAACTATGATATTCTGGCCATGGGTCACATCTCTCGCCCGGGTCCAGCAGGCTCCGTCTCACATGCTATTACTCAACCAACTAAAGTTAGTTCCATTCAATAACTTCTAATGTGTTTTTCACCGTGGCGGCCGCAATAACAGAGAGTTACCAGCGGAAACACTGGTACCAATACAGGTTTTCCTTTCATACTTAACAATATACAGCTGTATTAATAACAATTAAAACTGTAGACAAATGTCAGCATGTGGACTGGCGGCGCTGTGTCTCTCCATGTTGCAGGTGAGCCGGCCCGTGTGTGTGTGAATGGGGGCGGGGCTGCGCGTAGGAGAGATCCAAACACAGGCACGGCTTTACAGAAGGAATGGGTCATGAAACATATCGATATAAACGACATTGCTTCGTTAGTGGAGAGGCAGCGGATGCGAGGACGTTGGGTGCACCGGTGCGACCTAGGAAAAATCTTAGGCGCACCCTTACGAATTTTGGTCACACTCTAGAGCCCTGGACACACTGGCATGGTATGATGCACATCAAAACACCCGTGCCCATTGTTTTTGTGGAACATTTTATGCCCTTAATAAGATAAAATGACAGCAGGGAGATGATAAGAAATGAGAGGGGGTGAGAGACGAGGACCAACATGCCAGACTCATATTGGGGATGTTGCGGTTCATTGTTGGAATCTAAACCTCTAGGCCACCAAAGCCCCCCAACTGTTTCCTATATAAGCCCACACGCTGGCAGCATCTTGATGCTTGTAGATGCATCAGGAAACTGGATTGTATAACCCATGTGTCAGTGGGTTTTATAGATTTGAACTGATGCACAAATAATGCAACACATTGGTCATGTGTGTTGAACTCAAGGTAATGAATTCTGTCTATTTTACAGTATGGTGACAGTGGAGACAGTCACATATATATATATACTTTGTACTGCACTACATTTATTTGATACATTTAATTACTAGTCACATTGCAGATTCGGATTAATCATACACATACATTATGATGTATTATTCTGGATAAAGATAATACAGTGTAGTATTATATATATATAGTATATTTACCTGCTTCAACATTAAAGTAAGGTTCATATAAATGCATAACTATAATTTAATTATATAATGTACATTATTCTAAAAAGGACTTTTTACTTATATTTTGATGCTAGTACTTTAGGACTTTTACTTAAGTAACATTTTGAATGCAGGAATTTTATTTGATAGCTGAGTAAAAGATCTGAGTACTTTTTCCAACGCTGCCTGTTTCACTCATTGCTCTTTAACATAAATATACAGCATGTAATCAAACAATAGCATAGTGATTCAAAATACTGTACCATGTCATTGCGTCCAAAGAAGGTGTATACAGCATACAGGTAGTAGTCAAAGAGCTGTGACACACAGTGGATGACATCGAAGGCGATCGGCTTCAGAATGTTCATCATCTGCATATACTTCCCTGTTTGGAGATGATAGAAAATAAACAGTAACCAGAAGTTTGTTGGACAAGCTGTGTGTTCCTGGTTGCATACCATAGAGTATCACAGTGGTCACCCAAACTGTTTTTTTTTATTAGCCACATTTTCATTTTTAACCCAGTATCAGTTTCCAATCAATAAAATGCTTCTGTTCTTAAGTACATTTTATTGAAGATTAAAAGAGTTAAACTGCAGGGAGTTAATCATGGTGGAACCACATCCTTTAAGTAAGAACTTCCATGGGAACACATTGCATTTGCATACACTTGAGGGCAAGGATTGAATTTAGCAGG
Source organism: Perca flavescens (assembly GCF_004354835.1). Classification (NCBI taxonomy): domain Eukaryota; kingdom Metazoa; phylum Chordata; class Actinopteri; order Perciformes; family Percidae; genus Perca; species Perca flavescens. Next base: position 20,666,145 of record NC_041344.1, on the reverse strand, counting down.
AAGGTAATAAAAGCAAAGATTACAGTAGTAAAGGGGTGTAACAAGGTTACCACTGACTCAGAACTGATGACTGGAGGGGGAAAAAAAAGAAATAAACTCAATCTAGCTGGCTTTGCCCCTGAGACAGCACTATTTCTTTCACACTCTCATTTTTCATGCCCTTTCTCTTGAATTCTGCACCGAGAACTCAGGGAGCAATCTAACTCCATCAAAGAGCTGCACAGACTGAATTAGAAGTGATTGCTTGGAATCAAACTTTGGCTTTTCACTCAGTTTGCCACTTTGTTTTGCCACACACCTCTAAATCAATATTACCAATTTTGTGAAGAAAAGACAAAAAAAAACAAGTATTCCATTTTGTACTGTATGTGCAGGAAAGTGTGAAAAGTGTGAACAGAAGAGGGAAGGTGAAGGAATGAAAACAACAGGTAGGACCAGATTTTTTTGTTTGAAATGTTAATGTTAACAGCAGATCTGTATGAGCCTGAGTTATTAAATTAATTCATATTGCAGAAGATTTATTCAGCGGTACAACTGCACAGGAAAGAAACTGCCGTTCACACATGAAAATCATTTGATGAAGGTCACATCGCCAAGAGGCACGCTTTGCCAAGGAAGGGCCCAGATGTCTTCAAAGCCACGTTACAAAAGACGTGTAGGCACCTCTTTGGAAATGAAAGGTCAGAATTTAAGGTGACGGCTAACAATTATTAGTGCAGCACAGTCACACAGGTAGCAGCAGAGACCTGGGTGCACCGATCAAAATTGAGCTGCTTGCTTCATTGGTGAATAATTAGAAATCTCAGCAGGCTAGAGATGATATCCACTGTGGCTGGGTTGCTCTCAAGGAGAGGTAAGTGGTAGAGTGTGTACTGTGTGTGTGTGTGTGTGTGTGTGTGTGCGTGCGTGCGTGCGTGCGACTCACCAACAAGCCGAATGAGCGTTGAGGGTGGTGTTGGTGAGAATCGGTGCATTGGTCTTATTGAGGTTGTAGTCAGACTTTTTCTTGCTTCTTATGGTCTCTCGGGATGCACTGATGCGTGCCGGATGTGGGGGTGAGAGAGAAAGTAGGGCAGAAATATGAAGCGGAGAGACTCAGTAATATATGGTAACATCCCTGATCCTTAGCAATAATCGGCCAGGTTCAAAAACCTTGGCGTAGGTCAGAGTCTTCTAATTGATCAATCAGAACCCATTACACAATGCAGAAGACACAGAGGGACCCCAGTGGTGAAGTCTCTGAGTTGGTGATCCTGGAGTACCAGACCCCTGACACTGGCCATTGGGCCATAATAGCCAGTTCTCATTACATGGGCCCTCTAATTTCTGGATGTGACCATGCGACCCAATTAATAATTAACCATTAATGATTCCTGCTTATAAGAGTGGGATATTAGCATTTTAGTGACTATAGGCCAATGTCAGATTAATACACATAGGAAATAGGACACTGAATGAGGTGAGAGTTAAAGCAAAAATATCAGGAACGTCAGATTGGTGAAATAACGAGACTCGATGCTGAGCACGAACATCACGATACAAGTGATACCCTATTGTACATTACATGACAGGAAATGATTAATATAACAGTGCTTCTGTAATGAAAAGCTACTGAATAAGTAATGGCATTTTATGTATGGTTTTCCTGCGCAAATGTGGTGTAAAATTTGAGGTCAGCTGTCAGATAAGCATTAACACACGTGCAGACACAATCCTTATTTCTTAACAAATTAGGCGACCAGATACACATAATATAATATAATAAACTGAACAAGGAGGGTTATAAAATTCTAAATTCCATCATGCTGCATCAAAAACAAGAAAGACATAAATAATTACAGATATAACATGCTAAGACGGAAATTGCTCGCATTAATTATATCACTCATAGAATTCAACACACCCTGATAATAAAATAAACCAAATACAAAACGTTCCTCAATGGAATTCAAATATCTCATTCAAATGAAAATTAACCATTTTAAACAAGGTGCAGAAGAGCATTATTGCCTCGGTTTTTGCTAAACAGCAACTGGAGCTAAAATTATCATTACTGAATGCATAAAAAGTAGCGTAATGATTGACTTCACACCCTTTTAGAACCTACTTAAAAAAGATCATTATCATATAATTTTATTTTGCATCTGTGATTAACAAGAATTAGTTCTAGTGTATAGTTATTTTTGTGTACATGTTCACTTACTTTCATAAATATTAAATAACCAGTAGTAGAAATGATGGACACCTGGATATACCAAAGTTACACACCATGCCCTGATCTGTGTCTTCAGAGTGGTGCAAAACATTTTGACTTGGAACTGACCTCTTGAGTGGAACATCACCCGTCTGCTCATCAACGTAGTCCTGTTTGAGCTCCTCAGCGACATCACTGTCGCTGTCGTAATCTTGATACACGCTCTTCTCCAGCTCATCTGACTCGTACTTGAAAAATAGGGAAGAGAAAGATTAGATGGAAGTCAATGGAAAATGGTCAAAGGGCCATTGCAAAGTAGAGATGCAGTACAAAAGAAGCAAGTAAAGGGATACAAACAAGTCAAACAGTTATAACATGCCGTGAAACTTTGCCGACACATCACCAGTTGTGGAAGACAAGTGTGGAGAAATAAAAAGAGGCTACGGGGAAATCTTGTTATCAAATACAAACTGGCTACTCAAGTATAAAATGATGTAAAAACAAATTGTATTAGAGGGCTGGGATTATTTAAAATATTAATTGAACATCCCCATCTTTTAGCCCTAATGGGTCCATAACCATGAAACGAGGAGTAAAAGAAGAAAATGAATTCACCTCCCAGCTGAGAATCTGGTTTAAGCTCACCTGCAATACGACAATTATTTTTTGTCCTTAACTGCAAGCTCAGGCAACACAACAGCCATAGAAAGAATTACAAGCTTAAGAGTGAGCCCCGCTAGAGATTCTGTAAGCCTGGCATGTTAGCAATATTGCAAATATTGCTTTTGATGTTGAGCCTGGAAGGAAAATACAGGTATATAAATATATAAAAAGAAAATGTTGATGTGTCAGGGTGTCGGGGCGCCTGTGTAATGTATTCTCCCTATTCTTGAAGAGAAATACTGTTTTGTTCAACAAATAAGCCTTGAAAGAACAACCAACTGATTTGGACTTCATAAAAGTCATTGGAGGAGCACATGCAACATATAACATCTACAGTACTAGACAATATTCTCCGGATCACTGTATCCATGTCCTAGATATCTGACGGAACCCCATTGAGGCCTTGTTTTCCTCTCTATTACTTGTGGTATAATTTAACTTCAGTGTGTGATCAGAGCTAAGCAGTATTTATGCGCAGAAGATATTATTTCATATTTTATGCAGTGCAATGTTGTCAGAAGTGGGTCTGTATGAATCTACTGCTGAGAAATGCAACAAAGAGATAGACAGAGAGGTCTAGCAGCGAGTCTGCCCTACAGCAACAGTGCTGCTGACCAAGACCATGAAGACAAGTAGTTTGTGCTCCAGTTGCCCACTAATGCCTACGCTTCAATGAGGATTTGCCAGTAATAGAGAAACAATGCTGGTGTTATAACAACTAGAAAACTAGAAACTTTCCTCAAGGAACAAGAGGGCCCTGACATACAGTAAGACTAGCATAGCCGCTAACAGTACCATGCACATACAGTAGGATGTTCAGTTATTCTCCTGTTCCTTCTTAAGCACACACAATAGTAGCCACTGTTTGGTTGTTAGGGCTGGGTACCGAACTTTGATAGTTTTAGGCACCGACCCAATCGCCTCCATAGTATTGAAAAATGCCTTGACATGCTGCCTTTTTATACAGTATTTAACAAAAACAAGACGAAAGGTTTCCAGTATTGGAGGGCTGGATACTAAATACTACACTATAAAGTACACAAAAAGAATTAATGTGTGACAAACATGTTACATTACAACATATTACACACAGCTTAGTCTCGCATTTCCAGACCTTCCTCCACAGTGCTGCAAAGGAGGATCTGGCTAGTCCACGTGTTAAAACGTGCTCTGGTTTATTGGCATTTCTTTAAACCAATCACAATCATCTTGGGCGGTGCTAAGCCCCGGACACAATGACAGTGCATCTGCAAAATAGCCTCAGGAAGGAACTTGTTTTGGTGGAACATGTGTACGTTCAAAAGTGGTTTTAGTCGTGTGAGAGAAAACTCAGATTGGACAGATAGTCTAGCTAGCTGTCTGGATTTACCCTGCAGAGATCTAAGTAGCAGTTAACCATAGTCCTCAGAAATCAACCAGAGTTTAGAGTTACACACCAGTGTTTCAACATGCCCTTGTTTTAAACACTTGCCCTCAGGGGAATTCCCGCTGCCATCTTAAGTGTCGTTCCAACTGTCTAAAAAACTGAACTGAACTTGGTGAGATCGACCCTAGGAGGGCTGAGAGAGCGAGTAAACAGCGATGGTCACTCCAGAGGTAGATATCACCCACAATGCATTGCAGTTATGCATTTGGTGCAAGAAAATACATCCACGGTTAGATTACAGTAATGTACAAACGCTAAAACTCCTGTTACTGACCACCAAAGAAGGAGATGAATAAGATGAACTATACTTTTTATTTATTAGATATTGTATTATTGATTGATTGATTGATTGATTGATTTTTATTTACGTGTCATGCCACATGTATGATTTCTTTATTTCCAACATTATCTGTAAATGCATGGAACAAATTCTGTTTTTGCGAGATATAGCCTAAGCATTAATATGATTAATCATGATACAGATCACAAACTTTCTAAATCAGAAAGTCATGCTCATTCCATAATTTATGGAAATAAGTAGTAGCAGACTAGTCGCATTAGGCCTACAACTGGCGGTCGGTCCGTATAGTTTGGGCTGAAAGTGAACAAGGGCAGGTGCGTTCCATTTCAATCCCCTGCCCACTTTCCCTCTGATCTCCAAGTGGCCTCTATGCGACGTATGCTATTACGTCATACCAAGGGATGAGGGGAAGTGAAGGAGGGCATGTTGAAACATTAACGAAACGCAGCTAAAGAAAGCAGAAGGTGTGGGACATCCAGCCTAAAAAGAGGGAAATCCAGCGGAAATTCTGGCGGCACCTGAACAATCCCGAAGTGGAAGGTCGTCGATATACAGTAGACTACGCACAGCTTTACTCTTTAGTTTATTATTTGCCACACTGCTGGATCTACCCACGGATTTTATTTGCTATTTAACAGGTAGCCTTATTATTTATACATACTTATATAAGTGGGTGTACCTGACTGGTGGCAATGAACAACTTGACTGAATCATCAGACATGATCTGTACGTGGTCCACATAAGGAAATATAATACAATGTATATTATGGACAACAGTATATGAGCACGTCCACTGGCTTTTATGTATAACTCTAAATTGCATTTTTCTAGCCTCTTGACTGACAACACACATTTCACACTAATACAACTAATTTCAAACCATTAAGCAGGCACAAGTCTGATCAACGGAAGAATATGTTCAGGATAATTGCCGGACATCAACAAAAAACTTCGAGCTAGCAGGCTACACGCTGAAAATGGCAAGTTTTTAAGAAAAAATTTGGATTTGATTGTAAAGATTTACAAAGAATATGTTCACGCCGTTTACTATCTAACTGGGACGTTCTGGAACCGATTGGTGGGAATTGCTGTGGACAAGGTACACAACAATACACTGGTAAGAGCAAATTACTTTTAACCAAACTCTGTATTCTGTAAACCGTTAACTTAATTTGATATTGTATTTGGCACTTTCTTTTGTGGGGTGCAAATGTTCCACCAAAACAAGTTCCTTCCCGAGACCATTTTGCAGAGCCGCCGTCGCTGCGTCCAGAGCTTAGGGCTGCCCAAGATGATTGTAATTCAAACAACCCAGAGCGTTTTTTCTCCAATCCCAGAATTTTTGTGTGGTGTAGCCAGACCTTACTCTACAGCACTGTGGAGATAAGTCTGGCGATGTGAGACTAGGCAGGCACCAATTAGAAGCATGTGTTTGCAGTTGCCACTTACCCCATTAGATGCCAGCACATCCTCTGTCTCCTCCTCTTTGCGCTCAGCCTGCATCTCAAAGGGGTTTCCTTCTTGAAGGTACTGCTGGAACAAAGAAAGCTCCTCCTGAGCCGGGCTGGTCGAGGACACAACCTGTTTGCTCGGGGAAACGGACGGAGAACGACACTGGCCCATGAATTTAAACTCCTGGATTGGAGAAAATGGAGCAGAGACAGACAAGAGAGGTTAGTAGGTTTGTGTTTGGTAAAGTGAGCAGATGAGGTACATAAGAAAAGAAACTGCTATTAGGTTGCTATGGATGCGGGTGTTGCTGAATAAATAAAAACAACATTGATTTACACATCACACAACTATTTATGAGGGTGTCCTAACTGTGTGACCACTAGCACAGTTGTGGTCATTTTTGAAAATAAATAAAAACAACATTGATTTACACATCACACAACTATTTAGCAACAGTTAGTAACAGTTCAAAATAGGGGCAAGGTTGCGTGACTTTGGCTACATTGAACATGTAACGTACACGGACCGTTAGCGGAGTGTATGTGCCGCCCATAGAGGGGGCCGCAGAATGTATGTTTTAACTGGCTACACCAGCTGCGCACACACGGCAAAGGATTGTGTGAGTCACAGGCGAGACAGAGAGCGTTTGCTTTGGGATTGTTGTTATTTTTTCAGTTTTTTGGAGCTGGGAAAACATACATTTACTGTCAGCTGTTATCAGAGGACGCAGGTGAGGAAAACAAGAAATAAAATCAGAAACTCTTAAAATGAAACTGCCAATACGCTCATTCACAGTCATTAAGTCGTATCCTGTACTGTATATCGGCAGTTTAATTTAAAAGAAATAATGACACTTTATGATCCATTTCTGTACAACTCGCGTAAAAAGTATAAATAGAAGACGGTCCTATTTTTACACTTGTAGAGGGGATCTCCGCGGAGCACACGCACAGCTATAAGCTGCTATTGTGCCCGGTGTAGCCAGTTTCATTGATTATAGTGAAAGCGTAATGTTGGAACGTCCACTCCACATACGCGTGCAATATAGCCAGCCCGTAAGTTAAAATGAATTGGACTTTTAAGGTGAGGAACGAGAAGCAAATTGCCTGAATGTTTTTTTGTTTTATTATTTAATATATAGCATAATTATATAATGTCATTCTTTCAGGGGGGGCAGGCCGCCCCACCAAAACAATGGTAGGGGAAACACTGACCGGTGTCAAGTGCATGTTCCGATGGAAATATATTGGCTCAAAGGCAAAAACACAAGCAAACTGCCTGCTTGCAAAGGCAACGTGCTTGTTCTTGCATGATTTTTCTCATTGACCTTTCAAGTCATGTGTGTGACCTTTAACAATGGGCTATCCTTAGCCTGCAGATGGTATGAAGTATCAAACCTTCCTGTATAATGTGTTAATGGGAAATGCTCCAAGTTTAGGAAAAGCAATCATTTCAAATAGATCATATGAAGTCAAGTTACTAACTGTATGTAGTGTTTGGGAAGAACTTTAGAGATAAAAACAGCTGCAAGTGACAAAGGAAATGCCTGCATTTTTGAGAACAGACTCAACAACCAGTGAGGGTGAGATTGGAACAATACTGAACATATTCAACCAATTATGAAGAATATAAAAAAGATAGGAATTACAGTGCACTGATACCATCAGGTTTTTTAGCCATTTTCAGTTAGATATTGTAAATGTCATTTTGAAAACTGGCCACAGTGACTAAAATGATGAGTCAAATCTAATAATACATATATTACATGATCATATTTATGTGTATTTTCATAGTACTAGCAGTCTGTTAAAATATTACACAATGTCAGTACCCGGCAGGGTTTAAAGGGTTAATGTACATTGCCTGTATTCCATATAGCAATGTAGACACACAATATTCTCACGGCAGTGGGTTTATTATGAAGATTCTTTGGCATGACAGACAATGAAGGAGAAAACAAGAAAATACAGAATTTAAATTAACTCCATTTATCTTTCTGACATCCCTTTCAAACATTCTCTTCAATTTGTCATTTAAGCTTCTAGTTGAAGTGAGCTGAAAATGTTTTAAGCACAATGATCTTTCCTTTGAGTTAGTTATAGAATGTTTAATGAGATGCCTACAAAATGTTTGTGGTGGCTGTACATGATCTACATTAGGCTCTCATATTCAAGGTTTTATTTAACTGTTGCTCACGAGTGTGGGAAATAACATCCTCTAACATACACGCCACAAGGGACAGCAGCCATTTTATTTTCATCAGTGTTATATAATGTGCAGTGAACTTTACTCCTCCTATGTTGATACACAGGCTAACACACTTGCACACACACCCACATACACACAGAAATCATTGAGCAGGATCCCTCGTGATTCAAATCCTTACGCAAATTTCCCAGTGGTGGGCAATGTGTGCCTCACTCTCTCGCCTCAGCGATGTAATTCTTACTCACATGGAGCTGGGAGATGTTGAAGTTAGACTTAACCGGGCAAAGTTCCCATGTCTCATTTTCCAGAAACATCCTCAGCTCTTCCAGTCGTGCCCTGAGGAGATGAGAAGAAAGAAAAAGTAACGAGATGGAGTAAAATTAAAAGACGGAATAAAGTGCCGACATAAAAAGTCTGAAAGGTCACTGATACACAGTGGAACAGAAGAGGTGTGTGCCTCTTTGTGTGTGTGGTGAGTGCGTGTGCGTGTGTGTGTGCGTGTGTGTGTGAAACATGTTTCCATGTTAACTGTCATCACAGCTTAGGACAGCCACCCAGTTGGTCACCCGCTAGGTCAATATCAGGTCTGCCTGTGTGAAATATCCAAGCAGTGTTGACTTCAAACACTGCAGTAGCCCGTGTCACTTGTCTTTAAGGTGTTTGAAGTATGAGAAGTGAAAGAACACGGAACAGTGGCTACAGATAGACAAGCTGTGTGGTACAGAAATAAAGAAGGTGAGTTATCAATTACATTTTAACATTCTGACTTCAATGTTGTATGCCCAATAACCTTTTTTAACTAGTCCATTGTGCACATGCTGGCATTATTTACCTACAGTTATATTCCTCAAACGTAATGCACCGAGAACTGGAAGGACACTCGGAGAGCGCAGACCTCCCCCAAGGCATGCCCTATCTCACAATAATGCAGTGTGAATTTTCAGTCGAGAACTCATTTATCCAATTATTCTGACACCACATAAATGCAGCACTAACGCCCTATGTAGCAATGTTAGTGAAAGTGAAAAATAATTGGTGTATCTGCTGGTGTTTGGATCCTTTCCCTAAATTGATTGGATTCTTCCTTAGCCCATGCTACACCCTTCCACCAAGTTCCATGAAAATCGGGTCAGTAGTTTTTCTGTAATCCCGCTAATAGTCCTTGTAAAAGGGTAATTAAAGGACATTAAAGCTTTAAAAACATTTCAATTAATCAAAGAAAAATGAGTTAGGAAAATAAAAGCAGAAATTACCAATGGCACAGCTCTTAGATATTTATCATCTCTGAACCAAGACAGTGTCATTCTGTGATTTGCAGCCGCAGGCCAACAATACACCCACCCCGATGACTGAGTGTGTTACTGCAGGCAGCTGACAGACAAATACAGGCATCATCAGCCAGTCAAAATTCATTGATGGGTAATCTCTTTGGGAATGACACTCGGCTGGAAAATGAATCAAACCTAATGGAAAGATGATGCACGCTGGAAGCCTCCTGGCCACTAGTGATGTGTGAGTATGTGAGTATTTGTGCACGCGAACAGAGTGGAGCGGTTGATAATGTGCCTTCATAACGCTGTCTGATGTCCTCCTCCTTTTCTTCTTCTCTTTCTCAGGGTCTGTCATCTCTACCGCTCCCTTTTTCAGTTCCAATTACTATTTCACAGCGAGTTCACCTCTAACCTAAAGATGTATCCCATCATGCCGCTCTGTGTCTCATTCATTTGACATTTTGTGTCACAGGAATGATGCTTTTTGGCATTCAGATCTTCAAAAATCTCATCAATTAATTCTTAATAGGTAATCACAACACATGTGTGAATCACATCTGATGATGTGGCACTGTCTGTGTCAAAGCATACATATTCATGTGGTCGGCAGGGGTTACGTAATCAAGAGGTAAATGTGCTTCCAGCTCAGTGAGTGTTACTGGGTAATTACATGTCTATTCCAAAGAGGGTTATGCTGGGAATATAGCATGATCAAGGCAGCAAGTGGTTGTAATTCTGTGTAAAAGTTTCTGTCAATCAGTTTCACCAACTATAGTTTTAACAACTTTCTTTTCATTATACCGGGGGACTACGCTTGTCAGATCCATGCACTCTTATGTCTAATTGTTCACATACAATCAATCCTATCAGCTCAGTGAGTGAATGAGCAGAAGGTACGTCTAATTGTCACACAATCCAGGTAATGATCCAAAAGAATGGGGGGCATCTTACCTGTGATAGTTTTTAAAGTAGTTGACACTCTGGCGTTTGATAGACTCCTGCAGGACCTCTGACTTACTGCCGCAGAACTCCTCACCCACCTGCATCAACCTGGAAGAAAGGGTTAAAGGATGAAGGAATAAATAATGACAGAGACAACGATGAAGGGAAGAAGAGAGCAGGGAAAGAATAAATCAAAGTGATAAGACAAAGGGATTTGTTGCTAGTGCAGTTATCTGATGGAGCACGTATTGAGAAGATCTGGTTTAAGGTGAACAAGACGACTCTTTGATGTCGGCCTATTGAGAATGACTTTATTTGCATTATAGCACATGCACCCAATGATGCAATCGCTGCAAGTTAGGGCTACTATGATTAAAGTAAGGATTTTATTAATCGATTTTTAGATTTCTATCTTCATGAGTAAAGTGATAAAGTAGTAATTTTAAGGTTGTATTGCATTGGTTGTATACATGTCACTCTGTAACTTAGTATTTGCTTCTGTATAAACAATCCTTAAGATTGGATGGGTTTGCAGTCCAAAACAGCCCTTTAGCCTTAAAGCCTCTGGAGGAAGACTGTGTGTTTGATTGACAGCTGAGCCAACAGGGGTACTAACACAATGTAAACTGACTTGCTCTGGTAACTGTAAGTTGCCAGTCAAGGGACAGACAATGTGCTGTTATCAGTGGTATTGAAGAAAAAGGACCACACATGTCTGCATCTAAAGTAAGCAAACTAAAATAACCAATTTTTATATATTTAGGTGGCTGACTAAGCAAACAGCCATTTCAGATTATCGCATCTACAGTATGTACACAGATGACAAACAATATGTACACAAATAACTGTCATGCAGTGACAACAGTGGCTTCATTAGATGAACAAACACACAACAGTAAAAAATTTAAAGTTCTCCTTTTTGGGTATTGATTTGGGTCACAGAAACATACGTTTACAAAACAATGTAATGTCACAAATAAATATGGATAACTTCAGGTGGACTTGAAAACATAAACAGTAACATCCTGGATCCTACTCAAAAACATGTCTTTCCACCCACAAACTTGTTCCAGCCAAGTACAGTCTTCTCTCCCACGTACAGTAACAATGCACAGGTTGACCACAGTTCAAGAAATGTGACCATGGTGTGTACAGTACACTTCCTATTTGTTGTCCATTAATGCAAAATAATCAGGAGTATCACATTACTATAATCAGAGTTAATTCAATCAAATTGTGGTGTGTGAATGGGTTACTGGCATTATGAGTTCAGTGTTGATGTAAACAAAGTCAATGATAATTTTCTTATTGGACAAGGGAGCATGTTGCGTTTCTCTGTAAGTGTGTTCACATAATTTGAGTCACTTATCGAGTAAGTGACTGAGGGAAAAAGAGACTGGAACCTGAAAAAAAGAGGGGAAAAAGACAAGACAGAGAAAGGGACAGCGATAGCAAGATAATGAAGACCAATTAGCGGAAAAAAGGATGAGCTGACTGCTCTGACCATGTGGCATACCTGCTGATGACATCAAGTACCACGATGAAATCATCATATTTGAAGTGAGACATGTCTGTCCCCAGGATGTAGGCCTTTACTTTCAACTGGACGTCCTGAGGAGAAAAACCAGAGGGACAGGGTGAGGAGAACGTGGGATTGACCAACTCTGTTGAACAGAAATCTGGGAAAAAATAAATGAAAAGAAAAGCTAAGAGCAGAGAGGGAGGAAGAGACTACAGTAGGCAGCTTGTGGAATGACTATGTGCGGAAAAATATGAGAAGGGAAGACAAGACATGCAAAGAGAGAAAGTGCACTTTTCTTTCTAACCTGCCAGATCCGTGTCAGCCCATGCTCTAGCTTCTTCTTTACATAGCTGCGGTCCACCACCGACTCATCAGACTCTGCTGCCGCTACTTCACCTAGGGGTTTTCAAACAAAGCATGCAGAGGGATTAAAAACTAATAAGACTGATACAATTCTATTTCCCCTTATCCATTTTATTTATCTATTGTTTGACTGTGTCTTTTCACCATGACTCAGACGATTTCATTTACTTATTTCAGTGGAGAATCAGAATCCATACAGAAGTTAAAAAAAAAAAAAAAAAAAAAAAGACTATTCTTATGGCTGACGAATAAGAAAATGTAAAACATCCCTTTGATAATGATAAAATATGATTCCATGGGTGCATACTAATACGAACAGGGAAATGTGGCGTAGTTGATCTGCAGATCAGACATATCTTGTCCTTCATTGTCAGTTTGACCATGTAGAAAGCCTGAATTTTAGCTGAAGACTCTCTGTGACTTTTCTGTACAGTGGTGGTTGTCAGTTAGCATCTGACAGGAGCGTACTGTAGGTCACAGAGTCCCTCAACAGAGCAAAGACTGACAGCGACCTAGAACTCACTATGACAGGTGCTGAGGATCTGTTCACTCTCAGGCAGCCAGGAAATTAAACCATCTCCAGTGAAAGTGGTTCCACCTCTGTTGGCTCACTATCCTCTCTTTTTGTGTGTGTTTTTTTTTTTCCTTCTCAGCGATCTAATAGAATACCATGTGGAGCAGGCACTGAAGAGGCTAGAATGTCCTCGTAGCTGCAGTACTTTCCTCTGGCTGAAAATTGCTTCAATCAGTCTCAAGCTGCTCGCTCTGTTTGAAGTAGATCTCTAGGAAAGCCAGCAGCAGTGAGGCTGCGAGTCAACAAGCAGGTGGCTGTCAATCCCACATTAAATTCCTTTTAATGTATTGGGAAGACAGAAAAATAGAGACTCATCTTGGTCATGGATTATCCCACTGATCAATGTTAGGGTTTGTTTTTGTGGTGTGTCTTGTCTTTTGTTATTGGGCATAGTATACCCATCTTTTAAAATGAATAAATGCCACAACTTACAAATTAAATATATACTTTTTAAAATCTACGCTACAGTGAGGCCAGCTACAGGTTAGTGTCGCTTTGCCAGACCATCCACACGCTGCGGAGCGGAGGATAGGGCTACTCCACACAGCATTCCAGGATGGGAGAAAAACTTGCTCTGGTTTATTGGCATTTCTTTAAACTAGGTTATTAGCGTTATTATCACGTTAATTCATTAATTAATTAACGCCGACAATTATTTTATCGCTCATTAACGCCGTTTTTATTATTTCTTATATTATTGTAAAAGTCTGTTGCTCACAGGCTTTTATTTTGTAAAGGTCTGTGCTGACTGCTGCCGCGCTTACAGGAAATGGAAAGGAAAAGAATTGGCGGATAAACAAACCAACAAACATGGAGAAGGGTATGGAACTTTTAGATGGCCATTTTCATTTTAAAGTTCTTCCAGACGGCGCAGTCAACAGAACCAAAGTTATTTGTAACCACTGCAAAGTTGAATTTTCTTATCACCGGAGTACTTCCATTCTGAAATATCACCTAAATGCAATACACACAGTTGATACCAGCAAATCATTCAACGAAACAAACAGTGGCGCGTTGGCAGACTACGTTAGATGCAGCGTGTGGGAGAAGTATATATAAACAAAGGCAAGAGAAGCTAACAAATGCCATAGCAAAGTGGATAGCTACAGACTGCAGGCCGATTAGTGTTGTGGAGGACGTCGGTCTGAGAAACATTCTGAGAATCGCAACAAATGACGGCAGGTATGAGATTCCCTCAAGACGCACCATCACAAGAAGAATGTTTATGATGCTCGCTGATAAAAGAAAAAAGATATATCTGCTGTTACCTCAGAAATTGCCTGTTTTAATGTTATGATTGTAGCTCAGGATTTTGTGGGCAGTTTTTATATATATATATATATATATATATATATATATATATATATATAAATAACAGGATAGGATGAATGCCCTGGCAGTGGCAATAAGCTTTAATTTTGTATTTGCTTTGATTACATTGTTAAGTTGAGATTTACACTAAATATTTTATTTAACTACTACTGTATCAACAAAATGCAGATATTAAGTGTTTGCAGAACAAATGTTCTGGCACTTTCGTTCATATGGCAGAACATTTAAAATAAAATTGCGCTACTACTTTTGAATTCATTATTGGATGTTGCGTATAACAATGCGATTAATCAGGGAAATCATGCGATTAAAACTTTTAATCGTTACCCAGCCCTACTTTAAACTAGAGATGGCCGATACCACTTTTTTGCTTCCCGATACCGATTCCGATACCTGAACTTGCGTATCGGCCGATACAGAGTACTGATCCGATACCAGTGTGTCATATATTTTATTATGTTTTAACAGCTGTATACTACTATCCCTGTATGGATGTGATATGATTTCTATCTCTGTTGTCTGTCTGGCTCAGGTTAAACCATTTGTGAAACATGAATAAACACAAACAATGAATGCCGTAGAACTTTCTTTTATTCTCCAGTTTGACAGTTATAGAGTTATATAGTCAGTTATAACGGAAAAAGAACATAAATAAACTACTTTAATGTAGATTTTCTTTAGGGCTTTATCACGTGGTATCGGATCGGTGCATAAACTCCAGTACTTCCCGATACCGATACCAGCGTTTTAGGCAGTATCGGAGCCGATACCGACATCTCTACTTTAAACCAATCACAATCGTTACGGGCAGCACTAAGCTCCGCACAGAGCTTCTGTAAAATAGTTGTGCGAGAGAAAACTCCAATTTGAAAGATAGAGAAAACTAGACAGATGGTCTAGGAACTGTCTCAATTTACCCTGCAGGAGATCTGAGGAGCAGTTAACCATAAGACCCTGACACACTGAGCCGATAATCGGCCGTTGGACAGTCTGGCGAGGTCAGTGACTCAAGTCTGTTCGGTGTGTTCCGTCGGCCTTCATTTTGGCCGATTTGATGTATAATCGGCGGGGCGGAGACTGCCGGCAGTCAGACTTAAATGACCCATCTGATTGGTAGAGTGCTAACCAGGAAACAGGGAGCGGAATGAGTGTGACTAGAGTCTCTCAAAGTCTGAGATCGTATTCTGAACAAGCCGCCATGACAGTCTGTCGCGTTCATCCAATCAGCTGCTGGTTCTCATTTTTGGGCGACAATACAGATTAGCGCCGCCTGCTGTTATGGAGACGCATTACGTCTCGCCGCTTTGGTGTGTTCCGAGGCACTTTTTTGACCAACTTGGGGAGACTTTTCTGCCGAGGGTCGGCCTGGTCAGTTTGTCTGTAGCTATAGTCCTCATAAATCCACCGGAGTTTAACATTCCGACACAAAGAAAGCAGAAGGAAAGGGACATTCGTGAAAATACATGCATCCGGAGCAATCCCGGAAGTAGAACGTCAAGGATATAGACTAGCTACAGGGCTCTCTTAAAGGGATTTAGTGTCACAAAGATGCTTTAACAGGAAAGATGCTTGTGGACAATGGAGCCTGAATTATGGCCTTCTCTGTAGGAAGGAAGGCTTCCTTACCCACTGCAGCACCCGGATGACCAACTTAGTCGTTACTGAACAACATGTAGTCCAGTGCAGTATATAATAGTTCAACAAATACATAAACACAACAGTTTCTAACCAGAAGAGACACGTATAACTCTGGTTATGGCCCTATAGACAAAACCCAAAGTAAAAAAAAGGGGGGAAATCAACGGCAGGGGAATACATTATCGATGAGATTCAAGAGGCAATAATTTCCAAGACTTTAGACTTCAGTCTTCAGTATAAGAGCACTGAAGAAAACATAAATGTGTCACTGACAGAATGCTGTGTGGATCTCGCTGTGTTTGAGATCACACACATTGCCCTTCATTAACCATTAAACCAGATGATGCTTGGATACATCAGTGAGAGAAAACAAGGGAGAAAAGGCATAAATCATGGGTAGTGTTTTTCTTATTCTGAAGCAGTGAGATGGTTGAAAGACCTTAAGTCTTAAAGATACAAACGCATAACTCAACTGGACTTGACTCAAAAATCTCCAAGCTGTAGTCAAAACAGAGCAACTGTAGACTGAACCTGCTGAGTGAGAGGTTTGTATTCTCAGCAAGACGATAAATATCTCTTGACATTTAGCCTGTTTTTATAACAAATACACTTATGTCACATTTTTCAGGGGGGGAAATGTATCCGTTTTTGACCTGAGAATTGGTGGCAGTGAGGGTGATCTCATAATGACACACCAGAACAAAAAACACATCCATTACAAGAAGCACAAACATAAATGTTATTACACCCACACAGGGTGAATATCTAATTACATAAATATAATGAGGGCAGGAAGCGTTTCCTTCACAACCTAGATGTCGTGAGTAAGGGGAGATATTGAACGCCTTAAAGAAAAAAAACTCCATTAAAAAAAAGGGACATTAAGAGGTTAAAGGTCCAATATGTAATATATTTACTGTAATAAATCCCAAAATGACCGCAATGCATCATCAGATTTTGAGGAAACATGCTAAATTGAAATACTAATCTTTTCTGACAACGAGGCTAATGCCAGTATTTTCTCTTTTTGAAATTTCCGTTCCGTGATGGAATTTCTGTTTGTGTTTTGGCCTGTGTGTTGTTATCAACTGACCATTTTGACAGCCAGGCCGGGTGGCCAGATACAGTTGTAACGTTAGTACAGCCATGAAAGCAGCAAACAAACGAACGGGATCAACGGAGATAGATTCTACCCAACATAAAAAAAACAGCGAGTTTCTAACAGTTCCTTGACCAGAGACGTAAATATTGGAGATGTATTTGAAAGATGGAGCTTAGAGCCCAAAAGGACGCCAAGTTGGCCAATTTCCTCCTGAACAGGTAGCTAAGCATTAGCCTCAGGCTAATTTATCACAGCTACTAGGGACGGGCATTTTATGTAATTTCAACATTTGTGTAGCTACTCACACTGAATTGTATAGCTAGAGTACCCAAGTTGGTTAGTCGCAAAAACAACTGAGAAACAGCCAGTAAAGTGATCCCGACTGGTCCTCGCTAACACCACCACGCTAACCGTGCTAACGGCTAACGTTACCGGAGGAACAGGCAAGCAGGCCACGGCTGTTTATAACGTGTAGCCTGTTCAGCGGCCGTAGCCGACAACGGTGAGTTATTTGAAGCCAAGAGAGGGAGGCTGTAAATCGGGAAGAGAGGACTCTGAGTTTGCAGTGTGTTTAGCGATTGTTGCCGTAATTCTAAGCAAATAAAGAGTGTATTTCAGTCGGGTGGAAAACGATGGCAAGATAGTGGTATTTTTAGTGGTTAATATCGTAATTTTAAGCCGAAAAAGTGTTTGTGAGTTGGGTACAGAGCTCTGCGTGAGCACAGGCTTTTATGACGGTCAATTAAGCCAGCATCTAACGTTAGCTACTCCGCTGTGCTGTGGAGTTATGTCTGGCTATGTGAGACAAGCGTCTAGCAACATTGTTGGATTCTCTGGTCTCAGCCTGGCCACATCCGTGAACTTCGAGTCTGGGAAGGAGGGGGCGGGGGAGACGACTCTCTCCAGTATTTTGAATTGTACTGCAGTAACTCTTTTAAACACTAGCTGTCAGTATTACATCAGAATCAGAAAAGCTTTATTGCCAAGTACGTTTTTTTTACACATACAAGGAATTTGTTTTGGTTCAGGAGGGGCTCGGTTATGGCTTTGAGGTGTGAAAGCACAAGGCTCTCAAACGACTTCATTACCACAGAGGTCAGGGTCGACGGGTCTGTAGTCGTCAAGTCCTGTGGCTAGGTGTCGGTCGTTCCTGGAGTGGGGGGGCTTTAGGTTTGTAATTGGTGATTGGCTTGAGGCCTTTCCAGACAGACGCAGAGTCGTTGGCTGCCTGTACCATGACGTGGTCAGAGTGACCCAGTGCAGCGCGGGGGACGGCGAAATAAGCATCCATGACTGTGGTGTAACAGTGATCCAGAATGTTCTCCTCTCTGGTCGGGCATTTTTTAATATGTCTGTATTTAGGGAGTTCATGAGTGAGGCTGCCTTTGTTAAAGTCACAGAGGACAATAACTTTGTAGTCCGGGTTAGTCTGTTCCACACACAGTATCTACATATTGCACCTTTAAAATAAAGTACATGAAAAACATAAACCAAAAAACACAAGTGGGGATCAGTGAACTTGGATTAATCACAGCTTTTCAGAAACCTCCGAGCCTGTGAAGGTATTACTTTACAGAGATACAGGAAAAAAAGACAAGAATTTCATTCACCAACATGAGGTGTTTGAAAATATATAAAGCTATATAAATTACATCAAGGAATAATCCTGGGATTTTACAATGAGATATTACCCGATAGGGTTGTCCCGATCATCTTTTTTGAACCCCGATCCAATGTGATTTTTTTTAAAAGGTGCAATATGTAATATTGTATGTAATACTGGCAGCTAGCGGTTAAAATTGTTACTGCACTACCAATTCAAAATACTGGAGAGTCGTCTCCCCCGCCCCCTCCTGCCCAGACTCGAAGTTCACGGGGGTTGCCAGGCTGAGACCGCAGCATTCACAACAAGGTTGCTAGATGCTTTTCTCACATAGCCAGACATTACTCCACAGCACAGCGGAGTAGCTAACGGTAGATGCTGGCTATATTGACAGTCATAAAAGCCCGTGCTCACGCTGAGCTCTGTAACCAACTGACAGACACACTTTTTTGGCTTAAAATGACAGTATGAACCGCTAAAAACACAACAACCTCACTGTCCTCTCCACACGCCAGTCAGGCACACTTCCTCGGCTTAGAATTACAATACGAAACGCTAAAAATACCACTACCTTGCCGACGGAACACACTGCAAACTCACAGTCCTCTCTTTCCAATTTACAGCCCCCCTCTCGTGGCTTAAAATAACTCACCGTTGTCGGCTCCAGCCGCTAAACTACATGTTGTAAACAGCCATGGGCTGCATGCCTGGGCCTCCCGGTAACGTTAACAGTTAGCAGGGTTAGCATGGCGGCGTTAGCCAGGACCAGTCGGGATCACTTTACTGGCTATGTCTCAATTGTTTTTGCGAGTAACCAACTCTGGTACTCTAGCTATATAATTCAATGTGAGTAAACAAATGTTGAAATGACAAAAAATGCCGATCCCTAGTAGCTGTGATAAATTAGCCTGAAGCTAATGCTTACCTGTTCAGGAGAAAATAAGCCAACTCTGCGTCCTTTTGGGCTCTAAGCTGTCTCCATCTTTCAAATACATCTCCAATATTTACCAGGGGGTTGTTACGTCTCTGGTCACGCAACGGTTAGAAACGTGGTTTTCTTTTTTTATGTCATGTAGAATCTATCTCCGTTGATCGTTTGTTTGCTGCTTTCATGGCTGTACTACCGTTACAGCTGTAGCGTGCTGGGTTTACGTTTTTACAGGTATATCTGGCAACCCGGCCTGCCTGTCAAACTGGGCCGTTGATAACACACAGATCAAAACATAAACATAAATTCCGTCACGGAATGTAAATTTCAAAAAAAAAATTACTGACATTAGCATTGTTGTCAGAAAAGATAGTATTTCAGTTTAACATGTTTCCTTAATATCTGATGAGGCATTGGTGTCATTTTTGGATTTATTACAGTACAAATATTAAATATTGGACCTTTAAATATTGAATATCTGCCGATACAGAGTCCCGATCCTATACTTGTAGTTGCTCAGATAATAGAGCTGCACAGCGTTTTTTGTTTATAAAACTAAGTAAAGAAAGTAACTAAAATTTGTATTAAGATTAATACATTTAAGTTAGTGCAGCAAATTAATCTTTTCTCTCAACACCAAAACAGTTCTCTTTAGGATCCCAGCAACCCCCAACCAAAAAATAAACATTAAAGAAAAGTTCCCCGCTGGACAACGAAAACTAAACTCAGTTATGACTATTGCGCTTAATAGTCAATCTTAACAACAACAATCTTAAAACTAAACTTAGTAATCCCTCTTGCACTTCAAAGTCAATCTTTGATTTCCGATGTTGGCTCCAGGGAATAACGTCTTGAAAAAGTGTGGTTTTCTGGTGAAATCAGGGAAGAAGTGTGGAGAATTGGTGTAATCCACTTCTGTAAAAAAAAGGTTGACTAGGAAAGACAGACTTTTTTTCTTGTTGCCAAGGGCTGGCAAGCTACGAGACACTCTGGACAGACACTGGTGAATGACCGCGCCCATCTTGGTTTGAAAGTGCCAGCATCCAGGCAGTCTGGCGGTGCAGAGACTGTCTGTGGGGGAGGGCATGTGTGATTAAAGGAGGTGATCAGTACAAGCTGATGTAAATGATCGGAGAAAGGTAATGAGGGTAAAAGCCGATCCCCCGATCAGTTAAAAAAATAAAATCGGCTCTGATCCGATACTGTTATCAGGACATGCTTATTACCCAATAATTCTGAAGAAATAAAATCGGTTACCATGATGTTCTAGACGTGAAAAAACAGCAGTCATATCCATTGTATGCCTTACAGATGACAGATCGATGGAACCTGTGGGTCCAGGGGTTGCTAACTTTGTTTTGCATTGATTAATATCTCCGTTTCCAATGACATTTTTAAAAGGGGTACTCATACACCTATTTTAAGTTGCTCAAAGCCTTTTGTGGCTCCAGAGCATGCTGAGTGAAGTCTGATAGTAGTGAGATTATCAGACCTCTGTACCCCTTTCCTCAACTCTGCTTGAGGCTGGCAGCTCGAGGCTACATTAGCCGCTACTAGCATAACACACCCTAATCTCCAACCAAACTTTTGGCAGTCTATTGGAATTATGGGTAAGGCACCAGGTTTTGACAAAGAAGAATGTGTGGAATAAAAAAAGACAATATCTCTGGTTCGGCTGCATCAACTTTCTTTTTCAGTCTGTCCAGAGTCTGACAATGTTATAAGAGTGCAATGGTAAATTGGTGGAGTACTCTTAGCCGTTATTCCTCAATTAAACATTAACCTTAGCTGATCACCTCACTGAGAAACAAAGTGGAAGAAAAACTCTGTCCCATGCAGCATAGTTCACATCACAATATTTTCTTACTCTATTGTTCTTTCATCACAACTTTACCCACAGAACCTGTGTTAATCATACTGAGGCATACAATTAGCAGCAGAAGATCTGCCCAGCCTTATTATAGATTATGACAGTAGGCTCCACACACCAAAGATGAGAAAAAGGATTTCATGTCATGTTATATTTGCTGCAATAACTTTGAACAATGGGCTGCCCTTGAAATCCATTAGTGGGTAAGCCCATGCCTTAGATTGTCCACTGCAATAATTGACAATATTAACAAAAGGTTTAGCCTAGCATTAAGTTTAAATTATTGAATCAAGTGGGGGAAAAAATTCTGTCAATCGCAAGATTAAATCATCGGTTTCAAATACAACTCGTTTAAGAAGTTTTCCTCTTCTACAGAAATCTTTATTATTTGCATCTTTTTCTAACATTCATCAACTTATCTCAATGACTTCGTACCCTTTGTCTCAAAACGATATTTAGAATCTTAAAGGATGAATATATGCTTACATGTTTTCAGCTACAACTTTGTTAATAATTTTGTCAATGCCTCAACACACAAACAATGATTCACATGTTAACTTTGAATGGCCAAATCTGTCTTATACGGCTGGGCGATAAATCGATTTTATCGATAAATTCAAATGTGAAGTTATCGTTGATTGCTTAAAATAAAAATCGGTTTTCTCTTTAACATCTGCCGACGCTCCCCTCGATTTTGCAGATTGAATTTAAATTCTAGCCAACAAGAATACTTCTCCATCTAGCTATACCATGGATGTTTATCTTCTCCTCCCACAGACTGAATGCAATCATCACACTCCGAGATGTATGTGACACCTCATGCCTTCCTTGGTATTTGGATTTATATGAAATATATATGATGTTCTTATTCATCTCAGATTCTGACCTTGATGAGAGTGTGCTCGTGATGCATTTTAAATTCAATCCGTTCTATTCCATTGATATTACCTACATAGCCAATATTATCATGTTAAAGCCACTACTAGTCATGATTTCTGGTAATGACATTGTGGCAGGTTTTAATTAAACATGTCCTTGAGACCCCAATAACAGTGGGAGTGAGGGGGTGTGAGGAAGAGAAACATTTGGTAAAGACAAGTAAAACTGAGGTTATGAAAACACAGCCCTGACTAAGGTGAGAGACATGATCCTGGGAGCGCCAAAAAGAGTACGGCTGTTAACGGAAAAAGAAATAAGAGCAAGAATCAATTGCATACTTTTTTTAATACTGCAATATTAAATATTTCTAAAAGCTGTAAAAATGAGAATTCCCTTGTCTACAAAAACTTTTTTTCAGACTCTAAATCATGTCCCACTTTAAATACCAAGGTGCCCATGGGTATGTTTCAAAAGGCAACAAGTCACATCATTATTTAAAGCTCCCAACAGTTTGATGATTAGTCTTCTGCATGGCACCTGGCTGTGCTCAATTGATTTGAAACTATAGTCTCATAGTGAAGAATGAGCTTGCAAAATGTAGTCTGCCATTATGAGGTTTCTAATGAAGAAGCCACTGAAGTAATGTTTTTATTCCATAAAACAAAGTATTCCTTTCTCCATTTGTCCCCTTTTCCATCAATTTTTGTGTCCCCATTTAGTCCCCCTTACACTGCAGTTGTTGTCAGTGCAGGTTGTGTTGCTGCTAACACCCACTGTTGACCTGGTGAGGGTGTAGACAGCCTCCCCAGGTTATATACTTAGAAAGTTTTAATAAATGGACATTAAAACTGTTACAACAGAGAGAGGAAAAGGTAAATTATAAGGAAAGCCACCATTTGCCAATGTGTAGGTGGTAACCACGGTTTGACCTTTGGTGGCATTGTGGGTAACACATTTCTTAGTGATAAACAGGACAAGCACCCACAGGGGTCTAAACTCGCTGGTTTCAAACAATGACTCATAAGAGCAGCATGTGCGTGACTTTGCATAAATCTGAAGTTCAAACACAATTTTAAATATTGTCTGATAATCCCCGCAGATGATGCAGATGTAAAAAAAAATAAATAAAAAAATACAGCTGACTTTTAAAATGTATAAAATGCTAAAGTGGACACAGAAAACTCTACACTAGCATACATACATTTCAACTATAATTGCCACTGTTCATCATACCCCCAACCGGTACCGGCAGACAACCACCCACCAAGAGTTTGAGTCTGTCTGAGGTTTCTCCCTAAAAGGACATTTTCCTCACCATTCAAGGTTTCTGCCTAAAAGGGAGTTTTTCCTCGCCACTGTCGCACTAAATGCTTGCTCTCGTGGGAATTACTGGAATTGTTGGGTCTTTGTAAATTATAGAATGTGGTCTAGAACTATATGTAAAATGTCTCGAAATAACTTGTTATGATTTTATACTATAAATAAAATACAATTGAATTGAATATTAGCCTACACGATCCATGCCCATGTTCTGGATTTACTTTCACACACTCAAGGGCTCTCACACACATTGAGCCACCCATGTGCCTGAGGGTCAACGTGGGCTGATAAAACATGACAGAGCAGCAAATCTATTTTGTCAGGTAGGAATACGACCCTGGCCCATATTACTTCCTGAAACAACCTTTCCTTTCAGCAAATGGCAAGATTAATTACTAAAACATTACACTGACCAGCTCAACATATCAAGTGACCACTGGCTTAAATTCAATGG
Organism: Perca flavescens; assembly: GCF_004354835.1. NCBI lineage: Eukaryota > Metazoa > Chordata > Actinopteri > Perciformes > Percidae > Perca > Perca flavescens. The sequence goes on along the minus strand of NC_041344.1, from coordinate 20,642,103 downwards.
GATGCTCTTTTTGATGAAGTAGGAGGTGCTTGCGCGTATATGTGAGACAAAAAAAAAAAAAAAAAGAGAGTGATCTTCAGTGTGTCTAACCGTTAGGACTCTGAGGTCATGCCCTTCGACAAATGAGACAAAGCCTGTACAGTAAATCATTACTCCGATGGACGCTACACGCACAGATATACACACGCACGGATACACACACGCACGGATACACACACGCACGGATACACACACACACACACACACACACACACACACACACACACACACACACACACACACACACACACACACACACACACACACACACACACACACACACACACACACACACACACACCGAGAGAAAGGTGAAAGCCAGGACAAAGGCAGGGTGGGGGACACCTTTACACAGATGACAGCCAATCAAATCGTGAGATGATAGATGGGCCTCATAAAAGGGAATATGGTGTATGTCCTTTCCCCATCTAGGAGGATCTAATGAAGAATGCTGAGGACTTAACAGGTCACCAACCATCTTTGTATCCTCATCCATTCGCCTAACAAATTCTGTACAGTACGGGAAATGGAAATGAGCTATCTTTCGATAAGCAGTAGGAAGGTACCAGCTAATTTGACAGTTCTGTATTTGCAGCTAATATCTTACAAAGTCTTTGGTAATACAAATGATACAAAGAGTAATGAGGTGAAAAGTGCTATAAACCAAATCCAGTATGGTTTCTTTTCTTACATTGGTAAGAAATTAAATTTCTTGTGGCGCTTACTGCTAAACCACAAAGTATGTATTGCCTTGACAACTGAGCTTCTCGAGGCTGATGTTTTCACATCTGGCTGACTGAAGGCAGGATGGATAGAAGCTGCGACACAAGCAAGACTTTTCTTGTTGATCCAGACATAAGCTTTGGGTTTGGACAGATGTGGTGTTCAGTCGTCTTGCTGTTCTTAATGGGCCGTAACTTGAGTGCAGCTTTACGGAGTTTCCAGTGGAGAGTCAGCGTACTTTATACTGTTATCATCACAAAATGTACAAAAAGAATGGATAACTTGCTATTTCTTTTCTAAAATGGTAAAACAGGTAGAAGCTTGGGATCTAAATGATATTGGAAGGTCAAGAATGTCAATAAGGATGGCATAAAAAACAAACCCATGTGGAAAAAAAACTCAGAATTTGATCTGTAAACAATATCATTATGAACTGAAACAGCTGGACATTAAAAGTCCAATTCATATTTGATAATGCTGTAGAAATGAATACATAAAAAAAAACAGTATTATTGCACCACAGAGAAAGTGACTAGTGACTCATTTAATGACCTCTACACTAAAATGGAGCTTAGTAAATGCTAAAAATTTCAGTTTCATTTCAGTACCCGTACCACTACAGTCCGTGCTGCACAGATGCACCAGCACACACATTCAATATTCTCTTCTATTTTCATACACCACGATTCAATTATTTCTTTCTGTGAGCAATAAAGTTGATAAACCTGCTGTATGTTGAAATCAAACTGCCAGGAAAGAGTGGCACTCCTAAGCGTGTGGAGAAAGCTGACCCAATTTTTACCACGTTTTTGTTAACTGAATCTGTGAGTTACTTTTCCAGCTTAGAGTATTGGGAGCAGATATGGTGTTTTAGGAGTAAAAGCTAGAGAGAAAAAGCAGGTGACAAAGCAAGATTTAAAATAACAGAAGAAAGGAGAGATTGAGGGAAACTGAATAAAGTAATGTGGTCTCTCTATGGGCTCTGATACACGTGAGGTTGTTATTGTATATTTTATTTCTGAATCGGTATGCTTCTACTGTGTTTGTTGTATTTGGGCAAGTCAGAACAAATGGAGTAGTGTTGCTTATTATAAACCCATTCTGAAGTATTACAAAGGTCATAGGGTTAAACAGGTATAGTCTCTTACCTGCAGTTGAAGTGGTCTCCTGTTTGTCGTGCTCTTCGTGCCACTGCATGGTGCGGTGGTAGCTCAGCATCACCTCCCACAATGCCTTGCATAGATCTGTCAGGCAGGGAATGTAGCTGTCCGGGGTGATATGCTGCCAACAGAGAAGTGACGAAAAGAGGTCACTGATGCACTTTTCTACTGTATATGAATTCAGTGTTATATTTAGTATTTCTGGGTCATATACCTTTATACGCTTGTATTTACCTAAAAAAAAAAAAAAAGTTATGGAATTATGAAAGACAGTGCTGGGCTACTTTAAAATAAATTACAAGATTCAGCAAGAGACTCAAACAAAAAAAATGAGCAACTCAGCTGTCCTCCATGTTTCATCTAATTAAAGCCTGTTTCTACTCATCAGTCAAGGACACTGTGTTGGAAAACATCTATTTTTTGTGTCACAAGAAACACTTACATCTTATGTAAGAGCCAATTAATGTAAGTAATGATTAAAATAATGATGTTAATAAGAGGGTGTCAAATATCTATGGTGCACAATAGGTAGGCTATTATACTATATCAAACCATGACAACTTGGGTTCTGAAATGGATTTCACAGAGCTATTCACTCTCAGGGCAATGATATATGTGCAGGGTTGTCTTGGTAACGGCACTTGTGTCTAGTTCATATACGTACACTTCTGCTAGCTCTCTCGATTTACCCTGCCAAGATCTGAGGAGCAGTTAACCATAGTCCTCATAAATCGACAGGAGTTTAAAATGCCAACACAAAGAAAGCGGAAGGAACCGGACATCCGGCTGAAATGAGGGACATCCGGCGGAATTTCCGGCGGCACCTTAACAATCCCGGAAGTGAAACGTCGTCGATATAGAGTATTGCTTTCATAAAATGGCAACTTTATTATTTCTGTATGTCTTTTATGAGATTAATAATGTTGACCTATGTTTTTTTTTTATAATATATAAATAATTAGCTACATACCCATGGAATAACTGCAACTGCATTGAGCTTCGTAAAATATCCCAGTGGTGCTGAATCCAAAACAAGACAGCCAACAGGTATGACAGAAAGTACTCAAAGGATGATGCACACTGCTTTTTTTACTGTACACATCCAACAGATTAACACTTGACTGAGCTATTAGAAGCCAAGAAAGCCTGGAAAAATGTGTGTGTTAAATAAAAAGTTGGCCCACCAAAGAACAGTGCAGCTGGCACAAAAGTAGCCACCGACACATTCCAAGGCTCTACCGAATAACTCGCCAAAAGAGTCCTGTCAACATGTCCAGAGACAAATTCATCACTGCCAGATGAAACAGTGCTGTCGACAGCAGCCGCACTTTACTTTGTTTAAACGATGATAATGAATAAGTGGTTGCAGAATCAGGCCTGTGTTTCCTTTCACAAAAAGCATTGGAAATATAAACACAAGCCTCACAAGCTGACAGTTGCTGAGGGAGAAAACAGTGCATTGCAATAAAGACCACAACTGTGCACAAACTAACATGAGTAAAGTCTCACGCCTTTGTCTAGCATGTCCGTGTCCCTGAGTGACAAATTACCACTTGCCAGGACAATCTCTCAACAGAACAGTTCTTAGTGAGACATCTGAGGTACATTCACAACTGTGAGCCATCAGCAAGAAATCATGTAGTGACCGCCATCTCAAAAGAGGTTAATGACAGAGCTGTTGCCCAAGGCAGCTACATTGCACAACAGACTCCACTGCTGTCAAGCACTGTTGTCAGAGATGGTGTTGAAATGCTATGAACTGAAACATCCATTTCTCAGAAATGTAACGACACTGAATACAAAAGTTTAACAGGCAATCAAACATTTCTAGCATTTCAAATGAAAAGTGGAAAAGTAATATAGTCAACATTAAAATAAAGAAGTTAGTAATATATTGTAAAATATATATATATATATATATATATATATATATATATATATATATATATATATATATATATATATATATATATATAGGAGGTAAGGTAATGCTTTCATACACATTTCACTGTTGAATGCACATCAGACTTTTAGCCATCCACTCTCAATAGCCCAATAAATGCAACAAACCCTCCAATGACGATAGTCAATTATGCTCTTAACCAGTATAATAAATCCTCATTTGAATACCGTTTTCTTGAGGATGTGTTTCTAACCATAACAGTGGCAACTAATCTCCAAATGAACAATTCAACAACAAAACTCTACATCTCTTCGACCACAGCAAACTGTTGGTGAAGAGTACAATTAACTAATCATAAAATAAGTGGAATTTGTAATTAAAGCTTTTTTTTTTTTTTTTTTTTTTTTTTTTTTTTTAGGAAAAGCAGTCTATCACACCAGTGACAACTGCAGGATGTGCAGTCAGGTGTGTATAAAAAAGTAGTAGACCTCCAAAATTATACACAAATACTGGCTGTCAATTATAAGCTGTGTTGAGTACAACAACATTATAATACCTGATATTGGTAGGGAGTATAAGCACTGTTTGAACACCAGGAACACCACAATCCACAGAACAAAGTATCAACCAGCCATTAGGTAAGACAGGAAACAATTGGAACACATTTAGCAAATCATCTTTATTTTCCTCTCTGTTGGTTTACGCCATAGGGCTGAAAAAATTATTGTATATAGGGATCCTTTTTACATGTTTATCAAATATTTAACATTTTGAAAGCAAAATGAAAGCCTTAAAATAAGACAATATTTTATAAAATATAGATATTAAATCTGTAAAATACTGTGCTCAAAATACCAGGATAAATAAGCATAATGAAACAGGATTATCTTTTATCTATTATACTGTATATCTCTTCAAGTTATGTCACCGCAGATTCTGTGAGCTGTGGCCTAATTCAAGTAAATCCACTGCTGTCTAGTTGTAGTTCATGTTTGGGACAGCACACACAGGTGCACTTCTCAATATGGCTCTTTATTGGCCTGAGCACTACAGGTCCAACATAGTATGACAGCATTGCGGTAGTAAAGAAGTAATCTCGGCTGTTGTGAAAAAGTATTTCATGATACATCAGAGTGGGTAAACCTCTCTCCAGAAATAGAATGTAAGGCACATTGCATTTCTCAATTATATCATTGCTTCAAACTTGTCTTTGTGGGTTTTCTTTTTGAGGGATTATAGGTGAATATTTTACAACACTCATGATTCCTAAAGAAACACTATCAATCATAACACTGGACTTTTATAGTTACAGCTAAACTACTTTAATCCTCCTTCAATATCAATATAACTCATACTAGACAGAATATTACAGTATTCTGGGTATACTAATTTTGTGTAGCCAACATTAAATATGATATAAAATTCTAGCCCTAACAGACATAGACATTATATAATAACAATACATGTATTAATATTGTATACTTTCTACTATGGGTACTATACTAGAATTATAATTTCCATGTACAGTAAAATAAATTCATTAAGTGCTTAGGAGACCAGGGCAGATAGGTAAGCGAATGAGCCAGTTTGGACAAAACAAGGCTAATATTTGACAATGCATGTTCTCCACCAGTCAACCATATCACAGCAGCACGTTGCCAGGCAACTGAAGTGAGGGGAGACGATGTGGGGGTAGGGTGTGTGTGTGTGTGTGTGTGTGTGTGTGTGTGTGTGTGTGTGTGTGTGTGTGTGTGTGTGTGTGTGTGTGTGTGTGTGTGTGTGTGTGTGTGTCTCTCTTCAGTCGGTTTGATGAGAAGAAGTACACAGACACAAAGGTGTGCTGTAGTGCAGAAGTGCACAGGAATGCTACAACTGACATAAGAGTGTTTGCATGTCACACCTACAGTAAGGTTACACAGGGAAAGGTTAACAAAAACTTTTTTAATCCACCTTGCTGGACACAGTCTTCTAAACAAGTACCGTGATGAGAGCCTGAAGGAGGCGGGCTTGGAATCTATTTTCAGCCATTTGGTTTTCTGCAGACAGCTACCCATGATCATTATGCATATAACATACAGTATATCAGGCTGTATCAGGGAGGTTTTGAAAAGACGAAGCACTGAGTTTTTTTTTTTTTTTTTTTTTTTGTGTGTGGGCTTGTGGAGGAGTGCACATGAAAGAAATGCCATACATTTTAGAGAGAGAAGAGAAAGAAAGAGATGTGCAAGCAAGGGTAGGTAACCTTGATTTAGCTGATTCACTTCCTTTAGGAAAAGAAAATCACACCCCTCTCCTTTCAAAAAAGAATAAACAGATTTACCTGCAAGAGATCAAAAACGTGGTCAGCAATCTGTAGACCTGCTGTGCCAGAGAAGAAACAAACTACAGTACACACTCCTGAAGTAGAATCTATTTATTTCTCACATAAACACTGTTAAACAACTTGATGCACACATTTGTAAAGAGTAAAGCAACGATCATTGACATAAAAGTGGACAAACCCATTTCTTATGTATAACGTAAAGAGCCAGTTCAGTCTACTTAAAGTGATGGTCTTTCTCACAACTGGTTTGCTGCTTCTCCTCAAGTTGTTAGTTACTGATGCCACTGTCAAAGCAAACGTCTTTAAACTTTTTAAAAATAAAAATAAATGGGTGACAATTTGAAATGCTTTTGATAATTCAATTAATAGTTTAAGGTAATGCTCCTTTTAATCATTATTACTTTAAATGCAGTTGTCGAAGGCTTTTACCAGACGGGATTTTGCAGAGGGACGTTTTCGATTATCTGCTCCCTATTTCATGTTGTACTTTAACAGGCTTCAACATAAAAATTTGCCATGTGCAATGAACCTTGTTGTTGTTGTTGTCTTTGTCAAAGGCATTGACTGAGTCTCCATGGCATTTAGAGGGAGACATTTTTGTTGCAATTCAAACCACAGATTCCCCAGAAACACACCAGAATGATCTGAGCAGCTGAAGAGAAAATAAAATCTAATGAATGGGGCATCCTAAGCCTGGCTCTGCCCTCCTACGTACTTCCGCTCCAGTACTCCGTCTGGGTTCGTGGTATATTCTTGGGTTTTCTCCGGCCAAATATTTGGCGGTCCAATCAGCAAACAGAGGGAGTAGCTGAGAACGATGACGTTGAGGACGTCCGCTAGAAAGATGCGAGCGAAGCCATTCGGTCCATTGTGGCAACGGAGTTGGCTAAGGCTAGCAATGCTAATGCTAAATATAAGCCGATAGTTGTCGGTCTCCCCTCTTGTTGCACATGCGCATGACATACGTCACAACCAAACGTTAGCAACTGGTTATGGCAGATCCAGAGTGGCTCTAGGCAGCTCCAATAATTTTACTTCAACAGAGTACCCGCCTTCAAGGAAGTTAACACTTGCCAATGGAGAGTGGCCAGACTGCAGCTGTTCATGATATCATGAAGAGTGTTTTTTGCCAGGATGCCCCTAGCCTGGTCCTACCAGACACTCATACATTTAATTTGTACAGCATGAAATGTACAAATTGTACAAATGAAATGTATGAGTGTATGGTAGGACCAGGCTAGGGGCATCCTGGCATGAGATTCAAAAATAAAAAAAAATAAAAAAAACACTCTTCATGATATCATGAACAGCTGCAGTCTTTAGATGTCTATGGCTACTGTGACAGAGTAATAACAACAAACAACATGAGACCAATTTTCATCCATAAGAGCTGGGATGATAAGATGCACAATGTTTGGCAGTAGATTAGTTTTGCTCTGTAATGAAGCTATCAGCAGCTATGATTAACTAAACACAAAAAGCCAGCCTAGAATCATGGCACTGCTTTACATGAAGAAGCAACAGCGTATGCATCCCCTCCACGGCCTCCCTAAATAGCCATTTTTCAGATATACAACTGCACTGAAGGTCAGCCTATATCAAAATAATGGGACACTGCACAAGATTGAGTAGGATGGATCACTATGGGTTACTGAGCTGTCGTTTCATATTATTGGGGTGATTTTTCTATGATGAGTAGAGCTAATGGCTTTGTGTAACACAGGTAAAAAAAAAAAAAAAAAACAACAACACTGAAAGGCTAAAGCCTCACTAGCAGCTTCTAGATGCTGGCATGTTCATCACAGTCTACAATATTAATGGAATTATCAGAATCAATAGCGTATTCCAATTGTCTAATATTTTTCAGTCTATGATGCCATCAGTTGGCTGGATTAATATAATTACTGTAACTACTGTAGTTCGTACAATATGAAAGAGCAGTGCAGCATATGATTCAGCCTTTACAGTCACCTTCTCTCCTATGAGAACCTCCTATGATTCGGAGCGTGAACGGTCCTATTTCCATCAGGAGAAAAGTCAGACAGAGAAGGGGATTGATAAGGAATGAGGCTGGCCAATAATGATGAGATGTTGATGTAAAATTAATAAGACCCTTTCACAATCAGAACCGACCTTTCTGAGTGTTCCCATTTCTCTTGAATTTTAAGATGCATAACTAAGAGGCAAGTTCAGGAGGTCTAATGTGGCTCTAACATTTTCTTAACCTTTATTTATCAGGGGAACAGTAGCTGAATAAGTTTTCTCTTCTCCACAAACACCAAGTTTTGTATTGATACAATTCCACAATAATACCACATCAATGGTATTTGTTGAAAGAGAGGAAAGCCCCCAACCACATTCTCTATCGATTTGAAAGAGAACTTACCACAGGTAAATGTTTTACACTAGCCAGAAAGACATTGGAAACTAGTCAATAAATATTTATACTGCAAGGTCCCAAGGACCCTCAGAGAGGGACACTGAAGAGCATTTAAAATACTAAGAAATCTCAAAAAGGACAAGTTTTTAAACCCATCTTCAGATTTTTAGCATTTCTTTAAAAGCACATTAGTCCAGTGTGTGTGTGTGTGTGTACCACATGAGCTACATAGACACATATTTTACATGGGTACTTCGGTTAGCTCTCCTCTTGACATTGTAGAGGCAGGTACATACTGTAAGTGTCTTCAATACAATAATCTACCATAAGGACTAAAAGTAAGCAAAACACTTGATCTCTCCTTAAAAGTTTCTGCAGACAGGCTGCAAATGCTGTCAGCGACACAAATGAACTGTGTATGGGTGTTCACATACCTCTTCATTTGAGTGTGTGCATGGATGTACTGCCCTATCGATCATGACACAGCCAAGAATGTACAGACACATGCCATCAATCTAAAGTTGGTGAGAGTGTGTGTGTGTGTGTGTGTGTGTGTGTGTGTGTGTGTGTGTGTGTGTGTGTGTGTGTGTGTGTGTGTGTGTGTGAGTGAGAGAGATCATCCAGGCGCAACACACAGTGTTGGCAGAGTATCTATCAAACACAAGTAAACATTAGGATGTGTCTATAACTACTGTACGGTTGCATGCACACATTATTTCAGGGGATCCATGACACAGATTTCCAGTAAGCCTAATGGCAGTCAAATCCATGGGAAAAAACAAGACAAAAAGATATGGACAGTTAAATGTCACTTCAGCTCAAGGGAAGCTTGTTTTGTTTAACCGAATATGAACTACATACAACATCACAAAAGTGTGTAAAAGATAGCTGAAGTTAAAGTAGTCCAATCATTTTCCTACGAAAAAAAAAAAAAAAAAAAAAAGACTCGTGAGGCATATTATTCGGTGAAAACTAGGGCTGAAACAATTCCTCGAGTAACTCAAATAATTTGATTACTAAAAATCCTCGATGCAAAATTATTTGCTTCGAAGCTTCGTTTAAACAATGTTACAAACGTATCGCTCACGGTGTTTCTGCCCAGAGGATTATTACTGTCGCACACCGGGCTGACGCTGCTGGAGACACATGCCATCAAGACCTACGGCACAGGTTACAAAAATGAAGAAAGAGCGTAAATAGTGAGGGGGGTCCGTATCATCCGATCATTCAATTATTCCATTTAATCTGGCAAACCAAAAACAAAAGAACAAATCAATATTTTGTTTTTCTGTTTTTCTGTATGAACCAAATATGAAAACTGATGTTTGTTGCATTGCTTTCAGCTCGAAACGGGAAATATAATAAACAAGGTACCAAAACGAAATAATGGGTCGAATTTACATTGTCTTTATTTTTCTTTATTTGTTTTCCCATTTCCCACGTTGCCATCAATTCTATTTTGCGCATGCGCAGTGGATAATCTCCAACCGCATGGAACAGGTAAGAAGCCTACAAAGGAGACATTCTAAAATGCTTAAGGTGAAAAAGCTTAACGTGGTTTAATGTATCTAAACAACGATCAATCAAAAAAACTAAATCGAAATCCAACGATTATAGAAGTTATCTCATGTTAATGTTTTCTTCATCATTGGCCCTATATGGCAGGGAAAAAGCTTAACGTGGTTTAGTGTACCTAAACAATGATCAATGATTACCAAATTTCTCTCTCAAATTGCTCCTCATAACCACTGAAAACGGTCAAAAACTCGAACCCAAAGTCCAATTATTATGGACATTATCTGACATTAAGCGTTTCTGCTTCATTAGAGCCTATTGTAAGGAAAAAGCTTAACGTGGTTGAATGTACCTAAACAATGATCAATCATCACCAAACTTCTCTCTCATATTACCCCTCATAACCACGAAAACTGTCAAATAATCTAACCCAAAGTCCAATTATTATGGACGTTATCTGACATAAAGCGTTTCTGCTTCACAGCAGGGCAGCGGAGCGGCTGGGGGTTGACTCTCCACAGTTCTCGTTGGCTTTATAAGTCCTAATGTGAAAAAGCTTAACGTGGTTTAATGTACCTAAAAAACGATCAATCATCACCAAAATCCTCTCCTGTATTGCTCATCATAACCACTTAAAACTGTCAAAAAATCTAACCCAAAGTCCAAATATTATGGACGTTATCTGACACTAAGCGTCGCTGCTCCATTAAGGGTATTGTAAGGAAAAAACTTAACGTGAAAAAGCTTAACATGGTTTAATGTACCTCACTCCCAGCAAATTAATAATGAATTGACCAAGTTATGGCTTGCTGGCCATGCAAATGTGATTTATTTTGATGAGGAGGGAAAGAAAAAGACAGAAAGGGAACTGAGGCGTGTGGGCCAGTATGGAGAGCCCAATCAAAAAGTGCTGCTGCTGCAGTGCATTGGTTCTGTATTGTGAGCAAGATTAATTATCTAATAGTGAGTGGCTACAGTAGGATATACATGTCTTCCCTTTCTCTGATTTACTTTCTCCTCTACACCTTTGTTTCACTCTATTAAGGAGAATCTGTAGAACCCCTTTGTCATAAAATAAGGTATTTTTGCTTGGCTTCAAGGCAATGAGAAAGCTAGAGGCATACTGTTAGTAACAAAGTGTGTGTCCTATGTCCTTTCATCACAGCACTCTGCAGGTGGTGTTTTTGTTATTTAATAAGTTTTCACTAAAGTAGTTAGTCTTCACACTGGCATCTAACAAAGGGAACTGAACCTTGTCTGGCCAAATCTGGCTGTTAAATTTGCAGACAGAGTGGGTGAATAGTGGTGGAATAAATTGACAACCTACACACCAACACACACACACTCATCTCCTTACCGTGCACAGGTCCTTGTACTGCATCTTCTGGAATTTGGTATCAGCGTTTCCGGCACATAGCTCCACATATCCCAGCACCACTTGGAACACCGTGTTGTGGATGGCCTGGGTGAAGTGCATGTGCAGCTGGTCCATAGCAGTCTGCAGAGAGAGCCAAATACACTGTTGTGAAAACAATTATGTTAAATGGCAGTGCCAATGTGGATCTGTTAAAAAAAAAAAAAAAAAAAACAGCAGGGAAATTGCAAATCAAACTTCTTGGAGACATTCTGTATACCTGATATTTTGAATTATTTGCAGACATATTATGTTAGCTACACAATATGGCATGAGGGGAAATGGGCATAGCTGTCTCCTGGGAACTGCAATGTTCAAGTCCAAGTGAAAATGGGCAATTTTGCCTCTAGTTTCCATATTTCACATCGCTAAAACCAGCTGTTTGCTGTGGAACATTTCATTAATTAAGTAAAAACAGCAAAGAACAAATGGAAGAGGCATATAACTGTATGGCCATGTATGGTAGAGCAGCTTTAAATAAAAAAAAAAAAAAAAAAAAAGCACAACTTATTAATGGCAAAGTAGGATTTCTTCATTGAGCATTAATAATCAGGGATTTAATTTTGCATGTAAATTCAAACATTGCTCTTAAACCATGATTTAAAAAAATCTACAGTATAATCTTGCTCCACCATACCGAGCTCTGTTAATGCCTTCACAATTCAAGTCTGTTCCCTTTTTCTCTAAAGTTACATTTATGATCATTTTCTGTTTTGCAGCTCTCATCCACAGTCTCGCTATGGGACCCTAGTGAATTGAGGACACCAAAGTCGCAGGAGACGTGGGCACAGTGTTGAGCAAAGCCTCATAGTGTAATGGATGTTGCAGTGCAATTAGATTGTTTTACTGAAAGCTCATGACCACAGAATGTTGCCCCCAATCCATTCTGACTACCTGCTGCCACTAATGTAATTTAAAAATTTCTTTCACTTCATACGTCCAAGAAAACACCATGAAAATGGCTGGCTGTACAAAGCATGGACTGTAGACAAGAAAAAGGAAGGCAACTATAGCAACTCACATCTTAATAATCACCATCTTCAGACATAATTATCAATCAACTGAAAAAGCAAATAGACTCATTGTTCTGCAGCTACTTAAAAACAAATGCAAATGGTCTGAGGTGGTATGCTACTGTAGGTCAAGACCCTTGTGATGCCAATTACCTCTTGGATGACACAGTTCGTTTATGTATCCAACTGAAAAGTGTCAGATTAAAAGTGGTCATTTGTGCATGTGTGTGTTCACTTACTGCAGTAAAAAGAAAGACTGCAGTAAAAGCTAAGATTCAGACAAAGATCATAGCTGACTGTGAGAAACACATATGCAGAGAGAGTGTGAAGAACTGATTCAGTGCATGCAAAAGAAAAAAAGTAGAAGGAAAGCAACAACAAGCCCTTAGGGGCAGTGGCAAGAGGCAGTCAAGAACAACTCTTTAGTTAGCTTTTGAGTCTGAAAATGCTCATTATAACAGTAATAACAACAACACTTCATTCTCAACAAGCATTGGTGACTCAGTTTCCACCTCAAGGATGTCTTCAATGTCAAGAGGCACACAGCTTATTTATTACCATCAACATTGGCTTTTCGAATAACAATGACAGAATATGTGCGTTGTGTGTGAGTGCCAGGATAAGAATGAGGCTCCTTTTGGTTGCTTGGGTCAAGAGTCAATTCAACAAGTTATTTTAAAAGGTACTCCAAGGCCGTGATAGGTGGGTTTTGAGTATGGTTTTGAAAGAGTGAGGGAGGAAGAATGTCTGAGGTGCTGGGGGATTGAGTTCCAGAGGGAAGGGGTGACAATGGAGAAGGCCCTGTCCCCCCAGTTGGTTGGCGTCAGCTAATCTGAGGATGCAGATAGGAGTAGGTTGGTGCAGGATGTCAGTGAGGTAGGAGGGGGCTAGGTTGTGGTGGGCTTTGTAGATGTCTATGCCATCAATTCACAGAATTTACACTGGCAATATAACATTTTAAACCTCTACAGTAAAATGCCATGTGTGCAGAACATGGCATTCATACGCAATGCACCTCAATATTAGACTTGCAAGTATATCCATCCATTTACATCCATCTAGTACAATCTGGCCCAGCTCCAACATCCACCATAACCCTTGAGCACTAAACCCTCACAGGCTTTTTACATATTACATTCACCTGTAAGCTCAGCGAAAATGTGTGGGAGTGCAGGAGGTGCAGCGGCTCAAAATGCTGAATAAGGAATGGAACAGCATTTGTAGAATCCCAAAATCCATATAAACTTAGCCGAAAGGTGTTATTTTCAGACATGGCAGCCTCATCATTGCTCAAAATGACCGTGCGTAGCTGGATGGCTACTCATTTTAGCTATAACTGGGCCACAAATTATCCTACTTGTTGGAGTAGGAAAGTAATAAATATTTCAAGGATGACAAAGATTATGTAAGCACAACATTTATAATTCCAATAATATACAACTCATGGCTGATTACCCATACCAGAGAGCACTGGTACACTGGAGGAGGGAGTTGGAAAAAAGAAATAGCAGAAAGGATAAGATCAGGGAGGTGAAAAAGGGAAAAAGAAATGCAAGTCAAAGCAGAACAAAGAGATCAGGGCCAAGTGAGATGTTGGACATGGTGGTGGAGTGTATGGGTTATTAAAGAGAGAGGCCCTAGCATGAGAGATTAACACTTTCTCACCAAAAATATGAGGGCTGGAAAGGGATATGAGGAGAGTAAGAAAGAAATTCCCTAGTGATAAAAGAGAATATCTGTGCCACTTATATTCTATTATATTTCTCTTCAGTCATTTTTAACAGAAACTACAGTATTGTCTTGATGTTGTTCTTAACATAAATGTTCTACAGCTTTAAATAAACAGCAAAAAATGTCACAATCAAACATGTTTTCCCCGTATCGCCTCAGCGGTTTAAATTTGAGTGCTTATTTTATATTATTCAAGGATTATTATTATTATTATTATTATTATTATTATTATATTGTTTTGGAGAACTCTGTTCCTTCTTGTGGGTGAGTTCTGTGGGTGTCAGTTGATTGACAGTAAGCAGAGCATAAGGTAATTACAAATGATGGCATGCATGCCCTGTGGCCTAAAATATTTTCTTCTCCAATGAGGAGACCTTGAATTCATTCACTGGAGTGAAAACAATCCACTGAAGCAAGAAGGGTGAAAAAAAGAAAAAGAGAAACTTCAATAAACCAAATTACATTCTCGTTTCCCTTGATGGTTTACAAGCTTGTCTGTGGGAGATTTTTTTTATACTGTTCATATCTAAATGGTGGCAAAAGGTCAAAAGGAAGGAAACAGCAATGCTGACTGAATGCACACAACCCTGAAATAAAGTTAAGGAGTGGAACAGCCAGGATGAACATTCAATCCCCTCCAAAAAACTAAATAAAATAAAAGAAAGACAAAGAGTCAAACAAAAGGACATATGGCGTAAGTGATGACAACAACTGGACCATCACATCCAGTCATGTTTAGCCATTCCCCGTAACCCTGTAGACATGTCAAACCACTGACCTGTGTCTTGCCCAGGAGCGTGTAGGCAAGCTGGACCTTGGTGTAGTAGGAAACATCAAAGTGCTTACAAGTCTTTGACAGGGCGACATCAAGCTGCTCCTGGAGCCAGAAATAGATAGAAGACAAAAGGAAAAGAAAAAAGAAGGATTATCAACGTTAAGACCAGGGATTTAGATATAGATGTGCAGATGTTTAGTTACCACACGAGGCCAAGGGCAATTGGAGGTGTGTGTGTGTGTGTGTGTGTGTGTGTGTGTGTGTGTGTGTGTGTGTGTGTATATATGTATGTGTAACATAGGGATGTTACACACCAGGCTGACGGCCAACACCAGGCTGACGGCCAACCGATGACATCTCTATTGTGTAATGCATTACACACAGTATATGCTGTATATGTTACGTATATATATTTGAGTTTTCAGGGGTTTTAGCATTCTTAAGATCAAGGTGTTAAGATACTAAAATTCTACTCTTGATGTGTGTGTCTGTGGAAGTGTTTACCTTTATGATTTTAGAAGATTTTGCTTTGCTTATTCACAAACTCATGCTGACAGGTAAACAAACGAGCACCCTGCCGCATGCTTATGTAGGTGTGTGTTCATGCATGGCTGTTTCTTGTGTACAGATGGAACTGTAAGTAATTAATCTACTCAAGCACAGCAGCAGTGGTGCAGAGAAAATTGCTTTCCATACCATTTATCACACCCAATATCACGACGCAACTAGAGATGAAACAGATACAATTTGCCGTGCTTGCACACTGACAATAATGACTTTCTGAATGTGTCAATATTTGGCAGACCCAGAATGAGAAAGACAAACTATCAAAATGTCAAAATGAAGTATAAATTGCTTCTTTTAGATGAGGGCTTCTGGAAAATTAACAAGGTTAGACCATAATCTTATTCACTGCTAAAAGTCTCTTCACTGACTATGTTTACAAGCTGTCAATTTTTGGGTTATGGTCGGGTTAAGGTCACTACTCAGGTTTCTAAAACATTCGGAATAACCCGTTTACATGCGTGAACAGAGAGAGTTACTCCTGTATACATGGAATTTGTAATCAATTGGCAATATCCCGATGTAAACGGCGACGCACGGTTAGCGTCTGGACGTACGGACAACCTTAAGACGCAATAACTTTTCGGTCACCTTCTTATAAATCTCACTATCTCGGTACTTTCTGCCGTCAACAAAAGACATTATATTCATGGTTTTGACCACACTAATAAAGAAATTGGTTTCCTCCTCGCTCCAAAAGTGTGGTGCTGTGCTGCGTCTCGCCATGTTTACCTCTACTTCTTGTTTACTTCCGGTATACTGCGCGCAGGTTTTCTGCATTGACACATATACACACACACACATACATATACATATACATACACATACACATATATATATATATATATATATATATATATATATATATATATATATATATATATATATATATATATATATATATAAATAAAACTATATAACTATATTATTATAGTATATAATTATTATTATAACTATGTTTTCTGGCGCATACAAGAAGTTCCTCTACTCAAAAGACCAAGATTCCTTGCGAATAGAACATGCACAGAACACAAATCAATGTTCCTTTTGATGGGGATATGCCGATACGCATTTACATGGCCGTGCGCGACCGGGTTATTGCTAATATTCCGGTTTTGAACGGGTTATTGGCTGCATGTAAACGTAGTCACTGATAGTGCTCTCAAATAACAGAATTAGATATTAAGCAGGAAGGCAGGCACATACCTCTATTTGCTCCAGAGTGTCTTGTAGTTTGGAATTCAATTCACTGTGAGGAGAAAAAAAGGAGTTAGTTCCAACCAGTTTCAACTAACAACAAAATTTTTAATATCAATGTATCTGTCTGTTTAATATATGAATGTCAATAAAATGTCAGAAATCATTTTTAAAATGACAAAATGAATGGCAAATACCCCATCCCAAGTTACAGGAGTACGAAAAAATTCAAATTGTTTGTTGTTGAAGCAACAGTCAAAAACTCCAAATCTTTTCAAATTTCCAATGAAACACAAGCAGATCATTGCATCTGTAACCAGCAAATCTTTTGTATTTTTTACCAGCTAAGTAAAATAAATTCTGACATTTAATTATGAAAATTGCCCTCAATTCTTCTTCTATGAATCTATTAATTGAGTAACTATTATAGGAACCATTAACGAAATCATATAAATCAGAAACACTTCATCATCAAGCTGCAGCCATGTGTCTCACAATTCCCCTCTTTCATACAAGCAGGGCAAAAAGGGCTCAACAGTATGAGATACAGATGTATTTCCAACTAATATGTTGGTTAAGATTTTTTTTGTGTTTCAAGTGCTTTTTTAAAAATCCTACAGTGGAAGCAGCTGTATTCTAAGTGTGTGTATGTATGCGTGTCTGTGCATGTACCAGACGGTTACAGATTTAAAAAAAACAAACTCCTACGCATCCTTGGAGTGTGCTCGGATCTTTGCTCATCCTGGGAAATGCTTTCAACTCAAAAAGTTGCAAAATAGCAACAGAAATCTTTAGGTTAATTAACGTAACCCCGGTTCTTTGATAACAGAGTGAGGTGTTTCACTATGGGAATCGCCTCGGCGAGACCAACTATGGAAGCTCCAATGACACCAATCGAACTGTGCTAGGGCCACACCCCCTCATATAATCACAGTCGACCAGCTCCTTACAAATCATTCCAGATAGGTTTCTTTCCGTGTCTCTGCAAGGAGGGACGTGTTGGTGAAACACCTCACTCTGTTATCAAAGAACCGGGGTTACGTTAAGTAACCTAAAGTTCTTTATCTAACTTTGTTCGGTGTTTCACTATGGGAGATATAGACCACTCCCTGATTACATAAATCTCCCAAAGCCAAAATCATATTGAACCGAGAGTCACACTGACCCCGGCACCGTAGCCTCCAGCACAGCCTGGGCCAAAGACAGTCCGGAAACATCCAGCTTGTAAAACCTCAGTCTCTGGCGGGACAATGGCTTGCCCTTATGGGGAGTAGCCCAGGACACAAACAGCTGATCTGCTATTCTGAACCCAGCCGTCCGACTCACATACACGTGCAGAGCCTGGACAGGGCATAACATGTGAAGTCTTTGCTCCTCTCCTGAGGAGAAAAGAGGCAGGTGAAAAGCCAAGAGCTCCACTGAGGGACACCTGTACGCTGACTCCAAACTGCAGACAGGTAGGGCGAATAGACCAAGACTGTAAGTCACTTACGCGCTCCCCTGCAGGGATTAAGGGGACCTGACATTGGTTCAGTTTTATTGTGTGTTTTATTTTGTTTTGACGGGAGCATTTCGCCCTTGGCTCTGCGCCTGGATGCGCAGGCTTTATTTGTTGGCGTTTTTGAACATGGTGAAAGTGCTTGGTGACACTGGGATACTTTCTGCCCCTGACTCTCCTCTTGGATAAGGGGGGAGAGAAACTGAGAGGGGGCCCCTGGAGAACTGTGAAACACCAGGGCCCCTGAACCACAAACCTTGGTGGCTCTGCTCTACATCTCCAACCTTCCTCCTCTTTGTGGAGGGAGAAGCTGGGGGGGTGGTTAGGCTAGACGCTTCTTCTTCCCCCCTCTCCGGGGTGGGAGGGGCGACTCCTTGCTGCCACAGCAGCAAAGGAGCGTTTCCCCCACGGCTTGGGATTGTCTGACCGAGACTGCTGGCTGCAGCCCCGTGTTCTATCTTCGCTGCTGCTGCAGCAAAGCCATCTCTCTGTCCCTGCTGAGGGCGGGGGGGGTGTTTTTGGGGCAGGCAGAGGTCAAAGGCTTCACCCTCCTGTTTTCTGAGGGTGCTGTCCTCTCTCATTTTCTCTAGAGCTGGACCAAACAGACCTTTGGTGGGGTTGTATGTTGCGTCCATGACCTCTGCTTTCTGTGTGTCACTCAGGCCCAAGAGGTTCAACCACAAGGCCCTCTCACCTGCGACTGCGAGCCCCATTACGTGGCCTTGCACTGCACCACGTGAGGAGCGCAGCACGAGGTCGTTCACCACACAGATTTCGTCCCAGAGGACCGGGTTAGGTGCCCCTGAGTCCAGCTGACGGCCCATCTCCTCGAGGATTTAAGCCTGGTATGCAGCCATCAGTGCCATCGCATTTAGAGAGCACACTGACTGTGCTGCATATCTGTACATCCTCTAAAAAATGGAGGCGCTCCATTTTGTTAGGCAGAGAAATGCTGTGGGAGGATGAGAGAGCGCCGGTTTGGGTGGAAGTGATGAACCACTGAAGGCTCCACCACAGGGGGTTCGGCCAGCCCCAGTGCTCCCTTGGATCTCAAGCTTAGAGTAACCCTTAGTTGGGAGCTTACTCTTAAACAAGCTGGACCAGTACCGGCTCATTTCCTTCACACAGGCAGGCACTGCCGGCAGAAGCGGTTTCGCGGGCGGCTGGGCTGGTGGGAGACTCTTGCCGTCGTACAGGTCTCTCTCTGCCCCCTCGGGGTCCTGGCAGCCGCCCGTTTACAGACCTCGTACAAGTTGCTGTCCGCTGGGGGAGCAGCATTGGATGCACTAGGAGGCCTTGACTGTTGAACGGGGAACGTGGAGTCCTCCTCCACATCCTCCATTCCATCCATGTCAAGGAGATCAGAGATGGCATCGCCCTCTGTGTCCTCACAGGCCGGTTCCACTACGAGGAGGTCCTCGAAAAGCGGAGGCATGTCCGGGGTCTCCTCATCCATCAAGTCCACCCAGCTAGGTGTAGCTTGCGGCTGATGAGTACCGTTTGTGGCTTTCAGGGTGGTCCCCGACAGACATGGGTCATGACTGTTGGCCACCGCCACCCTCAGTTGCCTTTCCAGTATCTTTTCTGGCACTGATGCACAGTGGGTGCACGACTGAGAGTCAGCCAGCTGCCTGAGCGTGTTTAGTGCCCATGCAGGCTTTGCACATCGGGTGAGGGTCCCTGTCCAAGATGGATGCCCCACATGACGCAGGGCACAGGCGGGATACAGCCTCACTAGCCTTCGGTTCCGACCCTTTGGCGGGGGCCGTTGCAGAGGACATGGTGACTGGAAAGGAAGAAAAACGGCGTAAATATACAACCTTAGCAGGCGTGTCGTGGCACATTAGTCGGTCGGCAAGATTAGCACACAAGGTTTAGCCTGAGCTAATATTAACCGTGTACCGCAAGAGTTAGCCCATCGCAACACGTTAGCTCACTCAAGGTAATCGGTCCAGCTAACAAACGAATGCTAACCAAAACCAGGGAGGCTCGCCGTAACGCATTAGCCAGAGGGTAAAAGAGTTACACAGCTAAGCAACCGATAAACAAATACCGACTAGCCGACAGAAGAGCAGTTCGCCTTGACGCGGACACTGCTTTCAAACTGTGTAACCACAAGGTAAAAACTTGCAAAGTACTTACTCCGCAAATCCAGACTGGGTCGGGAACTGCGTTCGGTGATGTGGTCCTTAACGGTCTGTCAATGAACTGTTTAGCAGATAACCAACCAAGCTAGCCTAGAAGCACTGAGGGAGCTTAGTATAGTTTCTTCATGGGAAGAAAGCGAGAATGATTTGTATGGAGCTGGTCGACTGATTATATGGGGGGTGTGGCCCTAGCACAGTTCAACCTGTCTGTCACGGACAGACATGGTGTCATTGGAGCTTCCATAGTTGGTCACGCCGAGGCAATTCCCATAGTGAAACAACTATTTTGCCCATCCCAAGACACCAATTTAATTCCCTTCTGACTCCCCCTACACTGCGCCCCTTCATAATCATCCTCTGTTCCACCGTTTCTCTGCCTCTGTCCCCGCTTTGCTTGGGGTCTTTTTCAGGTCAGCCCGCACTCATGCTGTGCTTTTTGAGACCACAGGCGCCCTAGGGAAACAGTGTCCTTAACAAATTGCTAATTAAGCATAAGTTGGGTATCGAGTGAGGAGGAGGGAACAGAGAAACTGAGAAGAGCCTGCAGATCGAGTCCCACAGGTCATTTGCAAAGCAGGTAACAAAATGAGCATGCCATTTCAAAACTTGCTGCACTGCAAGCCTTTTTTATCTGCCTGTGTGTGAGAGAAATATTATAGATGAGTGATAAACAGGAATCTACACAAACTGATAGTTAACAAATGTTCAAACAAAGCTAAGAGAAAGCTGTCACCACAACTGGAGACTGATGAAGGCTCAAACAATTGTCCAGTAAGCACAATGTGGAGAAATGGACAGATGAGCTAGACACCAAAATGCTGACATCAGACATCAGAGTTTAGAAGAGGCTACTTACTATCGGACTTTGAACTAAACTGCCATGGATCCAATAAATTGGTATGTGCCGCAGCAATGAGAACACCAGGCATTCTCAGCTACACATAGCCAGTATCCTCAGTGGAAACCACAATTTGAAGCCAATATTAAAAAAAAAAAAAAAAACACACACACAAAGTAAGTAAGATGGCTCCACTACAGAGGGGTGAACGGGTCAATGTCAGTTCCTGGCTACTAAAGAACTGCCTCTGAATGTCCATATGCAAGGCCCAGGAGAGTGCTAAACAAAGGCTTTCAGCTCTGGCAGCCACACTAAGGAGATACACCAGAGGAGCAGAGACCAACAGGATAAATGCCCTGTTCAAAAAACTTTCTTTTGTACGCCCACGTTGCAGTGTGGTAGAGTAACAGGAGGTAAACCAAACTGAACAGTATTGGAAGAGCATATGAGAGAGAGAAAAAGAATCAAACAGACCAGTGTTCAGGCGAACACCTGAGAGTAAGATGGACCACTGTAATTTTCAGTCACCATCACAGCATGGCAGAAAGCCAACAATGGTTGACAAACATTAAGAACTGGGCAGCAACAGGGAACTAAAATACACACATTGAGTTAGATGAGAAGATTGAAACCCCCCTCATGTCTGTACCGTCAATACAAAGCTAGAGCCAGCAGGCGATTAGCTTAGCTTAGCATAAAGACTCAGGGGAAATCCGCTTGTCTGGCTCTGTCTAAAGTTCAAAACTACACCTATCAGCACCTCTAAGCTCAATATTTAACACATTATATCTTGTTTGTTAAATCCGAACAAAAGCCAAGCCAATGACTTCCTCACTTTCCAAGAAATAGTTACAGAACATAACATATTGTTTTACATTTCTGTTTCTATGTGGATTAAACAAACAAGATATACCATATCAATTAGTGCTCTTTATAAGTGCTGGCAGGCAGATTTTGTTACCTTTGGACAGAGCCAGGCTAGCAGTTTCCCATTGCTTCCGCAGTCTTTTTTGCTAAGCTAAGCATTAGCTGGCTCTAGCTCAATATCGAGTGGATTCAATCTTCTAATCTCACTCTTACAAAGAAAACAAAGAGGCGTAATTCCCAAAATGTCAAACTATTCCTTTTACACCTACCACAACACATGAACAGTAATTAACAACTGGTCTTCACATAATCCAAACTCGTGTTACCCATCATAATCACTAAGCTAAAGTGACATATAACCGCATTAGCAAAGTCTAAAATGGGACTGGGAAACCAAACAGAGCACTCATTGTCACACACATGGATCCTTGAATGCTTGGTGCACTTTGATCTTCTTTAAGAACTCTCTGGGCTTTTAAAGAACAACACAAGAGGTCAACTCAAAGTCAATTACACAGGTGACCATATTATCCAGTCATCCCTGTTATTGTGTCCATCCCATGATTATACTGCCAAATTACACTGTCCAGTGAGTGTTCATGTGTGTGCAAACACAGCTCCTCCCCACATACTGGCAGCCTTTCATGATCAGACAGAATGCATAAATAACAGATGAGGAGATAAACCTAATTAACAATCTGTTCCCTGCAGGGAACATAAGGATTGAAATAGAGTTATGTGTATTTTTTTTTATTTTTTTTAAAAGCCCGTTTTCAATTATCACAGGCAATAGGTGTCCACAGGGCCTTGAGGCAAGCCCCTCCACAGTGACTGCTGACTTGCTAAATTGGTAACGTGTGGACTTCTGTGCTTCAAGGGTCCTGCAGGACGCTCAGATTTTGTAAAAATGCCGTTTTTGCTGTAGTCATGTTAGCCACTATTACAAGGCTGGCCAAGAGGCAACCAAAATGTGGTAGGGGGAGGGCTTCAAAGAGTGAAACATAGCTTGAAGGGACAACATCAACCATAATTATGTGGAGGTTAGGGGGAAGTTAAGAAATAAATTCCAGAAGGAAGTTATAGAAAGAGCACTACAGATAATGTGCACTGATTGTTTTCTTCAAGTGCAAGATTTGATGTAATATTTAGATATTTAGCATGGGCATGTCTAGTGGGGTTGTGGCACTATGGGTACATTTCTGACTTATGGGCTCCAAAGTTTCATGGGCCACTTCACACACACAAAAAAAAAAAAAAAAAAGGTTGACGACCCAAAGCTGGCTCATTAGGGACAATTTCACATCTATATATCATGTCATACAGCATCACTTTTGTTTATTTGTCTAGTTTGTTTTCTAGGCTGGAGTCCGTCTAAAACTCAGGCCAGTAAAGAAGAGTGGGTTTCACATGACAATAGGAGTCTGATGTCTGCTTGTCCCAACTCCATCGAGATATACAGCATATGTAAATATTTACACAAATTTCTTACAGTAGATATGCAGCAATATCTTACCATCTTTTACAGTTTATTCAGAGTATGACACCGTTTATTAAATATATGCCCAATAATAGAATAAGCTGTGCTTAGTCTTCCTGTTATACTGACTATTCAGTCCAGTCGTTTACTGCATATGAACATCCAATTAAATATAAACATTTGGGAAGCAGATAACTAAAACAGGTTTGCTGGAGAAATAACTGTTGTCCAACTTAATTGGTGCTCATTGGGAAAAGGTTTGGATGCAAAAAACTATACTAACTAAAAATAGAAATGTTAAGAATCTTCCTTCTTCCGAGCGTAACTGAAGAAGTGATGTTGGTGACATAAAAACAGACTAATGCAATGTGGCTCAGCTGAATTTGTATGTCTGAAAACAAACCTGTCAGAGTGGGGGGAAAAACCCAAAACAACATGGCATTGACCAAAGTAACTGACGTGCCTTTGAATACATTTTTTGATTCTGCTGTTGCTAGTGTTGGAAGGAATTTATCATGACCTCTAAAGCGCTACAAGTAAACACAAATTCAAATGATACTCTACTACAGCCGATTCACATGGACCTCTTCTTCAAAATCTCCCACTCGCACACAATCATGCAGCCTTAAAAGAAAATATACTTTAACCACAAAGAGAAGGAAGGCATGGCTCTGAATAAATCTGTGAACTGCTTCAGTGTTTGCAGTGTCATGTTGGGCAGCCTGCACAAAATTGTTTGTGTCGGAGACACAGATATTAACGTAGCAGGCCTCTGCCCTTCTTCCTACACTTTGCTCCTCTTGAACGTGCAGCTGAACCGCCTGGACCGATTAGATTAGAACACCTGACCAAACACCTCCCTCAATACTGAGATGGTGATTAGCTGAAGTGGAGACCTGAAGGAGCTTCAGCTAGAATAACTTTTAGACAATTCATATGACACCTGGTATAAAATAACTAGCATGTTCAAAGCCAGAGTAAAATTTGATCTCTAATCATTTTTGTAGCAACAAAATACTAACCAAGTGAAGAGCTGTTCAATTCTGTATTAAATCCTTGTCCCTAAATCACAATTTTGTAGCGCAGAATTGAGATTATCATTTCCAACACTAGGTTTGTAAAAAAAGAAACATTTATGTTATGGATTTTATGTTTTCCTGGGATATCTTCCAAGCTTATCATAACCATATAAAGAGAAAGAATTGTACATGGTCAATTAAAAAAAAAAAAAACATACAAACCCAATTGACATGTATGCATGCATCTTAATGTAATACTGTCATATCGTACAACAATAGGCTTTTTCTAAGGCCACAGCAAAGTTCACGGTTTGTGAACAATGTGCTGACATGTGCGGGTCTTAAGCTGCCCAACAGCTGCCCATGTGGACAGCCTGATGAAAATTTACTGAGACGGAGCATGAGACTGTGTAAGTGCCTTCTTGGGGAAACAATTTTGACTTTTACAAGGTAGGGGACAGGGACAAAAGAAGGGCAGGCATGAAACGAACCGCACATGTAAGGCATTCAGCAGTGCATGGAAAAGCATAGCTACAAGGTTAAATCAAAGTGCAGCAGACCGGCAACTAGCTGCTTAGGGGAGGCCGATACTGCAGTCAAGGTTCTAGCAGTTTTGGGCAGAGAGCCCAAGTACAGTACAATGTTCATGCTAATGCAAAGTGTGACAGATGTTTGATCAATGCACTATTGTTGATAACTACTGCATTCAGGAGGCAGAATTAGCATATTGTAAAGGAAAGCAAAGGTTAAGAGGGTAATTGAATTTCTATCCAGCTGCCACAGACACATTTGAATACACACTGGACCGCTTGTGAATACAGTGACACTGACAGTTATAAAGAAAAATGGAAGTGCTTCTTTTTCTGATGATCACAATCACATTCCCTCATTGACACACTGGTTGCAACGGGTGGCATCATTGGTGGAAAATTGTGAATGACTCTGCACACCACCATCCCCAGCTCATTCAGGAAGCATTGCCACAAACCTGGAACGCCATGAACCGTAAATTAATGGTACCAACTAAAGTCATATCTACACAAATAAACAGCAGCTGCAAGTAAAAAAGAAAATAACATTGGGAGGAATTCTCCGCAGCACAACAATACCCTTGTGCATAATGTTACCATATTGATCATTATTTCCCAGCAGTCATTCTGTTACTGGAACGGCTTTGTCACCGCCAGGTGAAGTGGTTAAATGCAGAGGTGCAGATGCTCGGTTTGGTTTAAAAAGGTCTGTATCTGCAAGAGGAACTGTGCGCTTGCTCACCGTTTTGTGACGCCAGTGCTTACTCCATAAATAGACCACCACACACAGCAGTGCATGACAAAATAGCAAAATTTACAAGCGGGAACACCATGTATTTCTGTTACATCGGCATGTGTTGGGAGCAGCTAAAGACATTTATTACCACACACACACCTCTCCACAAAATATCCTGTGGGCGGTGTCGCAGGAAGAGGGAGGAAGCCAGCAATGACATGCATCCCTGATCAATCCTTAAACAATACATAAAAAGGAGAACTGTGGTGCCCACCTACTGCCACAAATTGCACAGAAAATCAAAAGGGACAGAGATGATTGACCATCTTGTATTCAACGTGAATAAACTCTATACTTTCAATTCCCTCTCTTACATAAATAGGAGTAGAGAGAGAAGAGGGTTTTATTATGACTGTCATGTCTGGACACTTTTATGGTTAAAAACTTAATTGTGTTGTTTCACAGTTGATCCTCAGATGTTCTTGTGTGTCTCATGTGCTTTTGATGGTCTGTCTCTCTGTTAATGAGTTTTTCTGTCTAACCATCTGTGTGGCATGACTAGCCTGCCTGTCTCTCTCTATCTTGTAACTGGAAACTTTCCAACCTAACAACTATTTGTGAAGTAAAGGATTTCACAACAGGAGATAACTGATTATATTCTCTAATATATGAATATCAGAAAACGTTATATCCAACCACAGAAAATGAAGTCCATGCCTGCTGTCATTTGGATACAACTAAATACATCTATTTGTTCATACTGTACCTGATGCAGCTGTAGTGTTTAAAGGTGCTGGCAGCCTTTTGACATTCCAGACAGAGCTGGATTGCACCTGGATAGTCTTCCTCCTGAAAGAAACAGAAGTGAGGTAATTTGAAGTACGAAAGCAGTACAGTATGTAGTCTGAAACCAATTTATAAATACCATATATATCAAGAGTAAACTCTGGATCACTCTGGATTATGACCGTAATGTGTGTGACTTCTTCTGTGCATCAGTTTTGTTTGATCTTCTTAAAAGTGATTGTTACAGCAGATACTTACTCACTCAGTGGTAGTGAAATCTATTCAATGTGCTACAGCTGACCTTCACAATAGATAGACATTTTTGAAGGAGCGTCTTGAGTTTGGGTGGGTTTGACTTTCAATGTAGAATCCCTACTGATGTTTGACCTGTCAAGTCAATTATAAAGATATCTGTGTGTGTGTGTGTGTGTGTGTGTGTGTGTGTGTGTGTGTGTGTGTGTGTGTGTGTGTGTGTGTGTGTGTTCCAATACCTCTAGCATCTCGCTGAGTCTTACATCTGTTCTTTGCTGTGAGGCGAATAATGACAAGAGGAAGAAATGAATACAGCAGAAAATCCCTAACAGGCCACAATATTAGTGCTAACTAGTTCAAAACTCATTACATGCTTTAGTGCTGTTACCATGTTAGAGCAAATGATCAAACACCACTAATTAAAAGACAGTATGTTTAATTAACTTTAATCTTAATTTAAATCATGTGGGGAGAACCAGTTGCAATTATTAAAATTATTGTTGACTACATCAATGAGTTTTACAGCAGTGACGTGTCACACAGTGTGTTTGGGACGGTATTTCAGACAGAAACCGCTCAGGGGAGAGTCTTGCAGTTGGTAGGTCAAATTCCCAAGGTGATTCAAAATAACACTGACAGGGAAATCAAAAAACGTAGCCAGGTTTTACACAATTAATCCAAAGGGTAACTTGTAGACAACCGTCATCCCACTGGATGCTGGAGCAATGGCCCTCATTCTTAGCCTGGGAAAACCCTGACAAACTCTCAGTTACAACTGAGAAGGGTCTGGTGTCCACCAGGCTACCTCATTCTGGAAGATCTTCATTTTGTTTTGAAAACCAAATCAGTGTATCACAACAATCCATGTAGTGCTCAAGGACCCAGTAGAAAGCAGGTAGCTACTTGGGACTAAGGGAGAACTTTTTGAAGGTAGGCCAGTAAATAGACAAATGATAAAAAAAAAATATATAGATAAAACGATCTATAGAACGATAGTAAACTTTACCAGCGTCTTGATGGTCCTGAGTGACTTAAGCAGGCCTGTCAGCAGTTGTCGTCTCTTCTGATTGGCTAACAGACCCAAACTGGCTTCTGTGAATCCCTCCTTTGCCACGCTCAGTTGCCTTTACATGAAACGTCACAGTGCAGGGAGCATTTAGCATCATTACAGATTAATACTACTTTGCTTGGCATTTAAAACTCCGTAGTAAGCTTGGAATGGTTTGTAACGGTTGTTACTATCCTACTGTTTATTTATAAAAAATACACACACAAACATACAGTATATGGTCTTGGAGTGCAATTAATGCAGAGGTGGTAAGCTCAAAATCCTGTTTTACCAAAACCTACCAACCTTGACTACTATTACCAGCAAAATGTTTAGGGATACTAAACACCCACCCACACACTATAGTACAGAGTAGCATGTATAGTGGCATGTTTTTGATTTCTACTTTATTTCAAGGGCATACAAGACAGAATAATTTGTAATTTGTGACCATATTAACACACAGAGAATATATAAAGGGAAGGAATGTTATTGTAGTTATGAGGAAAGCACTTAGTATGCAGATGTAGTTTTAATGGGCTATTTCAGCAGCTATTTAATTTACTGAATAGATCGTAGGTAATAGAACACTATTACCTCCTTGCATTAGTGCAAATAACCGCTGCCAGCTGCAGGTTGGTCTGTAACGCTGTCACTCGCTCCAGTTCCTGTGAACAAGGAAGAAGTTTGTGATAAAAATGATAGTAAATAGGACAAAGCAGCATACTGATATGTATAAACACTGGAACATTTTGAAGTTAATGTTTCAAATCCCAAAGAATTATATACTATTTGGCCACTAAAATGTCTATTTAGTACAAAGAAACCCCATAGGCGTACTATAACGCTGAGGGCATGTAAAATCTGAGTGGCACAAAGATCTTCTTAGACTGGTTCATTTAGGGAGCGTTCAGTGAAATATGCCTGTAATAATGCCATTTACCCAGCAAATCACTTCCCCCACAAAGTACAGCGCAGACATGCACAGCAATGCTCACAAACCAACACACATATATGGGAGCAATCTTCATCCATCCTGCTGTGAGCAAGATAGAGCTTACAGATGATGTCATTGTGGTAAGGCATGCATCACCAATGCCAGAGTGTAATGTACTTCAGAGGAAAACTTTCAAAAACACAGCAAAAAAAAAAAAAAAAAAAAAAGCTTCCTTTCTTCAGAGCTTTAACATTAAGAAAAGGATCAATAAGCACTTTGCTCTAAGAGTTCAGTTATTATGCCACTTCAGTGACCTCTACGGAGAACAAACAGCCAAAAGTAGGACCAAGGGCTGTTATATTTTCGACTTTTCGCTTTCTCTCTTGGTTTTAATTTTTTTTGATCTGCCAGATGTCATGCCCGAGGTCTGAGATGCTTGTTTTTTTGCTTTTTATTTTTTTAATGCTGCATCACCCCTCCGCCAAACAGGTCCAGTGTTCATTAAAATGTCCTCATAATACTGTCAAACATAAAACAACCTTTTACCAACAGAATATAGTCTGGGGAAATTCATTTTCAACGGTAATAAAAACAACAACAACAGCATCAAAGTGGCATGTCAGCTGTGGGTACAAGATCAATGTTCCCATTCAAACCAATCTGCCCTCATGATCTCGAGTGTTGAGGAAGACCTTGACAAGTCCTCAGAACTGTTTAACAAAGGTTGATTCAATAACCAGGGCTTTCTCTGAGGGGACATGCACCATGTGACTCTTGTGCTGTTCTGCTCAGGGCAGGCAACGTCAGCATGACACGATACGAATTCTGAGTATTGGTTTCATGAAAATGTTTAAGCAAGCTTAAACTTTATTTGCAGAGATATGCATTAACTGCATGCAGCTTTATTTTCTTTAAATTACAGATGCGGTTATTGTGCTTTCATTAACTTTATATTTGTTAAAAGGCATAATCTTTTTGGGAAATACACTCATTTGCTTTCTTGCCAAGAGTTAGATGAGAAGATCAATACCACTCTCTAATCTGTATGCTAAATATGAAGATACAGCCAGCAGCTTTTTAGCTTAGTTTAGCATGAAGACTGGAAACAGCAAAACAGCCAGCCTGGCTCTGTCCAGAGGTAACAAACTCTGCCTACCAGCGCCTCTAAAGTTGACTAATTTACACGTTATATCTCGTTTTATTCTGACAAAAACCAAAGTAACCCCATAAAACCACAACTTGTGATTTTCACATTTGGCTTTCACAGTTTGTACACTTGTAACCTTCTGATAGAGCCAGGATAGCAGTTTTACTGTTTCCTATTTCATGCTAAGCTAAGCAAAACAGCCACTGGCGGTAGCTTCATATTAAGCGTACATTTATGAGAGTGCTATCACTATTTTAATCTAACTGTTGTAAAGAAAGCAAAGGCAAGTATGGAATGGTATAGCACTTACATTGATGATTTTGCAAATCGAATACTACCCACACTTCTAAGAGCAACTTTCCATAAAGCCATCACCTATCTAGAACACAGTGTCCTTTCTTGAATAAGTTCCTAAGTACTGGTTACAACAGTTTATTAATACGTAAAAGGTACCCTGGTGGCCTTGGTGCACTCAAACGTACATTAAAATGTGTCCTCAGAAAATGCCCTTGCATTCTAAGCAGCGGGAACTGGCTGGGACTCGGCTGACTCACCCGGTCCAGCCAAGAAATAACTAAGAGAGTGAATCCAGCAGTCTGATTCATTTATAGTACTGGGAGCAGTGCAGCCACGTCTTCAGCACCCACAGCGCTACAGCTGTAAAAATCTACTATGTCTAGACTTAGCAATAGTATGAAATTCACCAAATAGTCCACCAATATCATGAAGTGATGGAAAGTCGTTGTAAAGAGTTGTAAAATGAATCAATGATTGACATGTATATCAGTGCATAGTACTAGTTGGTTTAATTCAGTTAAACAGTCAATAATAGTTTGTGTAGTTACAAAATATGTGCACTCAGGGTCAAATCTGGTCAAGGAAGGAGCCGTTTCTTTCCTGTGTCCCTGTATCCCTTATGAACACACAGGTAATACTGTACTGTGCACAGCTGTTGTGCAAACATTCAAACCATGATGTAATGTAGACACTCGTGGATTTAGTTAGGTTTACAAATTCACACAGGAAAAGACCAGAACAGCTTAAATAAACACGATTTCATGTAACAAATATAAATTGAAATTTAGACATTCAGCTTCAAATAAAATCAACAGAGCTAAACATGCGGAGTGCTCAGTATGTAGACTGGGCCTCCAACTTGTTGTTATACCCCTGCTCTGAGCCCTCTATCCCATCTGTAAGCTAAAGTAACCTATGAGACAGTCAGCTAACTCAGCTTGTGTAACGGTGTAACTGTAACTGTGCACAGTGGTGGACTTTGAGAATTGTTTAGTCCCTTTTAGTAGATAGGAGGTTAAAGAGCTGGTGTGCAAGACTGGGATGACTTTAAAAAACAATATGTGCAATTTAATTTAAGTAAAGAGAGGCTGAATTCAACTATTTAACAACATTCAACTGCAGGTATACAGTACTGTAGATCTGTATGTACTGTAGACATTCAGTAAAGGTGAGTCTATTCAAGCACAATGAAACTATACAACCCAACTCCTACAATGTCCACAAACAGCCACTGGCCTGGTAAGTGAAGGTGAAAGAGGAGAAGATGTTTAGCCACAAGGGAGATTTTTTTCCCATGCTTCTTTATTCATATATTCATAAGAGGTCCTCTCTGCAACCCTCCAGCACATTGGCTATGCACTGGCTTCCTGCTACCTATCCTGCCTATACATTCTAATGATGCTGCTGTTCCTGCCCTCTTTGCTTTTTTTTGCATTAGGTGAATAGAAAATAAAGTTCAATTGCATTTAGGACACACAAGTGCAGGGATTCATAGCTGGAGTTTCTAGTATGTTAATGTCTCTACATTCCCACACACAGTGTGACCACACCCGCACACCTCCACACATATGAACAACCCTGTATCCTGTCAATGTTTTGTCTGTTCAATGAAACAGTCTTAAGACCCCTATGTAATTGTCAGGTTTGACCACTACATTACTAATCTCCTTTAAAGAAGGCAACTGGGAAAACAAACAGAGGCACCAGCAGTAACTGCAACAAGTAAGTGTTTCCAGTGGAAAATAATTGAAAGTCCCTTTCCAATGGTGTTGAGTGACCTAGTCAGGGCTACCTGGTACAAATTCATTACAACTTGGACTTCCAGATAGCAATCTTTCTTTCCTAGCAATCTAGGGGTCATGCAGTTGACCACTCAATTCTAACCGGTCAATATTTCCCTACAGAGATGAGAGGGCAGCTATTTTAAATCGTCACACTCCCCGTTTTATAGAACAGTAAGAGAAACCTCAAAGATGCAGGGTAAAGTATATTTGTCAGGCAATTCTGCAAATCGAGGGACAAGCACCAAGTTGGTCAATGCTACTTTTGGTCTTTCTGAATGCTAGGAAATGATGAAGTGAAACTCAGTCTTCCTTCTCATTGTGACATTAATGCAGTGGATGTAGAAACTGAAGGACCCTCTGAACTCCACAGGGCATTGCAGACCAAGTGAACAAGGGCTGAGATGGGTCAATGGAAATGCCCCCGAAATCCTTGGCAACGTCTGCTAATAAGCCCTGCTGTCATTTTGACTCTGTAGAGTCATGGGGAGGGTCACAGAAATAATGATCAATTTGCTATTCATAGACTGACCTTCAGGAGACATAACAATGCTGATAATGTTACTGCAATTTCACCACATACCAAATTGATCAGTCACTTGCTGTGACTTGCTGGGATCAAAGCTTCACTGACTAACACAAATTTGACAGATTCTACCAAACTTCAATAGTGACATATCCGATGGGAGCATGCTATGCTTTGATTGCTAAATCAAATAAATCAAAATATCAACTCCTCCAATAAATCCAACACACACACACACACACACACACACACGATCTCCTGCAAAAACGCTTTTATTTTGCAACCACAAATCACACACGATGTACACAGACATGTACATGATGCTGGCTTCTGCTGCTGCACCAGCGTCTCTATAGAGTTTCTTTACTAACAAACATTGATGTCTAAAATCATTAAACCTTAAAAAAAAAAGGTAATAGAGTAATTTATCTTCCTTTCTATGTGGCAGTGGGTTC
Organism: Perca flavescens; assembly: GCF_004354835.1. Classification (NCBI taxonomy): domain Eukaryota; kingdom Metazoa; phylum Chordata; class Actinopteri; order Perciformes; family Percidae; genus Perca; species Perca flavescens. Next base: position 20,609,025 of record NC_041344.1, on the reverse strand, counting down.
AAACTACCCTTAGCTCATGTTTTTGAGGTGTCAAGAATGTTGCTGTTGTTCTAAACAGCATGAGATGAATGAGATCATATCGGTTCACTAATGTCAAAATAATCAATGTATGCCAATAAAACCAGTTAAAAGAATCATTCTGACTCATCGCTATAGCAAACGTGGTCTCCTGTAATCTCTAGTCTCAACTGGATCTGACCAAAAATAGACTGAATATCTTCTTGGTATAGAGACATCCTCTCACACACACACACACACACACACACACACACACACACACACACACACACACACACACACACACACACACACACACACACACACACACACACACACACACACACACACACACACACACACACACACACACACACACACACTCATTTCAGTTCATTGCAACTTCACTAGGCGATCAAAGAAGGGATTTTATGGACTTCATTTTAATTCATTACCTGACTACGTTGGGAACAAAAATTAGGTTATTGCCTCACTTTCCTTATTAATGGATAAAGTCAGATACCCTACTGCCATGGTTACAGATATTCTACGTTATCTTGTTGCTAATAGAGGAACACATCCACTGACGCCCTGATAGCAAAATTATAACACGTTCAGAAAATATGCCATTCCTAAAGAAATATATATAAATAAAAAAAAAGGCAAATATAATTGATATGTTTTGGAATGACTGTTTTTGTAGATAAGTGGCTGGGACAAGAAAAGACAGAAACAGTTGTTTAATGTGTTTGTGAATTGACATTGGAAGCTTACCTTGACATAAGCGGGCTGTTTCTCCAGAATGAGATCGGCGACCTTTTTAGAAACCTGCAGACAGAGAGAGAGAGAGAGAGAGAGAGAGAGAGAGAGAGAGAGAGAGAGAGAGAGAGAGAGAGAGAGAGAGAGAGAGAGAGAGAGAGAGAGAGAGAGAGAGAGAAGAGATGAAAAATGAACATTTAAAAAAAAAAAAAAAAAAGGGAGTAAAAATACATTTTGATGTTCTTTCCAAATGTCACCCCACAGTTTGGACAGTGCAATCTTGCTATCAAGGATGGAGCTAGAATAACAATCACTGATGTCTGTATCTAAAATGCAATTAAGCCAAAGCCTTTTAAAAGAGCATCTCCCATTCTTACTCAGTCATTTCGTTCAATGGCTTTCTCAATAGCATTACTCTTGCTTCTTTCAGAGAAGTTCTGTTCTCTCTGTTCCTATTATGTTTTCCGGTGTTCTCTCCTCTCCTTTGTGAGTTTTACCAATTTGACTCACATCTAAGGTGAAATTGTGATTATCCAAAAAGCACATTGCCTGCTTATGGCATCAAGCACAGTATTCAGCACGGTCACAAGATCAGTACGACCCCCTGCTATGAGTGTTGTGTCCCACTGCTTTTAGTGGAGAAGTAAGAAGCTGAAGAACACTTAGGGTCATTGGAAACTGAATGAACTGTAGCCTCAGCCACACTGAAAGACAATACCAAAAGGTCTTACAGATTGGAGAGGAAGCTATGGTTAACTCCGACTGAAGCCACACATTCAACACTTACAACACTTTTCTAAAAGTGAAAGAATTGTAAGCTGTGTAGTCCGATATTCTACCTTAATAGTGTCATTAGATAATCTACACCACATCTCGATGCCTCCACTTTGTACCGCAGGGTTTCGGTTATAAATTTGTAGTCTGAATTAACTCTGATTACATCATTACGACATCATATTTTGTTACATTTTAGATATATATTTTTTTTTTAGATGTGTTATTTGGTAAAGTGCCCCTTTAAAACAGGCAACAAAAATTTAACTAAGTACATTTACTCAAGTACTGTACTTAAGTACAAATGTTGAGGTACTTTACTTGAGTCTTTGCCACTTTCTACTTCTACTCCACTTCAAAAATAAATATTGTACTTTTTACTCCACCTCATTCATCTGACAGCTTTAGTTACTAGTTTTGCATTCAGTACTTTTAATACTTTAAGTGCATGTTCCTGATTATACTTACAGACTTTTACTTACAGTATGTAACATTTTCAATGTAGGACCTTTACTGTAACAGTGGTATTAGTACTTTCACTGAATTTAAAAAGGATCTAAATACTTCTTCCACCATTGTTTACCCCTAGGCTATGCTGTGGTTTGGTGCTGAGGCTTGCAGTCTCAGTTGGGGATTGGATGAATTTTCATCACATGGCTTTGCGTCACAGTTAAACATGTCTGCCTTCTTGAAGCTGAAAATCTGTACAATTGTATGCATCTTGTATGTAGCTTCTTGATCATGCAAATTGGTTGTTTTGAGGGTTTTTTTTTGCAAATTTTTGAAGATGGACTGCAAGTTTGAGTTTTTTGGCTTAACTTTGAAGCTTTTTACATAATGTCGGCGCGTTCCGAGAAGCATTCATGGATGGTCGAAAAAAAATGTCAGCTTCTTTCGAGGGTAAGAGTTTTTTCTTTGGAGATCTTTTAAACAAAACATGCCTTTTCAAACCCGTCGGAGGGATTTGGGGTTAGGAGGGTTGAAACCGTTCATTCCACACAGTGTTTTTTAACATTAAAAAAAAGGAAAATATATTCAGTAAATATATTCAGTACTATTCAAAAAAGTGCAAGAAATTAGACAAGGTAATGGTACCATTCACAGAGCTGCCACAAAATTAGGCCATAACGCCACCTATTAGCAACCCACTGACTATAACACAAAACTTTTTAAAAAGTAGTGAAAGTAGGGCTGGGCAATATATTGTTATATCGATATCGCGATATGAGACTAGTTATCATCTTAGATTTTGGATATCGTAATATGGTAAGTGTTGTTACAGTAAAGTTATGTCATTTTCTGAACTTACCAGAGTCTTCTAGCTGTTCTATTATTTACCTTTACCCACCAAGTCATTAAATCATTTCTGGAGATTATGTATCAAAAATCTCATTGTGTAAATAACATTTACTTAAAGGGATACGCTACCGTTTCTTGAAATAGGGCTTATCATGGTCTCCCCTAGCTGTAGATAGGTGGGCCAACGCATTTTTTTTGCATGCATTGTTTTAGTCCGGTGCAACACCGGCAGCGCCACCACTAGTTAGCTTAGCGTAGTTAATGGAATTCTATTTTGCCGGTTAGCATGTTGTGAGTAAAAGTGAGCCAACAAAAGACAAAAAAACAACCTAATTACTTACACTGAGACTAAAAATGCATTGGCCCACCTATCTACAGCCAGGGTAGACCGTGATAAGCCTTATTTAAACAAACGGTGGCATATTCCTTTAAAGCATCAATAGTCAACCATACAATACCATCGCAATATCGACATCAAGGTATTTGGTCAAGAATATCGTGATATTTGTCTCTATATCGCCCAGCCCAAGTGAAAGAGTCTAAACACATAATGGAAACCCAGCAGTGAGTTACCAACCCCACCCACCTGAGCCACAAGGCCAAAGTCATTAGTTCTCAGCTCGCCCTCACATACACAAATGGAGACTAATTGTGCAGTGACTGGGTTGCAAAGCAAGCACAGTGCATGTTTAGCAGATAGTAAATGAAAATTAAAAAGTAAAACTAGTAACTGGCAATGAACAATCATCAACTCTGACACACAGTATGACAATGAATGTCATTTCCCCCAGTAGGGACACTAACATGTGCCATGAGGGAGGAATAAAAATGAGGGAAGTTGGAGAAGACAGATGCCTTATACAGACTACAATACAGTACACACACATGTATTAGAATGAAAAAGCTAATGAATACAAGCACTGATAACAGAGACTGAACATGTTTGGACAGCTTGCTCATTAGCAAGAAGGCTGTAGAGTAAAGATACGTATATGTCAGGCGTATAATAAATGTTTCTAAATATGAACATGTTTGCATGTTATGAAGTGTACTGAGATGTATGAGGCAATTAGGGCTAAATTAGCTAGCACTAATTAGGGCTGGTAGCTGGAAAAAGTCTTAAGCAGTTAAGAAGTAGTAGTGAAGGTCAGTCTTCCTAATTAAGAGAGCTAAAGACCCAGACAGAGTAAACCCAGCAGTGAGAGTTTCCACTGCTAACACAGAGCCACTTTGAAGCGTCAGCCAGGCAGGATTTAGGCAAAGGTTGGAAAAGCATTGCCAAATTTAAGACAAAATAAGCAGTGAGAGAGAATTCATTGCTGCTGCAGGAGGGATGGTCATCTCTAGCCTTCAAGTTTAAAAAAAAAAATGTAATGTGATCATCCAAGTTATTAGCATCGCTTCCTCCGACATCTCTGCAGCCTACATTTTTGTAAAGAGAGTCACTTTAAGATGGATGGAAATGCAAAATGTTGTGATACTGCTCATGAGTGGAAGTAAGGAAGTAAGCACTTTCAAAATATGATTAGGATATGTTCATGTTCTAGAAGGCAACTGGCCCTGAGACGAGCCCCTGCCGGGCGTTTTGTCAAATATGTCAATTAAGCTTGGATACTGTGCCAGAGAAATGGGACAGCTGCTTTCTTCTCCAATACCAGCAGATGACTGGTGGATATGTATGTGTCAACACACCAGCTCATCCACACCTCCTCAGCATGAGTGAAGAAAGAGTGGCAAACAGAGAAAAAAAGACATGTGGTACATATGGTACAGTACTGTATCTTTCTCCCTTTTCATCTCACGCAATCAAGTCCCCCCTCCCCGGCCCCACAGTGCAAACACAAGCACACACATCTACGTCACGCCACTTTATAGCATCGTCCTCTACCAGAATGAAAGGCCGCCACACAACAGCCCCATAGTGAGAATCTGAAAGCACTATTATCACTTCTTCAGAAGGCCATGCTCTATTTCACACACTGACAACTACAAGCCTGCGTAGGCATGCCTGCGTGCGTGTGGAGGAGTCAGAACGTGTCCAGTATATAAATACACATAAATTGTCCACCTATTGAGATGTTCTTTCCGTCCGTAGCAGCAGTAGATCGGCACTACTTTAGGAAATCGCAACACGTACACATCATCCATCATCCATATGAATGACTTTACAATACAATAAAGGCATTTCAAAATATGTGTTTTTTGCAGGACATTGTCCAATGAATTCTGATTTTTTTTAAAAGTGAAAAATGATAATTCAGCAGCCCCTTCAAGCCGTGCTCTACCGGCATATTTTAAACTTTCTCCCATATCTTATATGCAATAAAATGACATTTATTTTACTGGAATTCAAGCCCTAGAACTCCCCATATTGAAGCAAATCAATCACACCTGATCCCAGTGACGGCAACAGTGTTGCTTTGCTGATACAAATCCACAAATATTTTTAACAAACTTATTTTGGCAGGAGGCTTCATGTTTACTGATAGCAAATTCCCATCTGTTGTGTTCAGGAGGGATGGGAGTGATAGTTACAGTATATGTTAAAATGATTAACTGCAGAATAAAAGCAATTATTGCCATAAATCATAAATGGCAACAGGTGTAATCTCCATCTTCTGGTAATTATTCTAAAACTGAATAATCGGTGGGATAGTGAGACCAGAGAGGAAGTGGAAAAACACAAATACATATTTTTAGGGCCTTCCATCTAATGTATGTATGTATATGTGTACATATATACATATACACAGCTGCTGCATGTTTATACTATTTGTGAGTGTACATAATGTTCTATAGTCTCTTTCTCAAGGTAATAGATCTGTTCAATTTAACATGTACAACTGCAAGATGATGTCAGAAAGAAAGACAAATGTAGCTTGAAAAAACAAATATAAAACAAATAAAAGAAGGTATACACTGAAGATATTTTACAAAATCTGCAGGGCATTGAGGTAGACAACCAGGTAGAGGGATGCTTATTTAGGCTCACGATTGCAGGTTTGTATTGACGAGCTTGCTGAGAAACATGGCTGCGGATTTTCTGCCCGACAGCACATTGGACCAATTACCATGGCTATTCCAATGAGGTGCTTGCCAGAGAGAGAGACAGACAGAGGGTATGTGTGAGAGTACTTTTGTGTGCTCTCACACATACCTAGGGCTTTACTAACTTGTAGGTCTCACCACGCTACAGGCCACAAAGTCTAGAGCATCGTCTCAACTAGGCAAACAGCTCTGTGGGCAACTGCCAAAAGCGGCAAAAGAGGGGAAGTGGGGGCGGGGGGGGGTGTGGCATGTATGAAAAAGAGGGATAAGAGGAGGCGTGGAGGGAATAGATGTGGCAAAGTACAACAAAAACAAAAGTAGAGCTGAGGGAGCAAAGGAGACAAAAAGTGTGTGGGGAAAGTAAAGAAGCTAGTCAGGAAGGAGAATAAGCGGCGAAAACTGCAATGGTCTGTGAGCATTGAGGGTGCAGAGGGGAAAAGAGCTGCTTTCTCCACCACGTGTTTCTATAAATAGAATTTGTTGACAGGCCAGCTCTCCAGTCTGAAACTGTGAATACCTGACTAACCTTGGAATGATGGCTACTATGTAAATGGTCCTGCTGTGGCCACAGGAGGAAAACGCAGTCGCTGACGTCATAAGAGTCCGCAATACTACTTTTTGGCTTAAACGGCCATCTATCAACAAAAACAAATCATGGTGTTTAGGGCTGTTAATGTTCCTGTCAAGTCTCACACACACACACGCTGTTGACTGGGGTGGCACACAAGAAGTTGTCAGGAAGGCAGACGCAATATTTGAGGCGTCACGCAAATTGTAGCCGGAGATAAATTGCTATGAGATAATGGGGCAAACACAGAAACTCTAAACTTTTATCTAAATGAAAACAGGATTTCAGGTAATCGCATTTCAGATATATTAGTGTTTCATGTCTGCAGTGTAAGTGTTTAAGGTTTTAATCAGTTTACATTACTGTCTTTTTGCTGAAAAGCTACTAAATGGTGAAGTGAGAATGTTATCGACTGTTTCCAAGGTCAGGAATGAACTTTAAAACCTCAAGTTTTCATCTAGCTTTGTGACCACATTGCTCCCATTAAAATGGTAATACTTTTTTTTTTTTTTTAAGTAACTTTTAGTTACTAAAAGGATCTGAGGCGATATGAGCTTGCCACTGGTGCACATTTTGTGCACAGCCTTGAGAAATACTGCAAACTATTTCTAATAATAACTCAAGCACAAGGCTGCAGAAGCTCAGTTTGTGGTACTAGCGCAATCCCGCGCGGACCAAGTACAGAGTGTGGACTGGTAGCTGGAGAGGTGTCAGTTCACCTCCTGGGCACTGCCGAGGTGCTCTTGAGCAAGGCAAGCATTTTGTTTGAAGGTTCTGACCAATTACAGGAAGATCTGGCAGGTTATCGTTAGAACCCGAAAAACAAAGCAAAAAAGATAAAATTAGCCGCAGCAGCGCATTGGAAGAAGAGAAGACGAAAAGGGGGAAAAACACTCAAAAAAAGTCTGACACTTTCCATTCCCTCCCTAGATGATTAAGATAGATGGTTGTAATTAGGATAAACTGATGTCACTTTTTATTTGTATTTTTTTTTCCAGTCAGGATTATGAAAGAGGTAAGAGACAGTAATTGTCTTTGGTGCGACAATACGCTGGCTGAACTCCAGGAAAAACATGTACATTTTTTTTTGGTTTAGTTACTGTTCACCCCTCCTGTTTTTGTTCGGGGGTTATTGGTGTTGTAAAAGGGGGGAAATGGCTGAAATGTATCCTTACTGGTTGAACATGTATTATGTCTTGATAACCCAATGAAGATATGTATGAAAAGAAAAAAAAAAAAAAAAAAAGTCTGACACTTTTCAATCTTGGGAGATGGGAAGGATGGGAGAGTCCATACACAAACCAATCAATTGCAAGTATAGGGAGATGCAGCTCATGTACAGTAGGTGATGAGCACAGGACCTAGTCATGTATAGTTCTTGCTTGCATAATTACAATGTGAAACCAAAACTAACCAGATCAAATGTATACAATGTAACAAAAATGTGAATCTTGGTTCGGTCTTATAGGTGTGAAAAGGCCCTTGATTAGCAGGTAGAGTTTTGGCCCTCAAGTACATTAATGAATAAACGTTCATGCCAAAACAAATAAGAATCCCTAAAAGTTAAAAGAAAATTATTACAGCTCACATGTCAACAGATCCATTCCATGACAACTGAGCACACTCCATGGAAATGAAAGCTGTGCTATACAGTTGAAAGCTCAGGAAAATTATGTACTGTATGTGGACGATAAGTTTGGATTTTTGTTTTTGTTTGTGCGTGCGTGCGTGCGTGCGTGCGTGCGTGCGTGCGTGCGTGCGTGCGTGCGTGCGTGCGTGCGTGTGTGTGTGTGCAAGGGAGATACTTACTGCTGCCTGTTGTCTTTTCAGCTTGTCTCTGTACTCCTCCAGCTCCTGCAGGTTCAGCTCAGATGGTAGTTTCTAAAATCACACATATACAAACATACTACCTTATTGTTCGTTTTACAATACATCCGCCTACAGTACACAGGTGAAACCCCCAGAGTTTTTTTGCAGACACACCGCATCAGTAAAACCTTCTTACTTCATAATGATTCTACAGTTCAGCATAGTGAAAGTCCCTGCTAGGAGTCTGTCAGAAAATATTCAAAGTAGAACTACAGAAGTATCCGAGTTCTGGGGCTCTAAGGCCATAGCAGGGATTTCTCTTATCTTGAGAGAGCTAATCTTTACTCCTGAGCATCTTCTTTTTTCAAAGATATCTCGCTCTGCATTTAAAAAAAGCTTAAGCTGGTTTCACTGAGGATATCTGTAGATCGTCCTCGATTCAAAAAAACAACAAAAAGAATTTGCTCAATAAATACACTTTGCCAGATCATAAGTAAGATTAGTCAAGTAGGTGGAGGGGTGTTATTTAGTAAACAGCAAACAAGTTTTGCTTAGGAAAGAAGATATTACAAATCCATGGCCCAAAGGATGATAGGTAATTACTTTCCCCTTGACTGAGAGTCTCATTTCAGATGGTGTAGCAATACCAAGATAAATCTAATGAGATTTCACACCCTTCCTCTGTTGAGCGGATGCAATCCATCAATCTGGACGTCAATGGTAGGCACGCGGCAGAGCAGACGTGTAGGAAACAGCAGCTAAGGTGAAAAAGAGCTTCACTTCTGCCAGTCAGATGAGGTTCAAAGCGCAGGGAACAATATGTATTCACATCAGAAATGCAATATTGCTTTTATCAGAATTACTGAAATGTGTTGGTTTTGATGGAATTATTATTTTATGGAGGGAGCGTGGGAACTTGGGGGGGGGGGGTCTTGTCATCATTTTACAAGTGAGTGGTGCTCATTCAAACAGAGAGTATCTGACCTCCAGTTCGTGCTGCACCATGTCGAAGGAGTCGTTAGAGAAGTAGACCTCCTCGATGCTGTCGATGATCTCCTGCTCAGCCTGGGGGTCGATGGGCTGCTCCCTTAGCTCCCGCAACTCCTCCTAGAAGAGGGCAAGATAGATTGAGAGAGAAAGACAGTGAAAAAAAAAAAAAAAAAAGAGTGTTAAATAGATGTCCTTGAAGTAACTTTATAAAGTTACAGACACCCTGGGACACAAACAGAAATGGGTCCAAAACAGAGAATTACATAATTTACTAAGTAATGAAAACAACAAACTAAATCTCGGATATAAACATCAAGAAAAATACATCAAAACAGAGAAAGAGGGCAATACAGCGGAAAAATAAGAGGGAAAGAACAAGAGGATAATGGAGATATGATTAGAGGAACAGTGGGTACATAGGAGGTCAAGGACACCAGCAGTAAGGGTGAAGGACAAACGGAAGAGAGGACAGAATAAAAATGAGGTAGAGAACAAGAGGCAAGGAGAGGGAAAGAGGAGGTGTGCAGTGGGGGGAATTAAGAAAAACGTTAATCGCAGAGTTTGGGAGAAGATTGCAGCTTGTTTCGTTGCACAGCTGTCATGGGGGATGTCAGGGAGCCTTGAGAGGAAAGAAGAAAGGAATGACCAAAAGAATACAACAGGGATTCCCTCTCCAGAGCATCTCTGTGAAACATCAGAGGCTTATTGATTAACATGCTGTGCATCCATTGAGGCTTATTGCTGCAGTGAGTCTTTTAGATGAAGGGTTTTAAATCCGCTTTCCCAAGGAGCCGAGATATCGTCACGTTAAAAAAAAGTTGTGTGCTGACTGTCTTGGCATTATACAATAAGAAAAAGTAGAACCAGACTAAGGCTGTGTCCCAAGTCACTCCTAATTTACTATACGGGTGCACTGTATTAGCCGATATATCAGGCCGATATTTGCGTTTCTGCGTGTTTTGGCATCGGGCCGATACACGGCTGCTGCGTTCACCGATAGTTTTTTCCCGGCATTATTTACAGACCGACGTCAACAGGCAGCTCTGTGTTGCTGGAGACCACTAGCACCATTGCAGTCTTAAATTACAAATCAAGAGCTTTATTTCAATGGCTACTTTTCAGGTTTATTGTTTTCTTAAATTATTTCAATGTGTTGACAAAGGACATTTTGTGACGACCTGATTATATCGGTCTTATATTATGTCAGCAAGCAATGCATCATCAAGGCGGTGTTGTAGATGTCGATGAAAGCCTTTTACCCTTGCACAGTTAACAGTTATCCATATGATGCACATTGCACACATAATTTGGGTGATATGAATGTAAGATGATTGCAGAAGTGACACTGATCTGTGTTTTTGTTGATTATATTTAAAGAAATGGCAGAGCAGATTCCGAAAACAAATCCAGTGTGGCAGGGTTTTACATTTTTACGATGTAAATTGAGGGAGCAAAAGCAGTATCGGCTCAAGAAAATCAGCGGCCCGTATCGGTCATCGGCTAAGGCTAATGGGAAGAAAAAAACGGTATCGGCACAAAAACAAAAAAATCCATATCGGTCAATCCCTGCACTGTATTTACAAATATTTTATTTGTGCATCCGAATTGAAATTTGTTGAATTGAGTGTGAAATGTATGCTCTTCTTCTTGTCCTTTTATATGCCACCAATGGAATGACAAAGTAGTGTCCATGGCAGGGCATCCCATTTTTAGAAATGCTAATATTACCGATGTGCGACTGTACACCTGTCAGTGATGATGCAAAATGATGATGTTTTAGAAGTGTCCAAATCCCATTACAGAGTCTACAGCCATGCTAGCCGTTCTGTGAGGCTGTAACTTAAGACACAGCAATGCTTTGAGGTGAATGCGAACGTCAGTATGCTAACATGATGAAAGCAAGTTAAGCAAGTTACAATGTTTGCAATGTTCACCACCTTAGCATGTTTTTGAGACATTTTACTCATGGCGGTGCTAGAGGAAAAGCCAGGGGATCAGCAAAGTAATTAGGATTCATCCTCAGGGGGAACATTAGTCTCCAACCAACTGACCATCAGAGTCTAACAGCACATTAAAGCACAATGGCACTAAAAATAGACCGCAGGCTTGGGAAGGAGTTGAACCAGGATGGATGTGGGATTAAAAGGATAAATGCCATCTATACGCCCCCTATATGCATTATTACTCTATCAAATAAAAATATAGAAATCTTTATGAAAGATCTGCACACATCATTTCATATAGACTTCATGAGATAGCAGACACTGATCAAGAAAACCTTGTTACACACCTGCCTAACCACAAATATTTTCCCAGCTACTATCAGCAAGAAGCGTGCAGCAAGGTGATGAAGTGTGTCAGCAATGTAACTTAATCTGCTTTCATGGGTGAGAGTGTCTTGCTGAGTGACATTTATATGAGAATGCTGCGGCGAGTCATTTTAAATGTTCACAGTCAAATATAAATATAGACCAATCTAATTCAATTACACAAACCCTTTTATATACCATATATAAATGTTATACAAGGCAATTGGGCAGACAAAATGGTAATAAAGAATTTAAATGTGTGCCTGTGTGTGTGCGTGTGAGTGTGTGTGTGCGTGCGTGTGTGTCTCTGCCATGTGTGAATCAGGTAAAGGAGTGAGCAAAGGCCCCGGGGGAAATGTGTGGGTGAGTTGTGTGAGATTGGGAAGGAGGGGTAGAAGTAGCACATCACGCTCTGCCATCAAAAGGGTGGGTGGGAAATCAACTCAAATGAGAAGGAAAGCGAAAAGGGGAGGGCGAGGAATGAGGTGGATGACTCATTGGTAGCAAAAGTTAAAGCGAAAAGAAAGAGAGGAATGAGCGAAACAAAAGACAATATGAAGCCACTCCAGTGTGGTTACAGCTATTCACCTCCCCTGTCTCACAGTCTCTCTTTTCCCTCTCTCTCCCACCTGCAGTGACGTTCGAAACTGGCAGTGACGTCCAAAACTCTAAACATCTTCAAGTGAACAACTCCTTGAGAGGATACCTACCTCTCTCCCGTATGCGTACAAAACTGTGCATATTCTCATCTGGTACACAAGGGTTTAACACCGTTGTCTTCCGGGACATTGGGACACAATTCCAGCTAACAGCAAAATCCAGGCTACAGCACTGCTGCTGGGTTAACAAGTAATACTATTGGGTTATTACCCGGAAGTATGCAATTATTTTACCTTAAAAGTCATTCTCCACTGTCTATCAGCCATGTTGCACTGAGCCAAAAGCAAGGGTTCCCTGTATCTGTGATATCATGCAGCTGATTTGTTATATATGAGTGCATAGGCAGGCCCTTGGAGATAATTAGACAACAGCTTATCTCACAAACAAACCCGATTGGGTCACTTTAAGGCCATAACACATGAAGTGTCAAAGTGAGCTGTGTTGCCCCTAAAAATAGCCTGTGTGAACTAATGAAAGGTTATCAAACATGCCCTCTTCTTAGCTCAAGCCCCCCGCCCCCCTATTGTCAGAAAAACATACTGAAGGCACTCAGCCAATCACATTCATCCTAAACAATACTGAGCAGGTGATGCGCTCAGCCTGTGTAACTGAAAGCTGTTTGTGTGAACAGAGAATTCTTATCAAATAAAACGTAATAACTGGACTGAGGGTGACCCCTGCTGGTGGGAAATGCTAACTGCATGTACCTCGAGCGCTACGAGCAGGGTTATCTAGAGAACTCCTGTTTGCCTCAGGGAAACCGAAGCCTCCAGGAAAAAGATACAGATCCCTCAACAAAGTTAAATAAAACATTTTTCAGCATCACGCAGATAGTATGCACCAGCTTGTTTCAGAGCTTCACTAAACCTGTATCACACGCACATTAGGGCTGCAACAAACCATTATTTTCATCATGGATCAGTCTGCCTATGACTTTTTTACATTAATCGACTATTTCTTTAGATAATAAAATGTCAGAAATTAGAGAAGGAATGTCACCATTCCAAAGCACCCAAGGTGACGGACCAAAAGTCCAAAACCAAAAGAGCAGAGCAGCTTATACAATTTCAGGAACCATGAGAGATTAACAAACTGAACAAAAACATCAAAGTCAAAGTAGGGCTGGGCAATATACTGTATCAATATTACATCAATATTGTGATATGAGACTAGATATCTTCCTAGATTTTGGATATCGTAATATGGCTTAAGTGTATTTTCTTGGTTTTAAAGCCTACTTTACAGTAAAGTGATGTAATTTTCTGAATTTACCAGTTTTACCAGTTTTAGACTCTTCTAGCTGTTCTATTATTTGCCTTTTTATCTATAGTACCGATGATTATCTAAAATCTAATTGTGAAGATATTTTGTTAGAGCAACCCTACAATATCATCACAATATCGTCATTAATGTATTTGCTAAAGAAAATCCTGACATCTGATTTTCTACATATATAAGTGAAAGCCATTTGGAGTCATTTAAATAGAAAGAAAGAAAATAAAAATAAAAACATCTGCCAAGGTTGTGATTTATTTAAAGGTTTTTGTGCAAATTAGCCTTTGCTTTACACATGAAATGACACACTTTGTATCTATGGAATGCTGTAGACCTCATTTTTAACATAACCTTTGAGATTATATCACATTTAAATCTTGATTATGGTCAAACTGTTATTAAATTTAGGTCCTTGGCTCATTGTAAATGTGTAGAGGGCATCAGGTACCCAGCAGCAGGTCAAAAAGGGGGATCAGATTTTGTTTGAGATAATGGTTTCCCCTCAGGGTAGAATGCTGCTAGAGCCAATAGTCTGACCTCTGTCTGCACATACAGTATATAGTCCATATCCTTGACGTTCCACTTCTGGGATTGATCCACTGCTGCCGGAAAATCTGCCAGATTTCACTCATTTAGGTCGGATATCCGTTGCTTTGGGCTTCCTTTGTGTTGGCATTTTAAACTCTGGTGGATTTATGAGGGCTATGGTTGACTATGAGGTACTAACGGTATATTGACTCTTTACTATATTCTGCATTTAGTCAAACTGACTGTTCATATTCTGTGTTATTACTGACCCACATCACTAACTAGATTACATTTTACACTATCTGTATATTGACTTCACTACTTCTCAGCATTCATATAGACTATCTATTTATATATACTGCGTTATAACCACAATTTAATTTGCACTAACTGTATTCTGACTCTTTACTGCATCTCAGCAATGTTATAGATTGTCTATTCATGTATATTATGTTATTACTTAATCTGTACCTTTGTAGCCTATTGCACTCGGTTTTCTTGTACTATACTGAATGTGAAACTGTATGTTGTCTTGTACGCTTATGCTTTTCTTGGCCAGGTCGCCTTTGCAAAAGAACCTGTTCTCAACGGCTTAACTGGTTAAATAAAATAAAAATAAAGATCTCTGCAGGGTAAATCAAGACAGCTAGCTAGACTATCTGTTCAATCTGAGTTTTCTGTTGCACGACTAAAACAACTTTTACGTTCATATACTGTACATATACGTTCCACCAAAACAAGTTCCTTCCGAGCCTATTTTGCAGCGGCAGCGCGGCTTTTCTCCGGTGCTTAGCACCGCAAAAGATGATTGTGATTGGTTTAAAGAAATGCCAATAAACCAGAGCACGTTTTCCTCCCATCCCAGAATGCTATGTGGAGTAGCCAGACCCTCCTTTGGTGTGCTTTGGAGGAGGGTCTGGCAAAGCGAGACTAGCACACACATATACACACACATATATATATATACACATACACACACACACACATATATATATATATATATATATATATATATATATATATATATATATATATATATATATATATATATATATATATATATATATATATATATATATACACACATACATATATATATATATATATATATATACACATACACACATATATACATATATACATACATATATACACACACACACATATACATAATATATATATATATATATATATATATATATATATATATATATATATATATATATATATATATATATATATATATATATATATATATATATATATATATATATATATATATACACACATACATACATATATATATATATATATATATATATATATATATATATATACATATATATACATACATATATATATATATATATATATATACACACACACATTATATATATATATATATATATATATATATATATATATATATATATACACACACACACATTTTATATATATATATATATATATATATATATATATCCAACTTGACGTTGTGAAAGGAGCCCAATCAAATGTTCCACCTCAGCAGCTACGTAGAGTAACACTACATGGTAGAAACCATATTACCCATTTGCACCAGTCATTTCAAGTTTATTAACTTCCGTAATCACCCAAACAGGAAAACAAACTGGTGGCTATATCTATCGATCTATCTAATCTTGTGAAACTGATAAAAAAAAGTTGCAGAAAATATGTCACCACTTCCTGTTAATGACTACAGTATTCCAAAGTGAGGTGTCTCTGGTGATGTCACAAATAAAGAGGAAATTATTCATCGTTTGATACATCAGCATGTCAGTCAGTATGTATGTCAAACAGGAGCTTTGGATAAAGGCGCTATGTATTCTATTTGTCTTTCCACACACAAATCTACCGGCTAACGAGTTTTTTTCCCCTGCATATCACTCAAACGCCATCAACCCTTCAAGTCATGGCCAAATAATGACTTGACAGAATCAATTCTCTATCATCCCCTGCATCAGTACTTCCCCCAACACAGTGAGCCAGATGTTTCTGTCAGCACCTGCAGGATGATTAATGATGTGAATCATGGCTAAAATTGTTGGAAAGACACGACTGGTACCAAGCAGTAAGTATCAGAATAAGTATAATGAATAATACACGCACGTAGTCAAGCACCTTGGTTTCAATCTCCTACACAAAGCAGTGTGTTAAGTAATGCAGTGTTGCCCACAATGGCAGTGGCCATGGCATTTTGAGAGGATTATTCACATTTAATCAAAGACGACCGTAGGATTCAGTGTATACAAAGCCTGTGTGTGTGTGTCCTATTTAATTTCCCTGAAAAGCCCTGCAGCACAGTACATAAAGGCAGTGCATTATAATCATCAAATAATAAGCCCTGTGTTTTGGCTGAACACACAACAGACAGGTGTTTGCAGTACACACAGGAGACTTCATCTGTGATCGAGAGGTAGGCTGGGTTATGCATACAATCCTCACGTCCATAAATCTCTCCCAATTTTTCTGTCTACTTATACTATGCTGCCTCACATCACATAAGCTATACATAGCAGGTATAATGGGATTCCAGCATGAACAAAGGTAAATATTTCAGGTCTGAAACCAGGGTGTTTGATGTCTGCATATCCAGTTCGGCCACATCACCTGATACCAATCCCAAACCCAGGAGAGGGGGGGGGACATGCATCCAATGAAAAGAAACTAATCTTTCCTGAAACACTCCCGTCTGCTTTCATTCAAGCTCTAATTACACCTGGAGGATAAATGACTGCTCACCTTATCTGATCTTGATCCGTGCCATTGGGTGGTTTTCTGCAATAACAGGTTTGTAATAATAGAATTGTATATTGTCTACACTATTATGAAACAACGACCTCAAAAGTATTTGATCATTAAATACTATTACTCAGTCAATCTTTTTTTATCCACCATGAGCCTGCATTTGCTGTATATTGTGACAACAAATTGTTGTGTATGAGCTAATCATAGGAAACAGACTGTGTTTAACACACACTGCTTTGCCTTTTTTCTTTTCTCATGACAACAGGACTTTTGAAGAAGAAAAAAAAAAAGATTGAAAAAAAAAATCAAAACTGCATAGCTTCATCTTTCGCAACTCTCATAGATGAGTTGACAGAAAAACACTTCCTTGTAGTCTTATCTTTTACTGTGTTTCTACCTGGGCAGAAACTCAAATGGTACATCAGCAAAGCACACCACAAAGAAAGGTCCGCTCACATCAAGGCCAAACTACGACAACAACAAGCTAAACAATGTCAACCCTTGAAAGCCCAAGTCTTTAGAAAGAGAGAAATTAAACGTCTGGTTGAATCAACCTAGCTGATATCACCCTGCACTGTGAATAAATGGAGTTGGTCACCTTCCAAATTGTACACAGCCACATTAATGGAAGGTCATCACCACAAGGCAAAGTCAAAGCAAAGCCAGCAACTAGCAGTGCATTGGGGTGTAAGCTAGTAAGTGACTGTATAGAGCCACTCTGTGGCTTCGCTCTGTCTGCTCTCGCAAATTGAATTTGTAGTGAATAATGACAAATGCTTACTGTGACTAAGCATGACTGATTGCATTTTCAAATGCGGCCATGCCAAAATGCTAAAATACTATTACAGCAGACCATATTTCTCACTCCTGGTGTTAAGATCGACGTGAAGTGTGATAAATGGGAGCCATCACTCTCTTTACATTACTGCCTAAAAAAAAAAATCAGTAGATGTGATGTAACCGATGTAATTTGCAGGAAGCACTTCAGTGAATTATAGTGTGGACAAAGCTCTGTCTGACACATACAGTATACAATAAGTCTGGTGTTTAAATCCTAAACTATCCTGACACATTTAATTTTTTATCACTAGCATCGAGATAACGGCATCTGAGTTAGATTGGACTTGGTTTCTACGAATAATATGCATAGTCAAGTTGCCCCAAATAGTTACTTTATATACAAAAGTACAGTACATAAGAAGACAGTTCAAAAGCACATGTACAAATGTGCAGATTCGGCTATCTTCCACTGTGTATTGAAAGAATTAAAGAACAGCATTTCTTTCAGTTGGTAACCAAAGTTTTACAGAAAGCATTCATCTACTCAGATCTTACAACACAATGAAAACAGTTAAACATAGGACAAGTAGCTATTTACTATGAACTACTGGAACACTTCATTAGCTGTAACATGCCGCCCAAATGCATCAATCACAACAACAAAACAGAGCTACAGCTTCAGCCTTGTCATGAAGTTTACCTTGCTCGGGATTCTCAGGTTCTCCACAGGACTGAGGTCTGCCATGCTTTCCTGTGGACTTTTCAGGCCCTGTCAAAATAAGAGCCACTGTTAGATTTCAAAAGCCCCAAAATGTCAATTAAGCTTAACGGCTTTTACATGTGTAAATTAGCTAGTGCTCCCGTTGTCACACAGCTTGCTATTCATCAGCACACTACTGCAAGCAATATGTTGCAGCAAAAAGTGGAACCGACGGGCAGATTTCTGAAAGCGATATGCTCTGTTGTGAACCAATAACTGACATTACTGCAGTGCAAGCTGAGAACTTCCCTAACCGCCCTTGCTCCCACTGTTGTGCCCTGTTGTTGTAATGGTCTAATGGTAAACTCTCACATCGGGCCGCGTGTATCACTGCCACACTACACGTGTTTTCTTCACGTGGGGTAAATAGTTCGTACTTGTGATGCAGTCGTTAAATAAGCTGCTGTTACTCGGGCTGAATGTGCCCTTTAATGAGCCAAACGAATGAGCTGTCAAATTAGCCAGTTAGCTTAGCTAGCTAGCTGCCCTGCTAGCTACCTGCAGCTGTAGAAACAAACGGCTAGCAGCTCGGTTTCTGTTAGACCTGCTTTGCTCACCTGCCGGGCCATAAGAGACTTGATTTTCTGCATCGTAAATCCAACTTGTGTTAGTGGACAAATAAATGAATAAAGTTACAGTTTTGTTTTGTTGTCAACGATGCGCCTCCATCACTACGAGAGGGAAGCCATAGTTGACCGTCACGTGACTGTTCTTCTTCTTCTTCTTCTTCTTCTTCTTTAGAGTGTAACGGCAGTTGGCATCCAAGTCGTTGCATTACTGCCTCCTATTGACAATTTCTCAATATCTATTTATTAAGACCAATACACTACAATTTCCTAAAAACACCAGTACCTTTCAAAAACGCAATTAGATATTTCCTTCCATTCATAATAACACCACTTTCAAGGACATCTGTAATCCTGAGTTCACCTAAACCTAATTTCCGTAGTCCAGCAAACATAACCCCTCTTTCTCAGACATATTTCCTGCATGACATCAATACATGCTCCACTGTCTCCATTACCTCACATACATTGCACTGGCCAGTCGGATGTTTCCCCAATATAAAAAGTTTACCAATTAATCTACTGTGACCTATTCTCAGTCTACTGACAATTACTTGTTCTTGTCGGTTAAACCCACTGTAACTCATCCCTCCTTGGCCTACCTTAGCCTGAATCATATGCAATTTCCTCCCCTTATTTCCACCATCCCAATACTGTTGCCACTGTCTGGAAATTTCTTCCCACACAATGCTTTTCCCCTCTGACTTTGATAGTTTAGTATTCAGTTCCACAGCACCCTTCTTAACCGCCTCCTTTGCCAATTTATCCACTCGCTCATTACCTAGTATACCTGCATGAGCAGGAACCCACATGAACACCACATTCACACCCTGATCAACAAACCTTGAATTTGTAAACAAAATTTTATAGACAGTTTCTTGGTGATTCCTGGCTGATCCTGATTTGAGACTCGACAGCGCTGACACTGAGTCACTACAAATGAGTACATTGCGCATCATCACCTCTTCCACCCATTGTACAGCTAACAAAAGACCTAACAATTCAACAGCATACACACTTAAATAGTCTGAGGTTCTCCTACTGACTCCAGTCTGATAACTGGGAATCACCACTGCAGCCCCCGTTGCCCCTGTCAGTAAATCTTTCGATCCATCAGTAAAAACCTGTAGCCTACATAACCACCATAATTTCTATCTCTATAATCGTAATATTCTTGAACTATGTCAACTATCTTATTCTTGCGCTTAATATTCAGCAACTCCAGGTCTACACAAGCAATATTCAGCATCCAGGCTGGCATCACAGGCCACAGAACAGTTGAGCAAAATTCAATTTCCTGGACTTTCATCTGCTCTGCTATTTCCTCACCTATCCATCCAAAACTTGCCTTTCGCTCTTTACCCCTCTCCCAGCAATTCTCCAATACCCTCTTTGTAGGATGCCAGTCATCATGGCCTTTTAAATTTATCCAATAATTGGCCATAAGCTGTTTCCTACGGAGCCACAACGGCATTTCACCTGCCTCAACTTGCAAAGCACAAACTGGAGCAGTTTTCATCGACCCCAAACAAATCCTCAGAGCACGGGCCTGAATAACATCCAGGTCGGAGAGTACAGATTTAGCTGCAGATCCATATACAATACTGCCATAATCCAACCTAGATCGTATTAAGACTTGATAGATATACTTCAGTGATGTAAAATCCGCCCCCCACTCCAAACCTGCAAGACATCTCATAACATTGATCACCTTTTTACATTTACTAACCACCTGTCTAACATGTTCTTTCCACGTCAGTCTCATATCAAAATACACACCTAAAAAACGAAAAGTATCAACTCTCTCCAATTTATTTCCATATAGTGTCAGATTACAATCATGGAGTTTCTTCCTTGTAAAGAACATAGTTTTAGTTTTTTCCACTGAAAATTTAAAACCCCATTGTGTTTCCCAGTCTGCCACTCGCGTAACTGCATCCTGCATTTTCTTAATCAAATAGTCAATATTTCTCCCTCTTTTCCACATAGCTCCGTCATCAGCAAACAGTGATCTACCTATTTCCATCGGAATATTCACATACACATCATTTATCATAATAGAGAAAAACGTCGGACTCACTACACTCCCCTGAGGTGTCCCATTTTTAACAACAAACATGCTGGATACCTCAGAACCTATCTTCACTCGTATGGTCCTTTTATCCAAAAAAAAACATTATCCAATTGAACATATTCCCCCCCCACCCCAATCTGATGTAACTTTATTAGCAGCCCCTCAGTCCATAACATATCATAAGCTTTCTCCACATCAAAAAACACTGCAACCACTGTCTCTTTATTTACTTGGGCTTTCCTTATTTCATCCTCTAAACACACCACTGGATCCATAGTATTCCTACCTTTCCGAAAACAATTCCAAAGCCTGCTGGGAAATGTAGTTTTTATGATGTGGCGTGCTTGTGACCTCACTATCCGTGTAAAATATTTGGATTTAATTTAAAATATAATTAGTTCTGTACAAAAGAATAAGATTATATTCAAAAGTGGTGTAAAGCATTGACATTATGATATCTGTATTGCTGTCTTACACCACTTGATGGTAGTAATTTAACATCACAAAATAGAATATAAGACGGCAATGTTTATTTTGCCCTGAAAAATGTTACTCTCTGTTGTATCAGTCACCTGTAGGTATCAAGTGAGGCCTTTTGACATGTCACAGAAGGAAAAGCACAGGTGTAAACAATAAAATGAATCATGTGGGTTCTGGTATGGTGGGTGAGGAGACCCCTGTCACACTGCATGGATTGGCTTCACTTGAATAGATCAGATCCTTAATGTTATCAGCATCATCTGTGCTTGTCAAAATGTCAGCTGTGAAAAAGGCCTCATTTGTTCCACAGCTTATACTGAAATTACCCTGGTTGACCTCATTACATAGCTGTATACACTTTTCTATATTTATAGCCAGTATTGGAAAGTAACTAAGTTAATTTAGTCAGATACTGTCCTTACATGTAAGAAGAATGTTGAAAACATATGATCATCTTATAAAATATGATACATGGTTACAGATTAAACTTCCCAATAGTATAAAGTAAATCGAATGTTTTTTTTAAACCTGCTATAACATTAAAATGTTGCTGAAATGTTAGTGCATCAATAAAAATAACCCAATGGTATTATATAGTGGATGTAATAATATCACACTGACAATGGCCATTGTTCTGCATAATCAGTTTTTGTACTTTATTTTTAATGCAGTACTTTAATGGAGTAGCTTATTTTATAAGTTAAGGATATGAGTACTTGTTTCACAACTGTCTGTATCTTCTGTATGCTATGTGACACTTTGTTGTTTATACTGTAATCAAGTACATATAATTTAGTCTCAAACAGGTTAAGGTTACCAATATATAACTTTAATATATAACACTATTTTTGGTGTGGCTGCATTATTTAGCAAACCACTTTTCCTTCTGTGATAATGTCATCATGTCATGCCATCCACCACTCAGTGCCATGTACTCCATCTCTGCCAAGTCATTTAGACCTGGCTCTGCATTGTAAACTGTTCAGAATAATTACAAAAAACAACACATGCAGACCCATTCAGCCTGTTTTGTAATTGCCTCCTGGGTGTTATTTTGAGCAGCCCTTGGTTAAAAGCAGGCAGCACGCAGCAGACAGCAGGCACTGTGAGCTCTAGTTCCTGGTTAATGATCCCTCCGGCTATTTCCCAGTCAAATGAAGGTGAGGTATCTCTCCTTAGGTGAATTTACTCCACTGTTGTTTGTTAGGCAGTCATCCACAGTGAGGAGCCTCCCTTAAAGCATACACTGAGACGGAACAGATGGCAACCTCTACCCAGAGATGCCACCACAAAGACACTGCACACTTAGTTGGTCAGTTCATCAGCTATAATTAGAGATTCAATAAACTGCTTGTTGTTTTGCAGGGGAGCAGGGGATCATGATAAGCAGCACTTTATGACTCAGTATGAGGTTCAGGTCTTGACAATTTATTATCCAAAAAACTTACAAGTGTAATTATTGTTCTTGTTGCATATATTGGCAATGTTGTAAAGTAATATATTTGTGTGATATGTATCATTCAAAGTCACCAGTTTTCTCTGGAAACAAACCACCTGGGTGCCAAATCAATTAAAATGTATCTTTTTAGGAGTTTTAAAAGTTCCAATACTAGATCTACTAGCTTGTAATTTGGGTATGTTTTGTGCTACAGCATTTGACATGAATTTCAATGGAAGCACTCACCACAGTAGTGACACAATGGGGACAACAAAACACAAAAAGCTGAATCTAGCAGAAAGCAGACTGCTGCCTTTTAATGGTACATCCAAGGTGGAAAAATAACAGAAACAATTCTGACCTCTGTTTTTAAACAAAACACTTTTGTGTCTGATAGTATTAACTCTCTTTTACATACACACACGCAGAAAAGAAAGCACACACGTTTTCATCTACTCGTGACAAGTTGTCAGCAGGAGCAGGTGGAGGGCACTCTGCCACATGCTGAACCATCCGTCTGTTGCTGCCTGTCTCCATATCCAGCCAGGTACACAGCATACCAATGCAACAAAGCTGAGAGAAGCGAGCACTCTGCAGCAATTTGGAGGCAACAAATACAACTCAAACACTTGTGAGAAGAGAGATCGCAGCCAAGACATTGGACAAAGCCTTACTGTGAGGCAGCAGACATCTTTGCTGGCTTCAGCTATTTATTTATTTTTCTAAGGATCTATGATTAGGAAAATGTTCATTTCAAGCCCTGACAAAAATGAAAAAGACAAAGAAGTGCAAATATAAATGAAGGAATGGCTAGAATTAAGTTCTAATATTTAAAAAAGGCCCAGAATAGTAAACAGTTATATCTTTAATAAAGTACAAAACAAACATGTGAATGCAAACTGTACAACCATTTGTTTTATAATATAATAACAATAATTTATGAATCATTATTCCTATGTCTTATTTCAATTCAGCATTTCATTATATCGATGTTGAGCAGGGAAAAATGCTACATTTGTGAAAATGGGGTTAAGTGTTTCTATAAATAGATTGGAGCAAAACATAGAAATAGAATAATATTTATAAAGAATCTGGAGTATAATCCATGTACAATATTTACAATTAACCTAAACATATTTCATATAAGAAATGCATTCATTATAATACTTGTCTCGCAAAACAGACTCTCATTGGCAGGAATGTTAAATAAGAAGCATATTAGTGAAATGGCAAATAAAACCTTAGTATTCAAAATTAAACATATGCTTTGAATAGTTTGGGTACCTTGTCGGTACCTCATAATATCATCTAACTTACTTTGTGTAATATGACCTGAAGTGATCTTAATTTTTGAACAACAAAGGCAAACCAGTTTCAAATACAGTTATACTTTCACATAAAAAAACAAATTTCAAGGCATACTTACACTTTCATCTCACAATAATGTCAGCAAAGGTCATTTAACATCTGTCCTAAACTCTGGACAGTAACAGTGCACGATCAGGTTGTGTACTCACACAAGTCTCCATCCTCCCTTGTGCAAAAAAAATAGGCCCGATAAAAACAGTGTTCCAGGCTTTGATAACAGAGAATAAAGCTACACAGGAGTCTTCAAGTGAAATCACTGTAAGTTCCATCTCAACTCTCCAGCTTATTACTTAAGCAAACTGTGACTTGGGGTTTCAGGAACGTGTCTGATCACATCGTAGATGGTGGTGTGCATATCCTGAACTGACTCGAGGCGAGCCAGAGATCTGCACGATGCCTGCAGGACAGTTGCATAGGAATATTAAAAAACCACAAGCAACTTTTCAACAGTAGACAAAAAGCTGCTTCATCACTAAATCCATGTCAATATACAACATGGTAAATACCTGTGCAGATTCCATCTTCCCAGGTATGGAGACAAACTCGTAGATGCCAAAGTCTTCTGTTGCATCTTCATGACCTGTTGATAGACAGGCTTAAATATCAGACCAGTGCATCTGTATCTATTTTGAGTCCAACTTTACAGTAACATGATGAATGTAATGACACTAGGGCTGTCAATCGATTAAAAAACAATTAACTAATTAATTGCACAATTTGCTGCGATTAATCGCTTTTTTTAAATTGAGACTGAAGCTTATAATAATGGATATTTAAATGCTAAATCACTTAACTTTGCAAATATGAAGAAAAAAACAAACAAGGAAAGGTTCTGCTAAGTTCAGAATGTTTAATATCTTTCAGAACAACAGCAGCAACAATTTGGCTTATTTAGTCCTGCTGAAGGCTGCTGGAAACGGCTAGAAACTGTCTGACTTGAGAGCAGATTTTTGTCACCGTCCCCGGCTGCTGTCGCCTGCTCTCGTCTACTTTACAGGCGAGGCGCAGTTCATCTCCAACGAGCCTATGTTCAGTCGCCGGCAGGGCAGTCGGGACTCACCCGGAAATGGCGAGAGGAATGAGGTGACTAGTCTCTCAAAATCTGACGAAAATCTTCTAAACTGACCTTTGTTGAGCTGAAATGAAGACAGATTCAGCAACTGCACGGCCTATTTCTCGCTTAAAATGTTTTCAGAAACATGTTTCAGTGAACTATTTTAGTACAATATGAGATCGTATTCTGAATGACAGTCTGGCTTTGGATTTCCGGAGAAAACAAACCCATGTGACGCGTTCGTCCAATCAGCTGCCGGTTTTCATTACTTGGGCAACAATACAGAGTAGCGCCGCCTGCTGTTATGTAGACGTATTACGTTTCTCAGCCGCCACATGAAGTAAAAAAACACAGCTGCGTTAATTTCTTTAATTTTTTTTTAAAATTAACGCGTTAATTTTGACAGCCCTAAATGACACCATAAAAGCTTTTCAGCTGGACTCAATGAGATATCCTTCACCTTGTTTACTTTTCTGCTTTAAACTCATACCAATATGATGTAGACAAACGGTACTCTATATATGGGGAGGGGATGCTTGACAAGCAGGTAAAAACATCTGTGAAAGGTGACCTGTTTTCAGATTCATACTTGTATTTTGGGATTCTACTAGAACATGCTTTAATGTTCAAAAAACACTTTATTTTTCTCATACTGCCCATGGCTGCTGCACCTGTATTCACCCTCTGTATGAGACGCTCTGTTGGAGTGCCTGTCTCTTCAAGCCCCCCTCTCATATAAGCCCAGTCTGCTCTGATTGGCCAGAGTATTTCCGCATCTCAGAGTTTCTTGGAATCTCCACTGTTGTTGCACTCAGCATGGCGCAAGCAACATTTTCCACATTGTGGAACAATAGTTTATAGATAAAGGCTTTTTAACCATATATGACACAACCGGACATGTTCCAGCAGTAATGTGACCCCGAAATTGGGGAGGCATGAACAACATTGGTAGTCAAGATTACAGCTTCTCTAGCGTTAGCATGTAGCTACAGTACTTGTGACAATAAACACTGCAGTAACGTTAGCCTAAAAAAAAAACTCTTCAGTAGCCTGCCTGGAGCAAATGACCAATCATAGAAACCCAGCCCTGTGTGACGTGACACAAGAGTAGAAAACAACATTGAAAGCAAAGTGTTTAAAACATTGGGAAATCTGAGGTTTTTGCTCACGGGGATTTCTCTGAAATACGTTTACCTCATTATTTGAAGCTTTGGCCATGTTTTACGTGAATTCTGACATTCTAACATTATTGATATAACAGAAAATATGGAAAAGCATAATAGATCACCTTTAACAAGCAGTAGCTTACCTGAACGATGTGGTCGTTTCTGCTCTGCAAGCGGTCTACCAAAACAGGCAAATAAAGCTATTAGTTGAAGCATATACACTACTAAAAATGCTATTGTTCATGCCTGTATTAATTTCATATACAAGGCTCTTACCTGTTGTAAATGCTCATAAGCACTGTTAAAAGAGACAGAGGGAAATAATTATTTATAAATACAGAAATGACAAGTTCACTTAAATGCAAATGCAGTAGACACTTTGCCCTGGTTAGCTTCACTTTCACTGACATTTGCAAGCTCTTTGCATATTTGATTAACCTCAATGTGTAAGAACTCTCAAGCCGTTGTTATCTTACGTATCTCAGCGTTCAACTTCATACAGGCAGATTTCAAACATGGAACATGTTAAACAGGTTGCAGGACTAACTGTGAGGGATGATCTCACATTATTAACAAGAACTGCTGCTAGAAAAACACCTCTGTCAAACAACAGGATAAGACATTATCTTACCTCTCTTAGGATGGCAGGTTCTCCTGAGGAAGAACAGCAGTATAAAGCCAATGACGAACAATGAGCAGACAGTAATGGCTGCCAGAGGGGAAACAGAGCTGCCCTCCTGGGTGTGCTTCTCTTTCCCTGTAAACAAATACAAGAGGGGTAATGATATTAACACTTATGTTAGCCAAACTGGCTCTTGGGATGGCAACTTTGGTCCAGACTGTAACAACTCAACAACTATTAGGTTAGTTGGATTTCCATGAAATTCTGTACACACATTCATTGTCCCCAGAGGATGAATCATAATGGCTTTGGTGTCTCCCTGACCTTTCCTCTAGCACCTCCATGAAGTTGAATTTTTATGTGAAAAATTTCGACTTTCAGATGGATTGATGTTCTTATATTCAAGGTCTCTAACCTAGAAGATATGTTTGAATAACTTTGGCAATAACTTTTCTTCAAGTGCCATCATCAGGTCAATTTGGATTTGCCCAAAACTTTGTTTTATGACCGAATACCTGCAAAACTAATGACATTCCCATCAGCATCTACTGTAGATTAGCAAATAATAATTAGGAAATGTTAGCATGCTACTAGGCTTAACTAAAATACAACCTGTAGCCTGCTCATGTTAGCATTTAGTTTAAAGCACCAGTGTGCTTAAATCCAGCACCATACAGCAGCTAGCGTGGGTAGTGTTATTAAAAGGTTAGTCATGCGAGGATTCTTTGGTAATGTCCGTAAGACATTTTGATGTCAATAAAAAATGGATGCTGTCATGACTTCTGTTGACTCAATAAACACATTACAAATCATAGCCAGTATCAGCAGTATCCATCAGCAAGCCTTTCTCAGTATCACCTAGACAACATATCAATGTCGCATTCGGCACACAGAAACTCCACATGCTATAAAACTTAGTCAACAAATACATCAGCTGTTATCCACTGTTTACTTTCCCAGCCACTGAACTTTAATACAGGCTGCAGGCGCTGGAACCTAGCAACAGTTTCATAATAACCATGTAAATTTCATGGTATAACCTGGTTTCACTTTTTACCTTTTGTGCACACACTGCCCCGTATTTTAAAACCTATGTGTTCCCAAATCTGGCCATGGTGGTTGTCATTGTCAAGACATATCTCTCATAGCTCATAAACCTCTTCTGCTTTTGGCATGACATGCTGTTTACACAGTGTTTATCTCAGAGGATTCCCAAAATCTACCCACGCCCTGCTCTTTCTTGCCATGTTCCACCCTCTACCCACCTGTTCCTAAGCTGGCCACCACCAGAGTGAACTGGGCCTCGTCCTGCTTTTGGGTCACATTGTTGAAGGCGCGGCACAGGTACTCTTCAGCTTGGGCCAGTCTATAGGAGAGCACCTCCAGCCGCGGGCCCTCAGTGATGACCTGGGTGGCGTTGCGGCTCTTAGCGATCCAGACGTAGCTGTTGGGTGGGTTGGAGTCAGCCTGGCATTCAAAGAAGACCAGCTCTCCAGGGTTGATGGTGAACACTTCTCCTGTTCGCAGGCCCTGGCCTGAGTTCACCTCCAGGTTGTAGGGGCCATCTGCAGGGAAAGAGTGGGTCAGGGAACATGTTTGCTTCTGATATGGCACTTATTATACAGAATGTTTACTTTTCTATGAAGTGCCTCCTGTTAATGCATCATGGGGCGGCAGCAGCCAAAAGATTCTGATTACAAGGTCATAGGTTGGATCCACAGTCTAGCAAAATAAGTCAAGGTGGGGAAATGAAAGAGCAGTGCTTGCCCTTAAACAAGTCACTTAACCAACCAAACAGCTCCAGTGGAGATGTTATAACAACATACGGAAATAATTTCCAGAAATGTTTTAGTAGTAGTTTAAGCAGATGTTAATATAATTTGGTACGCTTTTGGCAAATAATCATGAGATTGTAAATAATATGAGCGGATTTGTTTCATGCTAACAACAGTAGTGTCTCCCTATGGCATGTTTAAGCCATGTAGTTAAGTAAGATATTTGTTTTAAGTCACTGCGTGACATGACACGAGTAGCCTTAGTGGCAATCCAGACATTGCAGTTCTAATGTGATTCATCTAAAGTCAATCCGTCAAGTGACATAATCAGTTTGAATGTGTATGTGACTTGTTTCAGATAGATAGATAGATAGATAGATAGATAGATAGATAGATAGATAGATAGATAGATAGATAGATAGATAGATAGATAGATAGATAGATAGATAGATAGATAGATAGATAGATACTTTATTCATCCCAAAGGAAATTTTAGAAGTTTCAGACTAGAAACCTGATATTGGAAAAATATATATTAGTTGTTGTCAGTAATACATTAACATAAGTAAAGCATCTGACTGGAATAGAAACTGAACATGTTCAAACTGAAAGTATTTTAACTGATAGTAGAGGATTTGCTTTCTGCAGAATACTAGTGAAGGCTAACACGAACATGATCTGCCAATTCAAACAGAAATGATGGCAATGCTAAATGTACTAGTTCTGCAGCTCTCTGTGCCAAGTTATTAACTCACTCACAGTTCGAGCATGCTGGCTGAAGGGATGGGAAAAAAAAGTATGTCACACAAATGTATACTATGTATATCCTTTGCGTCAATACAGAAACATCAGTTTTGTAAAAATGAAAACATATTCAAATGAATTCATTGAATGATTATACATACAGTATGTTCTTGGGTACACCCTCAGACTCACAAAACCAGGCCAGTTCATCAGTGTATCTACACACTTTATGGAAGAACAGAGGAGCTCTGTGAGATTAGTCTGCTCCCATGCAAATACCCGTAACAGTCACATGTTTTCAGTTGTCAGAAAGTAGTCTGATCTAACAGACATTTATATAACCTAATACAGTGCATAGAGAGCACATAAACTAAAATAGATATTGATATTAGTACAGTAACTTTGTGACAAACACACCCTACAATCAAATGTTTTTGGAGAAAAACACAAAATACATTGTACAAAATAATTGAAAATTAAACTGCACAGGCTATTCTGACCCTGTAGTGTTAATAGATCTGTTTCCAGTGTGTGTCAAATTAAAAAGATGTATATGTGTAAGAAATTACACCTACAATTGACTTATTTTATCTGTATGGTTGTCTTTATGTTATTTCTCCGTTTGGTTCAGTTAGGTTTATCCTGCCTAATTTAGCAAGTTAACAACTTGTAAAATTAAGACCACACCTGCCATGTTGGAGATTTTGGCACCAGGGACGTAAAACAAAATCTAATTCCATTCCCTGTAATATTAGCCGAGCATTATAGACTTCTATTTGCTGTAAATGGTCATTTATGGTGTTAACAGCAGCTACTTTCACATGAAATAATTGATCAAAGTGATCAGCATTTTATTATGCTAGACTTTTTGAGCTTGAGAAGCAGCTGACTATGAGACTTCCATGTCTTTTGTATTATAAAACAATGAAGATTACATTCTCACAGGAAATGCACCACATTGCAATTCTATGGGAACTGATTGGGTACTAGATGTGCAGTTGCTGGGTGGTCATGGTGCAGGGACAGAGAAGTAAAAGAAGAATACAGATATACAGTATCTACTCACAATAGACATTGAGTTCCACGGCCCTGCTGTGCTGACCCTGGCTGACAGCGTTGCTGGCCACACAGTGGTAAGTTCCCTTGTCGTCTTTTCTCACAGGATTGATTAACAACGTAGAGTTGTCTTGGGAGAAGTGGTATCTGTCACTGGGGCCAAGTGTGACGTTGTCCCTTAGCCAGTGGAACACAACTCTTGTTCCTCTTTCGACAGAACAAGTCCAGGTTACGTTTGCCTTGTCCTCAACAACTGCATATGATGGCCTCTTCTCAATGACAGGAGTGGACACAGG
The DNA here is from genome assembly GCF_004354835.1 of Perca flavescens. Lineage (NCBI taxonomy): Eukaryota > Metazoa > Chordata > Actinopteri > Perciformes > Percidae > Perca > Perca flavescens. The sequence continues at coordinate 20,578,061 of NC_041344.1, read as the reverse complement.
GACTGAGGGGGAAAAAACAAAGAATTCAGAGCTGAATCCATAGATGACATCCATCTGGTCATTATGACATGTGATAGGAAAACACTCACCATCCACTGTTACATGCACAGTTCTCTCCTCCTTTATAACCAATCCTGTCTTGTTATGAAATGCTATGTTGAGTTTCAAGTAGTAATCCCCTTCATTGTCCTGGTTTAATTTCAGGATTAGCAAAGACACATTGGGTTCTCTAAAGAGCAGGTGGTTGCGGTACGTCATGTCAGGGATTGAGGTTTCTTTGGTAAACGTCACCAATGTGGTTCTGCTGCCGCTTGGCCTGGTGTAGGACCAAGTTCCCTGGATCTCAACGTCATCTAGTGGGAAGCGCGTCTCAACAGACAGGAGCAGTGACTTCCCCTCAATACCATGATGGACAGATGAAGGTATGTGGATTAACTCACAGCTGACTTCTGAGTTGGTGAAGTTGGCAGGAAAAGGAAGAGGAGGAGAATAAGGGAAACAAAGAGAGTTATTGCACGATCGCAGTAGGGTAACTTGTTGATCATGATTTAGAATAATTAGATCATTTTATTGTGAACGCACGCAGTGCTTCCATGTCTATTGACTGTCAGTAAGTTACTGAGTGTTTCCGTTCCCTAAGTGTCCATTTTCCCCTGTAATTTAAAAAAGGGTTTGGAGATTGATGCCACAATTTAGGTTACCAATATCCCATAGCTATTTAAATGTGAAAATGTTCATGTCAACAGTTAATGTATTCAGTGTTTCTCATTAAACCCAAACTAAATAATTATTTGGTGTTAGCAGCTCATTCAGGTAGGGTGACCCATGTGCATTTTCAGTGGTAGTGGAAATTATTTGATAAAATGTGTTAATCCAGCCTGTCCTCTTGTAGTATTGAGAAGGATTATGAAAGGTGATGAAAAGCTATCTGCCATTTCAGCCTGCAATATTTTACTTTTTGCAGCGCAACAAGCTGTAAACACAACATTGACATATTTATAAAATTGGTATGGCTAATGCGTTATCAAACAGTTGCCTATTGCCCATTTGTAGTTGTGTTTCTTGCCATTGGAAAAAAATCCAGTTCCAATATTCACTCTCCTTTTAGCTCTGTTTAAATCTCCACCAATTCCTGAGAGGAATATCTGGCTTTTCAGCAGCTAAATGCTATGTTCATCAACTAGTCGCTAGCTTTGTCTCTCTGCCATTTGGTGCTGAGCAGGTAGCATACAGACAGTTGTTTTTTTCCACAGAAAAAGCTGCCTGCTGTGTACGGAAATAATGCAGATGACAGTAGTGAGAGTGAACCAAAACAGTTCTTGGAAGTAAAACCAAAACAATGAAGCTGAAAGATGCTAAAACTCTCCATAGAATGGTAATGCTCTGCTGGCTTGTCACTACAAGAGATCGCTTATACATTACACATAGTTATTCTGTCTTTAAAATATTGATTAAGGCAGCTTTAATAAGATAAAGCAATACAATCCTACAGTAAAGTATGTGTATACCCAACAAAGATATAAATAGCTATGATGGGTATACAGATACTGTTTACAAAAAAACAAGACTTAGACACCCTTTTATACATACCATATGATAGCAACCATAACACAGATAAAAAAAATTATTTAATATATTTTGAAACATATATGGCACATATCAATGCTGCTTTATGGCATTATTAGGGCATGACAATAATTAAATCATGATAATTTATTGACTTGCATTGCTGTTATGATATGATTATATTTTGATATTGTTTTACAAAATGATGTAGTCCAAATGAACAAATTTAAATCATTTGTGGTTAAAACCTAGTTAGAAAATTAGCTGCAAACTAAAACGGATTTTGCATATATTTGCTATATTGTAAATTACTGTATCTCTGATATTTCTGATTAGATGGAGTGATGGTGAAACTGAAAGCAAAACAGGGCCATTTTCATTTAAAGATGAATCCAGTTTTGTTGTGTCCGTCTAATCTCATAATGTATATCCTAGTATTCAAATTGCCCAGGTCCTGGAACTGTAGTGAGTTAATATTGACCCAGCTCGATACTGAGTGGCATTGTTGTCACAAAAGGACGAGGCCTGTCTCTTTGATACCAACTCGCAAACCAAGCACTTGGGCTGTCTGAAATAACTAACAGTTGATCTATTGCACCTTGCGGTCTGTTAAAGCACTGGTTTGTTGCCATGGCGGTTTATTCGCTGGTAACCAGCTAAAAAACAACTCGGAATAAAAACACAGAGAGTAGAAGGAGTTGTGGTTGTTTTTCAGCACCTATTGTCAGTTCAACTGGACGTTTTGATCTCATATATAACGATAAATGTGCTTACTCAGTATGTTGTACAGTCGAAATTACCATTCTTTTCTACATTACATCCCTGAGTTCAATCATTACAGCAATATCATATCAGATCTATGACCTGATGGTTTCATTTGAGAAGACATTTTTGACATCTTCACTTTCTGGGTATTTTCTTGACAGTTTGAAATAAAAAAATGAGGGAATGTGTGCGGATGCCAGGTTGAGTTAAGCGGCAGCATGTGAGTAGGCAGTTACTGTGAAACAAACTCACTACAAACCTCTCACTTTTCTCTAAATTGTGTCCCTTTGTCTCACTTCTTCGTTTTTGGATGAGGTTGAAAAAATATTCATGAAAGACTGTTAATTATCTATATGATTTCACACCACTTACTGTATGTGTGTTATGTCTCATGCAATAAAATCCTGAATGAAAAATGGGAACCTCAGAAAAATTAGTTTCATTCTCTCCTTCTAAAGCAATTTTCCTTTACTTCTTTAATATCTTTTTTTTTTTTTTTTTTTTCACCCACCCCTCTGGCTGATTCACACTTCCTCTTTGGGGACATCCAGCTGGTGTCAGCCAGGTCCCTGGTGACCCATGTTCCTTATCACAATAGATTCACTGTGTGTCTGGTGTCATGTCCTAAATAATGCAGATACCCCGTCGACACGTTCCACTCTTACAGGCTGCAGACCAGATTCTGTGTGTGTGTGTGTGTGTGTGTGTGTGTGTGTGTGTGTGTGTGTGTGTGTGTGTGTTGTCAGTAGCAGGAGTGTGCCTTTTTTTTACACCAGCTGTGATCCGGCGAAAAGGCAAAATGAGGAGTGTGCTGAGCCCGCTCCTTCACTGTTGTCCCCATACAACACGGATATTGTTGTGGTGATACCGACGAGATTACAGTGACAATGGCTTTTGAAGAAAGAGGATATCTTTATTTAGTGGACAGACACACACACGCACACACACACACACACACACACACTCAAACTATTGTGTGGAGACCCACAAGCACCTGCCTCTTATCCCCCACACACACACATCCAAGTTGTTTGGATACTAAATAAAGTCTCCCGATGCGTGTCCAAACGCCACCATCTTCTCTCCTCTTTCATATAAGACAAATAGTTCTCCTCAAGGAGGGTTAATGATGAAGCAGGTGAGAGTCCATGTTTTAGGGATTTTTCTGTTAGATTTATCTGGTCATGTGAGGGACGCGTGTACATGTCTATTATCACTGAGTCACAGAGCTGTGGCCTAGGTCACTTCTTCTTTCCACTGAAACCCTCCGTATGTCTTTACTATACAGCAGCAGTAGAAAAGCTAATCCTGTAAACTCACACGGCAATGGCTATGGAAAGGACATGCAAAACAAACCAAGATAGACTCTAAAAGGAACGCTTTAAAGACTCAAACTTACATTGAAAAAGGCTGAAACAGAATAGGATACTTCAGTGTAGAGAACTTACCAACTTATAGCTTACTTAATGTTACAATATTAGAATGTAGTTTAACTTTTTAAAATACAAAAATATATAGTTATTGTCCTTGAATTCACTTCACTGCTTTTACATTTTCCAACCCAGTTTCATTACTGCTTCTCTGACCTGAAACCTTTCAATAAATAAAGGATTTCACAAGTGAACATTGTGTTACTGTGCACCACAAAAGAAAAACTTCCCCAACTCACCCTCAGTTTTACCCTGCCAACCAAGCAAACACAGCAACCACAGTCACTGCCATAGCTGCACCAACGCAACACTGACAACTCAAGCAAAACATCCCTGAGCGCTCACCTGTTAGGATGAAGAGAACAGAGCAGACATAAAGCGCTGTTCTTCCTGTGGCCTCCATGGCATCTTATCCTCTAGGGATATTTCTGACGGGCAGGCAGGCAGGGAGTGAGGGATGTAGGAAGGAGGAGAGGAGTGGAAGAGAAAGAGGTGGAGGAGGAAGAGGAGGAGAGAAATGTGACTGGTTGTGGTGACAACATTTGCTAGGGAAATAAGAGGAGCTAGCTTTAGACTGCATGCAGCCAGGCCCCTCCCATGTGTGACACCAGGAGGAAGAAGAGGTCCACCTGGCAGAGAGACAGCACAGCATGGTCCTCACACACACACACACACACACACACACACACACACACACACACACACACACACACACACACACACACACACACACACATATACTCAGCTGCCCTAAGGCTGAGGGGTTCACTCTGGTGAGTCTTTACATTATAATACACCAGCTGTCTGCTGCTTCAGTCACCTCAGGCTGTGAAACAAAGAAAAGGCAGGCAGACAGAGAGCGCTTGACCACTAACGTCTCTCGGTTTGGTTAAGTTACAGAGCCGTCAGTGGATGCAACGGTCAGCCATCAGCTTCTCGTCAGTAATGGTTTTGTAGTCTAAAAATTAGAGGACAAAAAGACAGAGAGACTGATACTGGGGTAAACATACAGGGACATGTTGTTCTGACACTGACATATGCAATAATGACTTTTCAGAATGCCTTCAAGATACAGACTCATCGAGACCAGAGAGACGTATAATGACGTCATTTTTACATAATTTTCAGCCCTCTGGGAGACACTGTGAAGGAAACATTATTCCATGACAGAAAAGCAGAGGGAAACCTGTCGTTAATTCTTGTCTCACAAGTTGTTTGCATCACTGCAAAACAAAGACTTGTTTGTGCCACAGCCAATGTCTGTTTTACTATAGGCATAAGTCTATATACAATTTCATTTACCTAGGAAGAAATTGGGTTTTTCAAATGATGTCCTGTTGTAATCAGTGCTGGCCATTAGTGAAATCTCACCCAGTCAAAGGTTTGTCTCAAAGTGTGAACAACAGACACAACATAGTCACATGTGTAACACTTAAACACTCACTATGTCGCCTCAGTGACTTGTTTAGCACAGTTTTTTTTCTGCATGGTCATCCTCTGAAAGGATGTGGTGAAACTTGGGACTGAACTGCACAGGGAATGAATTAGGCCATTGTAGGTTGTGTAAATGAGTGCCCAGTTTGGTGATGGCACCATTAAATACACTGATTAGTTTCTCCGCTGTCAAGTACTCCATGGGATGCCCATTTACTGAGAAACCTGATAAAACTGAGGTTTTGTCACATCAATACAGCATTTGTTAGCCAGAACACATGATTTGGCAAAATTGTAGGAAGTCTATTCATGTTGTGGGAAACACATTTTGGTCTCAAAATTTCCAAATGATCTGTTAAATGTTTTAAAGAAAAGTGAATAGAAAATCTGTAACGTTTGAAGTTAATATTGTTCTATTAAAAAAAAAAAAAAACAAGGGTCATAGTATTATTGTACCTTCACCTTATGCGGCAGGCTCTCTCGGGACAGAACCTGCAAGTTTCCTTTTCACCTTTAGATGGGGTCAGTGCATCATCTATAAGTCTGCCAATGGTTAAAAACTGTGCTGTACAGCAGGACGTTACAGTAGGTTAAAGGGTTAGTTTGTACTTGTTAATCATGACCTTGAAATCAAAGCTATGTTTATTAACAATCCCTGTGTCCCAGGTTGCATAGTGTCTATGAGTTTCAACGGTTTGGATGAGTTTTTTCTCAGTTTTAAGAGGCCTGTATACTAGTCTTTCATAATAAAAGAAAGTAAAGTTTGATAAATTTCAGAATATTCAGAATTTCTTAGCATAACTGTACTTCTCTGTTACATACAGTGTGATAATGTTATTGAGAACACTTTGTTCAAAACCAGGTATCTCCAAATTTGGTGATTTTGTTTTGTACATAAACTGATGGATAAAGCGTTCATTTGTGGGCTAGGAAATTATCTAATTTCTTAAACTAAATAAGCCTTTTAAAAAAAAGACATTGTATTATCTGATAGCTGCATTGTCACAAAGTCAAAAATTGCTGCTGAAAACACAAAGTTTGAAGACACATGGTTTTTACAGCACCATCTGATTCCCTTCCCAGTAATTGTTTGGATTGAGAATTTAACATGCCTTCAACATGAGTCGCTCCAGTTAAGAGCACTGACTAATAACAACAGCATTACAGCACATCATGAGAAATGTTGCGTATTTTTATTCAAAATAACACAACATATAACAATATATTATATTGAGATAGACAAACATAGCTTAGCTAATGGCTGGGTTAGGATGTTATGGCTTACACTGTGACCTTTTGACATGACAACCACTGTGGTGAGTGATGAGGTAGAAAAGTAGATCCACCCTTGAGCTAAGAAAATATTGAATAGGGTCAAGATGATACCAATAGAAAAGCTTTTAGCTTATGCTGAAGCTAATGGGGATCCAAATAAAATAAACAAAAAAACAAACAAACAAACAAACAAACAAACAAACAAACCAATAGCTAATATTTCATACACAAATGTCCTTGACAGCAGTTTGGATGTTCAGTTATGACAGAATGACAGAAGGTTTCACATGTCTGCTCAGAGAAATTTTGCAATCCCTGAACCCTGTCCCCGTCAATACTCTTCCTCTTACATTATTAGGAGCTATCTGACATATTTTATTAATCTGGTCTGGGCTGGTACTGTACATCCAGTGACTTCTGTTACATATTGAATGGCCTGGTGTGGCCTTTTTGGACCGCCCTACCAAAAACCAGGACACAGCAGCTGTGTGACACACCCACACACACAACCTCAAATGGGGGCCCTCTTGCTATGCTAAAACGTGTCACATTTTCCATTTTCAGCCTCCGAGCCCATGTCTTTGACTGTTGACACACTTCACCACAACTCTCCCCCTCTGGACTGTTTGCCTCCCGTCGCCTCCTACTCTTCCACCTCATCCTCATCATTTTATCTTGTTCTCCTTATTCTTGTAGCACTAAATACTTTTCCTACTGATGATTTATTCCAACCTAAACTCCTCTTCACTCTTTTTCACCTTGCCTTTGCTCCTCTTGATCATTTTCACTCCTCCTTAACCCCTGTATTTGTCTTCTCCTCTACTCCAACATCTTCTTCTCTTTTTGATCCTTCCTCTTCTCCTCTTTCATTCCTCCTCTTCTCTAGCAGCCTTGGCCTCCAGCTGCAGACACTCAGAGCAGACACAGCACACCAGCCAACATCAAGGCCACACTATTGGCCCACGTGTGTGCATGTGCATGTGTGTGTCTGGAGCAGTCGTTACAGTGGGGCCACATAGGGTGTCAGCGGCCTACTGTGATATATTTTGGGCTCCAATGCACATTTTTGTTCTAATCCACTGAAATGTGAAATAAAATATAACTGTAGCTGCATCAGGTCCCTCAATTGCAAAAGTGAAGTCATGTAACAGTTCAAGTTATGTTAAAGAACAATCTCACGCAATCACTTACTGTGCGACCAAAAGCGGTCACATGCAGTTGTGCCTTTGAGGTTTCTGATAAGAGGATGTCACGTATGAAGGTAAATATGTTGCAAAACATGAGAGCTTGTAGAATACAATGTGAGAACTTGCAGAACAAAAAATTTGAACTTGTATGTTAAAATTTGCACTTGTAAAATTAAAATTTGCACTTGTAAAAAATATTCATACGTGATCTGATTTTGAAGTCACAAAAAGAAAAAAAACACGAGAGCTTGTAAAAAAAATCTGAACTTGTAAATTGAAATTTGCACTTACACAATGACAGCTGCATACTTGTAATGCAACATTTACTCGTGTACTTTTTTTTTTTTACTCAGGTTCATTTTCCATCACAACCACAATTCAGTGATTTCAACCTCTCGAATCTGTCACTGTATGCGCTCTCTCGCATCACAAAGTGGCGAATCTGCGCCTCGACTTTTGCAACACTTGTTGCGATACATTTGGTGCAAAACTAATTTGTACCTGTGGACTTAGGCTGTGGAGCTCTGAGCCAACAGAACGGGGAAAGCAGGGTTTCTATCGCCAGATGAGGGACAACTCTGTCCGGCTTATTTAGCTATGTAGCATGGAAGCCTGGTGGAATAGCAAGCTAGCGTTAGCTAACTAACCAACCAGCCTGCTTCTAAATAAATACCTTTTAATTATCTTAACACTTTTTAACAGTCAAACTGAAACTCTGGCGGTGAGCTCCAGGTCCTGCAGCCGCAGACTGACCGTCACCAGTAGGGATCGGCCAGCGGAGCAACATCGCTATTATTGCCAGAAAGCTTCGCTGCCGACCTCGACCTGCAGTCGGAGCTCCAGCGGGACACGGAGAGCCCCGCACACGGTAGCAACGGTAACATGCAGCTGTCATTGTGTTCATGCAAATGTCAAATTTCTACAAGTGCAAATTTCAATTTACAAGTTCAGATTTTTTTTACAAGCTCTCATGTTTTTTTTCTTTTTGTGACTTCAAATTCAGATCACATGAGTGAATATTTTTTACAAGTGCAAATTTTTGTTTTACAAGTGCAATTTTAATTTTACAAGTGCAAATTTTAACATACAAGTACAATTTGTTTGTTATGCAAGTTCTCACATTGTATTCTACAAGCTCTCACGTTTTGCACCATATTTACCTTCATAGTCACGCCTTGGATGACAACTTCAAGTGCTTATAGCCTCCATATGTAGAAATGTTAACCTATAGCTGAAAGAGAACATTAGAGAGTGGGGTTAAAGTGGATCAGTGAGGGAGCAAAGAAAAGGGGCAGGGATGTGTGCACGGCCTGTGAGTGATTTGATTGGATGACAAAGTTTCATTCACACACAAAGATTTATAACAGTGGGAAACAGAATCTTGGATACACACCCTGCGCAGTGTGTGTGTGTGTGTGTGTGTGTGTGTGTGTGTGTGTGCGCGCATTTGTGTGGGTGGATGCAGGCGCATGTTTTTACCTCATGTTTGCATGTGAACAGCACTTTTTACTGCTGAACCGTTGGACCCTTGTATCTCTTTCTGAATCTGAATGCTGTTGTCTAAATGGCACCTTGACTCCATGAACCGAGTGTTTGAACCAGGGTGCGTGTGTCGAGTCAATGTGAATCTTTCTCCACCCTGAACTTTCAACATAAGTCAAAACATTGTGTGTGTGTGTGTGTGTGTGTGAGACTGTGTGACTGTGTGTCTGGTGGCAAGGGCCTCACCCCTTTAATGCATTCCACTATCTCGCGCCCACGCACTCGCCATGTGACCTGCAGTCAATGACAGGAAATAAGCCGATGTCAAATCCTGCTGCCTGCAACCCAGATCCTCTTCTGCTTCCAGTCAAAAACATTGTGTGCTCAAAACCTAACACACCCACCACAGCACAGAGTTCATAATAAATCTATAGGAACGTAGCTGCATTCTTACCCTAGTCTGTGCGCACTTTTTCCCCAAACAGTCATTGCTTAGACAAGGAATCCGTTTTTTACATAAGTTAGATAACAATGCATGAATATGATCGAGCACATTTAAATTCCTTACTTAAATAACTCATAACATAAAGTGTGCATTCACTGCAGCACATGGGATTTGGTATCTGTCAATTGCAGGTGTAGCGTTGATAAAAAACTTTCCTTAACAGTTGTGTTTATATGGTTAACACCAATGCACACACAGACATATTATCTTCCTTCCTGTTCTCCAGTCTAGAGTTCCTTAGTGTGATTACAAATCAAAGATTATTATAGTGTGTGTGTGTGTGTGCGTGCGTGCGTGCGTGTGTGTGTGTGTGTGTTGGAGGAAACGCAACTGTGGAATTAATTCAAAAGTCATTAGTGCAATGGAACTGTGAACTTTCATTTCTTTGGTTTAGTAAATATACACGTTGTACTGCAGAGACACTTAACCTAGTCATGTCTGTTTAAGTGTAGTATCTATTTTTCTCCCCCCGTTTGTCGGTGGTTGCACGCACATGCATACAGAGTCAAATGGACACAGCCACCTCTATGTTCCCCAGCAGTAAACCGTTGGCTGTTAAGACAGACAGCAATCCCAGGCTGAAAGGCAGTACTCCCTTTGCTCAGGTCTGTGCTTGTCGTCTTTGCTTCACACAGTCGTAAAGGGCAGGATAAGGGAACACACTACGACTTGCACCAATTAAAGGTAAAAGGGTATATATTAACCTTATTTGACCAGCCTCACTGGCTTAGTAACAACCTCAAGCAACCTGAGAGGAAAAGTGTCAAAATAATGTCAGACACAAGCACCAATACTTCTCATTTCCTAAAAGCACAGTTTTGTATTTTGGAATTGCTATGGGAGGTAGGAGTCAAAACACCAGGCCCCCAACACACACACACACAAACACACACACACACACACCTTTGGCTCCAACACAGACCACCTCCTTGGCCTCTCTCCTGTCATGGAAGGTGTGCTGATGTTTATCGTCACTCGACACAAACTAGCTTGTGGCTGCTCATGTGTACAGTATGCATGTGTGTGTGTGTGTGTGTGTGTGTGTGTGTGTACAGGACTCTGTCATTTATCAAAAATATTTAAGGTAATGCTGCATCCTGCAGCTCCCCTGCAATGCCCAACATCTGATGGTCTCTTCCTCCCCGGAGGTGTCACGGTAAAATATTTCCCAATGGTATGAGATAACATAGTTCTTGTCAAAAAAGAGAGATGTATTGATAGGGGTGGTTGAACAGCAAGCAGGTGGGGCTTATCACACACCTTATGTATATGTGTATCTTATGTAAATGGAGGCATTCCTTTGTTTGAAAGTATTTAGATGTGATACCCATAAACACACACAGTGGTGATGTAATCAGCAAGAGGGGCGAGGTAAACAATGCATTCTTATACCTAAACGACATTACAGGTCGTTTGAGTACATTGTACACATATGTTGTAATACCTGTATTCCCACCAAAATAGGCCTACGTCACTATAGTCTTAAACCAAACCACCACAGCTGCAAACACACATTTCAACAGATTAAAGAAATGAGATAGCATGTTAATTAGTGAGCTTTAGATGTACGTGTAAGAGCCGGCTTCTTAGCTAAACTTATCTAACTTGTTGCTGGCTCAAGCTACATATTTATAAAAAATAAAAAATAAAAACTCTGTTTCACGACCCCACAGCAAAGCACCCCAGTCGAATGAGAAAATACTCACTTGGACCCCAGGAAGAATAGTCTTCATTATGGTGATGACTAATGGGGATCTTTAATAAACAATAAACAATACCTTTCAGATATGAGACTGGTATTGATATTTTCATCTCAACCATAACAGATTTATTAAAGGGGAACTATGCAGGTTTTTTTTAGCTTGATTTACCTTAACTGAACAGCTTCGAGGTCATTGGAATGGTTATATGACTTTTTTTTCGAGTTGAATGGTGGTCGTCTCGCTTCCCCCTAGCGCCTGTGAGATGAAAAACCACCCTTGCAACTTTCGGCCGGCGAGCTGCCGGCCTCATCGTCAGGAAGTATTGCGTGATATCAGGTCTCGCGATGTAACAAATTGCTTCACGGCACTGCAGTAGGGCTGGCCGATAAATCGATTTTATCGATTAACTCGAATGTGTAGTTGACGTTGATTTGTTTGAATGAAAATCAATTTTCTCCTTAACATCCGCCGACGCTCCCCTCTGGGCTCCCGTAGCTCCAAACGGGCTCAGCCCTCCCCCCGCGCGTTTGCCACCTCTTAGAGATACACAAACAACATGGCAGCGACAGGGACTAACATTAATTATTTTATATTTTGTCGTTTCATTACTTACTTAACCGTAATCTCCGCCGAAATGACCGGCAGCTCGCGGTGCTGTGTCCCCGGCTGACAGTCACCTATTCTCGGATATCTGAACCACCAGCTACCGCTGACCTGACGGAGCACCATGCGGGGCACCAGAGCCGGTGTTGAGGAACTCTGTTGCGGCTCAATACACCTAGTAAATGCTGCTGATACGACCGAGCTGTGACGGAGGTCTGTAGCAGCTTAAACAACTAACAATCGCCACTCTGTAGCACGGAGCGGCGATTCAACGTTTGTTTTTATCGCTACGGAGGAGCTTGCTGCAGGTATGCTACATTCAAGAGACCATGGGATGTTAACATACGTTACTCAGCAACAGGGGGAAACAGGGGCAAGGTTGCGCAATAACGTTAAAATGATTTGAACTTTTAGCGAGGAAGGAGAAGTAAATTACCTGTATGTGTGAAAACAGCTTTATCTCACGCATCCGTTTTGTTGTTGTTGAATATATGCCCCCCCAAAAAAAAAAAAAAAAAAACAGTTAGGGAAAACACTCAAACCAATTTATATTTCCACAAAATTGGCATGAATAATCATAATGGTATACATGCCCCATGTGTGTGCGTGTGTGTATGAGTCAAAACAAAATAAAACTAGCAGATTGATTTTAAGTAGGGGGAGAAAAAAATTGATTTCAATCTTAAATCAGATTTTTTTTGAAAAAATCTGGGATTTTATTTTTAGGCCATATCGCCCAGCCCTACACTGCACACATACGCCCATTCAGGAACCGGCTAACAAGGTAGTGATGGAGTTTTTCACACGGCTGAGCCGGCAAAAAAGAAGCAGAAAGCTAGGAAAGCATTGTCGGAGGAACAAAGAAAGAGGAAACGGCAGACTGACCGAGCGAGGACTCAGACACAAGTAATGGTGTGTTCTTTTTGTCCACCGAAGTCTATTTACGAGTTGTTTTCCGGAGTTACGAACCGGAAGTTGCAAAAAGAACGCCACCGAGGTTGTATATACGACTCGTCAAGTCGTCTGAACTTAGAGGACCCCGAGTTCACTTTCAAAGATGGCTACGTCGTGCATCACACGTAGTAAACATTGTGGTTTTCTACCATTTTAAGCACTTTTGTCTTTGTTGTAACCAAATGAAGAAGTTGTACACATAGCACTGTATACTGCTACCTATAGGCATGTCGCTACAGTCTTATTAGGAGTTAAATACAGACTAATTAGTTACTTTGTAGCTTGTGCAGCTGAAATTGGCTAGAGACGCTCGGTTGCTATATGACAACAATGGCTTTAAGCCGAGTCTTGAGCAGAAAGCAGAGAAGTAGCCTAACGTTAACGTTAATCAAAACGTAATTTTCATGTATCAAACTGTGAAATATATTTGTGCAATATGTCAATAACTGGGTGAATAGAATCCTAAATGTTACTAAAAATGTTTAAAAAATCCATCTTTTCTCCGACTCATAGTATTGTGTGACAAAAAGAACGCAACAACCCGCAGTTATTCGTTTTTCGACATGGATGTGACGTCACACTCGAGCTACTAGTCGCGATTACAAGACAAAAAGAACGCACCATAAACATAGGAGCTGCAAAATGTCTATTCCGAGGCTGTAGGGGGAGCTCTATAGAGAAACCTGCGAGCAATAAGAAAGAAGAAGAAAGAAATGGCCAAAACTGCATGGCGCCCCTTTAATACAGATCATTTAAGTAAAGAAGGATAGGCAGAGATTAAATAAATTGGGGATAATAATATAAGCATTAAATACCAATTTCATAATCATATATGAAGATCCTAATGGACAGATGTCAGAGGTGTTGGTTTGTCACTTTGAATCATAATATGTAGGCAAATTCAATTATTCCAAGTCTTTCAGTCAGACTTGATTAAGGTCTAGTTAGGAACTGTCTGTCTTTGTTGCAGCAGGTTTGCCACATGACATAACTTTGCTGAGTTTAAAACTGATGTGGCAGTAATTCAGGCAGTGATTGCTTTAAATCACACGTACAAAGGCAGATACAGATACACAAATAAGTCATATAATGCCGAACCAATAAGCAGCATGTGTCCGCTTGGACAGAGGTCTCACAATCACAAGTTGGTTTTAAAGAAAGGATTTATCGCTGCCTGAAGTGGTGCATCAGTCACAAAAAGTGTGTAATGTGGCAAGAGGAAAAGTCTCAAAATAAATTTCCACATACTGCAAATGGAGCAAAGAGGAAGACAAGTAGACCCTCACCCACTTTACGAGAGAAAAATGCTTAGCAGCACTGCTAGCTACAGCCTCAAGAAAAAACACTGACTTGTATCTACACCTCCAACAGGCAGAGCAAAAACTAATAATTATAAGCCTTAACCCATTAGTATTTATTCCAAGTCTAAGTTTTTGTCCATCCCTGTGTACATTCAGGAACACAAAAACTGGAATTTAAAGTTATGTGTTTACTTGTGCAAAAAAACATAAACAAAGACAAAAAGAGACCCTCTAATTGAAAGCGAAGTGGAAAACAACCATCATGTTACCAGTAATTAGATCCCACCTGTCTCAAAGGAGTGCAAATAAGAGGAGACAGGACAGTAAGACCATATGCTGTTTAGAAACACAGCCCTATACTCCCACAGCATGCACATACAGTATCTGGGACCAATCAACTGATTACAGACAATATGGCATAATTGTTCCCAGGTGAAACAATAACAATTCTTCACAATGTAAGAGCCGCAGATGCCAGCGAAACACCAGCGGTGCCTTTTAAGATCCAATTAAAGTCCAGTCCCTGCGGAAAGATAAACCAACTTTGATTTCTTTATATTATGTTATAAAACAATACAAGATGATTCAGGTTCCGATTCCTTTTGTACAAATGCCAGTAAGTGATGACCAAATATTTAACTCCAAATTGGGTTTTTCAACAGTTGTCAACAACAGGTTGCATTGTGTTGCATTCTGTCTGTCCACTTTAAATTGTTCATATAATAACTCTTTGGAGAAATATAAATAATAATTTGTGCATTTTCATTTTTTTTGCACCAGCGGCACCTTACAAGAGCTAGTCAAAGTCCTTTATAACCCTCATGTCTTGATTACAGTCAGATACAATAAATTATGTGCCACTCTTTAGGAATGACAACAAAGGCAACTTGTTGATATGATTATGGGATAATGGGTGACAAAAGAACTCACCCCACAGGGATTTGGGTAAAAAAAAACTGTATTCACACTGTTTGATGGCTTTTATCTCAACAATAAAGTTGCTGAGTTTACTTGATTCACATCCCTTGAGTGACTAAGCGCCAACACAGCAAACAGTATCTGTACCCCCCCCATCTTCCGCATCTTTAACTATCACCACACAGGCTTGAAATAATCCTTCCGATCCACCCTTTAATCGCCAATTCATCCCTTTAAAAAAAAAAAAAAAAAGACAAAAGAAATCTGTCAAATATTATTCATTTGCTCCCAGCTTGTTTTATTTCTTCCTTGCGTCTGCAGTTAATTTTCTGCGGAATGTGAGGAGCAGCTGTCACTTTAGCACATGAATGGAGGCAGTTTAGTGGCCCAGAGGCATCGGAGTGGATCAACGGCGGAGGAGGGACAGCTGGGCCAGAGGGGACAATAGCACTCTCAGTTAATCATTAATACTCTTAATGAACAGCAGCCAGGCACCAGAGGTTTACTCACCAGTCTCTCCAGAATATTCCTCCTGCACAAGGAGGACGCAGGCAGCCTCGGCTTGCCGACTGACCCCAAACAGACACTTGTTGATTGGGGCCTTTAAAGGCGCTGCGGGAGCTTTAAACTGTTGTCTGTTTGATGTGGTTTCACCTGTCACCTTTGAGAAAAATGACAACTGACTGACATTAGCTTGGTTTATAATATTGTGGCCTCGGCTGTGTCCTTTTGTCAAACTGACATGCTATTTGCCCAAAAGGTTAGTAAAGTCATGTTGAAAATGCCTTTTGACTATGGTTAAAAGGCATGAGAGCAGGTAGAGGAAATGTAACAATGGTGCTGTTCAAAGAACCCCTTCATATAACGTCAATGAATCACAGGGAAGAATAAAAAATATCTAATGCTAACACAGCTTTTAGGATTTTGTTGTTTGGTTCCTTGGAGGTGCTTTGGGCAGAGCCAGGCTAGCTGTTTCCCTCTGTTTTCAATCCTAATGCTAAGCTAAGCTAATAGCCTTCTGGCTGTGGCTCTATTCTTAAAACAATAGTTCAACATTTTGGTAAATAACAAATGTGCATTTTTGCGGGGAATTAGATGAGAAGATCGATAACACTCTCAATGTCTGGTTAGGTTAGCTTAGCACAAATGCTGAAAACAGGGGAAACAGCTAGCCTGGCTTAAAATCAGTGTACCAGTATCTCATGAGCTCACTAATTACATGTTATATCTAATTTATTTAATCTGTAAACAGTTTTAAAGAAATGTAAATATGTGTGTATTGGTGAGCTTTAGAGGAGCTGGTAGAAGATATATTCCTCTACTTTTCCTCAGGGAGTGTCTGAGGCGTAGGTAAGGACAAGGTTAGTCTCGCATTGCCAGACCTTCCTCCACAGCGCTGCGGAGGAGGGTCTGGCTAGTCCACACAACATTCCGGTATGGGAGAAAAACATGCTCTGGTTTATTGACATTTCTTTAAACCAATCACAATCGTTAAGCACTGGATAGAGCCACAGTGCCGCTGCAAAATAGCCACGGGTGGGAACTTGTTTTGGTGGAACATGTGTACGTTCAAAAGTTGTTTTAGTCATGCAACAGAAAACTGAGATTGGACAGATAGTCAAGCTAGATGTCTAGATTTACCCTGCAGAGATCTGAGGAGCAGTTAACCATAGTCCTCATAAATCCACCGGAGTTTAAAATTCCAACACAAAGAAAGCCCAAGGTACCGGACATCCGGCCGAAAAGAGTGAAATCCGGCGGAATTTTCGGCGGAAGTTGAACATCGTGGATATCGACTAGGATGAGGTTAACTAACAGCCTTACCTAATGAGGTTACAGATACAGTTGTTCTTGTATGAACAAGATGGTCAATAGGCTGAGCATGTGCCTAGTGGTCCTTCAGGATTACAAGTAATTTCATTATTTATCAAAGTCGCCTCTGATGTACAAAAAATCAAATCAAAATGTTAAAATAAGGAAAAATCAATAAAAAACTTTATCAATAATGTATTCTTTGTTTCTATAAAACCCCTTTTCATGTTTTTTTTACCAGAACATGAGTTAAGAAAGCCACCAAACACACAGAGATGTTATTGGAAGATAAATGAGTTTCTAAAGGGGAGCAGATGTTAGAGGTCTCATTTGAATGTTACACTGATCCTCTGTTTATGTTTGTGTGGGAGTGTGTGTGAGAGAGAGAGAGAGTGTGTGTGTGTCTGCATTTGTGACCACATGAATTTGTATGTAAGTGTGTGTCTGCTCGTGGCTAGGCATCCAGCCCAACCCTCCCCGTCGGCGGAGGTGGCAGGTGTTCCTGTGTCCCCTAAAAGAGCAGGTTTTTATGTCCCCTCCTCAAGTTAGTGGCTTGGTTGCCATAGCGATGCCCCAACAGAAAGAGGCTTGTGTCTGGGGGCCGGTACCGGGGAGAAGAGGAGGGCAAGGAAAGAGGAGAGAAGGGGCTTTACTTGCACCACACACTCTGGACTTCAGTCTGGCGCAACAAGAAAGAGGAAGAGAGGAAATCAAGTCAAAGACACAAAACAGACTCAGATTGTCTACCGGCACTATGTCGGGTTCTGTCTTTACACTCAAAATGTCACTTAAATATTAAGCTGCTGATGGGTGGATAAGATGTGACTCACACGAAACACTGCAGACTAAGTGATGCTTATAAATCCTGACAATGGGATTGGGAACTTACAAAGGAATCTAATATCACACATCCTATCAGATTCCTCCCCAGGTGTGACAGCTGTCTACCTAAAGACTTCAGGTTATTATCACGGTACTCTATGCCTTGTGGCATGGACATCCCCCTCTATTTAGGTAGGACGTGGAAGACAGGCCCACAATCAATTTCTCCCTCTCTCTTTATAGTGTGTGTGTGTGTGTGTGTGTGTGTGTGTGTGTGTGTGTGTGTGTGTGTGTGTGTGTGTGTGCGTGCGTGCGTGTGTGTGGTGTGGTGTGCATGCATGTATGTGTTATGTGTGTGTTGTGTGACGTGCGTGCATGTGTGTGTTTGTGTGTGTGTGTGTGTGTGTGTGTGTGTGTGTGTGTGTGTATAGATCCTCTGCTGTGTGAGTGGGTGGGTGTAAGGAGATCTGGGAGAGACTGGGAGTCACCTGTCCCTTGTTGGCCCCTCTCGTCCCCCTCGGGAGAGAGCCGTAATTCTCTCTTGGCTGGACTGATCAGCAGCTGCCACACACAGACACACACACACACACACACACACACACACACATAGGGATAAAGGCAAACACATTCAGACACACAAACACAATGCATGTTCTTTCACATCTTGGAGTCACAGTGAAAGCTGGCCTTTTTGGGGTGCTCTAAAGAAGCGGCACATTATGACTCAAATGACCTGGCTTAGTGAATACATTATACCATGTTCTTACTGTACTGGCCTCAAATTGATGAGCATTGTGAGCTAGTTCAGTAAAAAAATTAAAGCTGCACTAATCAATATTTTGATGTTAAATATTTGTCAAATGACTATGTGTCACATAACAACAAGATGTTGCTCATAGTAACAAACCCACAGAGAATTAACTGAAGTTGAAGTTTTAGCATCTTATATCACATTGTTTCCTGGCCCGCAACTTACCAATCTCATCAACCTTGTGTCCAGCCGCAGCAGGTAGGTAACAGTTTCTAGCTAACTCTAAACAGTAACAGTTAGCAACTAGCTGGTGAACATAGTGGAGCATTTAGCAGCTAAAGGGCCAGATATTGCCCTCACGAGTTGGTGGAAACCATAACAGCAGACTGAATATTGGATTTACATTTGCTCCATAGACAGAAACTCTAAACGAATGCTAATGTTGCTCTGTCTTCCGGATGTGTAAATAAGCAACTTTTTGCCATAATGACGCTATAATAATAATAATAATAATAATAATATATGACAATGTTGTATTTACAGCTTGTTCTACATAAGTGGCCAAAAAAAAACAATTAACGCAGCTTTAAGGTTTAGTGCTTTGAATGTAAATACTTAGTTTTTGTCACTGTTGTTAAATAGATTGGATAAAGATTGAAATGGATTTGCCTTCAATTACCAACTTCAACCAAACTCAGAGACACATTAGTAACCCATGAAAGCAGGCAGCACAGTCCTCACAATTAAACCCTTTGGTTTCTCCCTTTCCTCCTGATATTTGATTCCTTATCTATCACAGCAACATTCAAGTATGCAGACAGAGCTTATTACTGGACCTGTACATGCCTGGGGGATTGTCTAACAACCTGCCTAACAAACATTTGACCACAGTGTTAATGAACATGTTGACAGAGGGGGAAACAGTCAGACCACCTTTTTAGTATCATTTTATAGTCAAATCTAAAGGAGTTTTTTAGGATTATTTGCTACATGCTACGCCAGTGCCCGATTCTAAGCACTATACTGAGCTTAAATGCCAGTTGGGGCGTTTGGCAGCAACTTCTGTTGTTTCTTAACTGCCGTATGGTAGTGTTAAAAGTTTGGATAAGGACTGACCACAAGACATGAAATCTTCACTGGTTTGGAGATCCATACAGTGAAACTACAGCCACCTGCAATCGACAATAGCTGTGGAAAGTAACTAAGTGCATTTACTTCTTATTTCAAGGTATATTGAATCTACTTAAGTTTATCCCATTGTATGCTACTTTATACTACTATCACTATTTCAGAAGGAAATATTGCACTTTTTACTCCACTAAATTTATCTGACAACTGCTGTTATTTTATTTTATTTTTAAAACATATGATACATTTATAACAGACAATACACAATTAAAAATTAAACCAGTGGTTTCCAGCCTTTTTGGCTTGTTAGCCCTTACAAAAACAGATGGTTTCATTTAGATAACTATTTGAGGGAGATCAAAATTATCAAATTTTTCACAAAATAGCAAAGATTAGAGAAACAGAAAATACATGCAAATTAAAATGTGTGTAGCAGAACGTTTTTTTTCTTCTTCCTCCCATTAATCATCGCATGACTCTCCAGATTTATCTTGTGACTCTGTAAAGGGGGTCTGAACCCTAGGTTGAAAACCACTGTATTGAACTGTGTGTTAAACCTAGCTCCAACCTAATAATCTCTTATATCATATATCACTCACAATAACTCTTTTATTGCAATTTTTTTTTTTTTTGATTTTTACTTTTGATACTTTCAGTGCACTTTGCTGATGATACGTCTGTACTAAGCAGCATCTTGAATGCAGAACTTTTACTTGCAATGGAGTATTTTTTGACATTTTTGTTTCATTATTTTTACTGAAGGATTTGAGCACATCTTCCACCACTGGTTAACACGCCATGCATGTATCAAAATCCAACAATAAATAGCAGAAACATTAAAAGTCTGCAGGAAAATTAGGAATGTCCTGATTAAGTAACACTCTGGTAAATGTGCCATAAGTCGCCAAATCCACATAAGCACATTTTAAGCAACTATTTGTGTCTGAAAATCAAGACGAACCTGTTGCTGTTCTCGCCCTGTTCACTGCAACTGTGTGTTATATAATAAGTGTAAAAAGAGTAATTTGATTATTTAAGTCCATTAAAATAATACCATTAGCTAAAACAAGTGTATAGGAATTGTTTAATTGTTTGAATTGTCAGAACATGGTATTGAAACTTCAAGAACTGAAGAAAAGCACAATATTAAACATTAAAATACATGCTGACCATATTATTCCCAGAACAGGATGTTCTTAATTGGACCATCATGTTCCCGCAACTTTTCTAAAATGACTCCTGCAGCATGAGTCCCATCAAGGTAAACACATGACAAACACAGCTTCTGGAAATGTTTTAAAAAGTGTATGCCTATGTGTCAGATATTGACTAATCAATGACTGTTGCAGAATGTGTGTGTGTGTGTGTGTGTGTAACTGTTTGAGGTGTGTGTCTGTCTCTCATCTCATACCGCACACAACGGGTCTATTTGGTTTGTACTCCAGACAGATAAGAAGTATGCATGCTAATGTATTCAATCTGGGCAATGGCTCTCAGAGCTGATTTCACATGAACAATGGTGATGAAAAAATGTAAATGCCCACATTTACAGTAATTGGTCTGGGAGACATTGTCTGCATTGTGTGTTTTGTGATGCAAATGGTTTAAATTTGGGGGTTGCCTATAAAGTTGGACAGGAGAGATTGTCATACATACTTCCATGTCATTATCTCCCCTAGCTTTACTCTTTACTTGAAATGCAAGACAAGTTTGAATGCAAATAATAGCATCGGGGGAATGTCCTTCCTCTGATCTTCTGTGCGTCTCTAATACAGCCTTCCAATGAAGTTATGGTAATAGAGTTTGGTTACACGCCTGTAATTGGCTATTCATTGGGATAACCTGACATCAAGTCTTGTCATGTCTAAACCGTGTCCAGCATTTAAAAGAGAAAAAAAGTGAAATACCAACTTTATGTCAGCGTTTAAAGAGCTTTTAAATATTTTAAAAGGCTACACCTGATATAACATTCATTTTAAGCACAAATTGGTCCATTTAAATAATACAAAACTAAACAATATAGAAAAAAATAAACATATTACAATGTGTTTTAAATAAATTGATAAAAGTAGGTCTATAGCCCATAACATTTTATTTCAGTAGGTAAGAAGATATACAGGCTAAATGTTAAGTTTGAGGTTTTAAGAAGTTACAATGACATGACAGTATTGTCGTTAATCATAATACATTCCTTAACATATTAATTTGTAGTAGGTATTGTAGTTCATTTATATACAAAATATATAGCATATCTTGGTTGCCAACTTGGTTGGAATGTTGTTTTACCATTAAACAACAAAAGTTAAAAGTCAGAATCTTACATCTTTTGCTGTGAAATTAATCAAAGATAGGCGTATACCCTGGTGATGAAGATGATGATTCTCTGCAGAATTTCCCATATTTTCAAAATAAAAAAACTTTGCCATCTAGTAGCCCCCATGGTCATTACGTCTGTAGTAGGGCTGTCCTCGACTAAAGAAATTCTTAGTCGACTAACACTTACACAATTTTGTCGACTAATCGATTAGTTGTTTTAATTGACAGAGCTGTGCGCTTTGAGAGGTGGTTAAGACTAGAAAAGCACAATATAAATGTAGTTAATTAACCATCTGTAAAACTGAGTTTCTCCACAATTAATCTTGCAAAAGCACCACCTTATATCTTGTGTTTACCATAAATGTGCTCATAAGTTTCTTGGAAATGAGTAATTAAGCATGAATAAGCATAAAAAATGACTAATCAACTAAAGAAATCTTAGTCGACTAAGACCAAAACTAAGAGGTGGCAGCCCTAGTCTGTAGCCTAGTGGGCCATTAAGCCTTGCAGACGACCACCCGAGCAGGAGAGGAGTCCCCCTGCCACAGATCAAGCCACCGGGCCTTGAACCTGACCCATCAGGACCATCTAGGGCGATCTTGTCACATTGCATCCCCGCTGGCGCATTGTTGCCGCGGGAGTTTCTCAATGGTTTGAGAGAGATAGATAGTGTGGCCGTCCATCCAATAAACCGCCTCTCTCCCCTCTCCGATCCCTGCGGTGCTCCCGGTTTTGACACAGGAGACAAAACCCGCGGAGAGGTCTATGAATGGTAAAGCACCGAGGAGGCCGAGGCAGAGCAAAAAGGAGGCGGTGTGCCTTTGTAGTCGGGGAGGAATGCGGAAATGTCCCCGCTCCGTGTCAAACCTCTCTGAAGGGGGTCAGGCCACATTCAGCCGGCGTGGGAAAGCCAGGCAAAGACGGAGCTCACACAGGCGAGCGGGGCTGCAGTTGCATAGGCCTATCCGGGGATATATGAAAGGAAAAAAAAGAAGAAAGAAAGGAGAAAATCCAAAGAAGAGCGTGGTTTTGGAGGGCTGTATCACGCTTTTGCCTTTGTCCTACCCCCCCCCTTCCCACACCCCCCACACACAGAAAGTTGCAGTGAGAGTGTGTGTGCGTTTTCGTACAGCCCTCCACCACCACCTCCTCCTCCTCCCTTGTTTGAGTGTCTCTGCCTGGGCTAGTGTAGTCTGAGGGATGGGGGATTAGAGCCTGCACCGTCCAACTACCTGTGTGGCCCCCGCATGGAGGACAGTGGACAGGGATGCGTTTGATGCAGGACATTTGATCCGAGACACCAATGCCTCCTCAGCATTTTATCGGACATGCCGACGTTACGACATTTTATTGACAACATAAACCAAGGTAAACATGGAAAGTGGGGATATTTGTGCAGAATTGTATGCCAAACATGTAGGCCTATTTATGAGGCTTGAAATGTTGCTTTACAATCCAATAACATTTAAAAAAAATTTGAAAAGAGCAATTGTCTGACTTGCTAGAATTTAAATTAACTTATTTGAGTCCACGCACAATTAAATTAGAAAAAAATTCGAGGAAGCTATATAAGCTGATGGAGACTTGTTTCAAACTCTAATACTGCATTGTTTTACACATTTACAACGATTTCGGGTTTGAAAGGCGAGTTTTACAGTGTTTTAACTGTACTGTTGCTGTAGGAAGTTCAGACAATGCAATCAGTATGTTAGACAGCCACGTGCTCGCCAATCGCCTCAAACAGAAACTGATAAAAACAGTACAGGAGAAGCAGTTAGCTGGTTATGTTGCTAACTTAACACAGCTTTGTGTGTAAGGTGTGTGCTCTCTTTTTGCGTGTTGTCTTTAAATGTTTAATTTCCTTTAACAGAGTATAAGACAGCCCACATGGACATAACTCATCAACATTGCATGTGGGATACATTTCTGAATGCGCGAGACTGTTTATGTGGTGCAAACCTAGCTTAAAAAGAGGCTAAATGTGGCTTTGCTATTTTAATTTTTTTTAATTTTACTTTACTTTGTGTTAGTGGTAGGAGGACATGAGTTGTTATGCGTAATAGGAGGAGGAGTGGAAGTTGGGACGCATCGGGGCTCTTGTGTTGATAATAAAACACGATGACAGTCCTGTTATTGCCTACCTGGAGCACAGTTTGACCAAATCTGACAAAGATGGTGTCTTCCTCCATCTGTGTCTCCCTGTCATCTAGGCATTGCATGTGCCAACTTTTTTCAGTGAATATGCCTTTGTGAGAAACTCTCTGGCTCGTCACCCTCGCCGGGATTCCCCGCAATATTTCCAACAAGAGACGAGAAAAAAACCCTTCAAAAATGGACAAAGAAAGTGCTGGTACTCAATATGAACCTGTGGCCGAGATTGGAGAAGGCGCCTATGGGAAAGTGTACAAGGCGAGAGATTTGAAGAACGGGGGACGCTTTGTAGCCCTAAAAAGAGTCCGTGTCCAGACGGAGGAAGAGGGGATGCCTCTCTCCACTATCCGAGAGGTGGCGGTACTGAGGCAGCTTGAAGCCTTTGAGCACCCCAATGTTGTCAGGTAAGTGAGGGGGAGGTGTTTGTGTTGTGTGTGTGTGTGTGTGTGTGTGTGTGTGTGTGTGTGTGTGTGTGTGTGTGTGAGAAAGGGACAGAGTGTGACATACATTTTGTATGGCATACAAGACAGAGACACACACTAGGCCTACTTCCTTTTTGATGGTCTCTGGTGGCAACCATGCTGCCTCATATGAACTTTAGGTAAGGCCCACACTCATACTTGTCCACTTTAAGTCCTCTTCTTTTTCTGCTGAAATGAAAATGTGGGTTGCAAAACAACTAGCCACTTGCTGCCATTGTTAGCAGGCAGTAGGTGCACACAAAACTTTATCCATTTTCATTGTTGACTGTATTGTTAGTTTTGTTTGTATTTTCTTAAACCACACCTCTTATTTGTCATTATTCCTCAGCTCCAATCACATTGCTCCACCTCATGCATGTTCCTCTAAAAAGTGTAACTTTAAATAAGTCAGCTTTGACTAAACTATACAACATCCTTACAAACCGGTGGCTTTCCATCCCCTTGCCCTCAAAAAGGGCACTGGGTTGCAGTATCAAGTGGAACGATATATGCACCTTTTCAAATCCGTACTTTTAGTGCATAAATGCTTGAAAAAAGTTATCATCTCATCAACGAGACTACCTGTTTACAAAAAGAGTGAACTATAATCAAAATTTGATAATGTAAAGTAGTGTTATAGGTAGTCAGTGCTCAAGAGCACTTTGGCAGGACAGATGAATATTGAACGCACATCAGCTTGACCTATATCAAACCTGTGATGTTTCCATTCACAGCTGGCCTTTCTAACGATTAGGCCTTCACTTTTCTGCAGGATCTTTGTAACTTACATTAGTTTTAATTTGAATGTATTACCAGATAAATATTAATCTAAGTATCTGTTATTAAATATTCTAAACTCAAGATTCACTTAGTTAATAAGTGAACTAGGGCTGCAAATAACGATTCTTTTCATAATAACCTGTCCATTATTTTCTGAATTGTTTGGTCCGTAAAATGTTTTTATGTTTTTAGCGAAAAACTCCTCACAATTTCCTGAAGTCCACATTAACATCATTGACTGACAATAAAACCCCCATAGATATTTAGTTTACTATCAGATAAATATTATGGAAACGTAAATATGCACATTTGAAGAGCTGCAAGCAGTACATTTATATTGTATTGCTGACAACTGTTTATGGACTAGGCTAATCGATTAATTGACAAATAATTTCAGCTCTAAAGTAAGCGCTGATTTTAGAATAATTTATCGCAAATGAGTTCCCAAGATCAGCAATGAATCTTCAAATATTTTAATTAGCTGTGCTCGCCAAATATAGCCTAACCCCCTATTTTATATATATATATATATATATATATATATATATATATAGGGGTTTGTTAGTTTGTGCCCATCAATACTGATCTATGCTGTCAAAGTGCCCTTGAGAAAGACACGGTTACTTACAGCCCAGTTTTGTAGTTGTCCTTCCTAGCACTGCACACAGAGGCCATTTTCTTTCAGTTTTGTAATGAATTGTTCAGAGGTCAGCAGTCAAATACTTACGTCATATGTTGGCACTAGCCAAGGTCTGACCTTGGTCCTTATTTTATTATGGAATATTGAATGCTCTGGGATTGAAGGGGAAGCACTAAATGGACATTTCAGAAGCATGGCTAGTGCCCTTGTGCCTCTAACAATAATTCCCCAGCGTATAAATGAATAATAGAGGATAATGGTTATAGTTTTCTCTTAATGGGATCACAATGGGCATTTTTCTCACTGCAAGACAACCACGTCATCAGGCATAAGGTTTTCTTAGGTTAGTTTATTTAGGGGTTGAACACACTTGGTGCCCTACTGTGGCTCTTTGGACTATCAGAGGAGCTTCACTATCCTCCAGTTTAGCCAACCAGCATAGCAAAGCAGCTCAGACCAGGAACTGTGCATTGTGGACCTTCTGTGTGACTTCAGGCAACCCCTGGATGTTTGTAATGAGGCCCATTATTCATTCCATATGTTCAGTGTCTGCTGAGAGCCCCCATTGTAGCCCTACAATCGAGCTGTGAGGGGCGTTTAACCCCAACGCTTCAAGAGGAGGGCGCCGTCTACTCTGTGACATCATGCACAGTACTAATACCTTGAATGAATTGCCTCTCACTCACTGCAAAGACTCCAGCATTTCCAATTCCGTTGATTACAAGGGTGTTGGCATCGTTGGATAGGAATTAAATTGCTTCCGAAAAGATCATTTCTTTCCATGCTTCAATTTTTAAACAGTTTATGTGGATTAGCTAGTTTGAATTATAGCAGCACATGAAATATGTCAACATATTGATGTGACATTGAGTAGGATCACTATTAGTCTTGCTTTGCCAGACCCTCCTCCAAAGCGCGCTGAAGGAGGGTCTGGCTACTCCACATAACATTCAGGGATGGGAGGAAAACATGCTCTGGTTTAATGGCATTTCTTTAACTTAATTAGAATCTTCATGGGCAGCGCTAAACTCTGCACGGAGCTGCTGCAAAATAGTTGTTCGAGGTAAAACTCAGATTGGACAGATAGTCTAGCTAGCTGTCTGGGTTTACCCTGCAGAGATCTGAGGAGTAGTTAACCATAGTCCTTTAAATTTGCAACACAAAGAAAGCAGAAACAAACGGAAAAGACATGCATCTGGCGGAATTTCCAGCAGCACCGGAGCAATCCCAGAAGTGGAACGTCAAGGATATAGACTAGATCACTATCAATTGATATTTGCGGCAAAAATCATAGATGTGGTCTCTTAAGTGGCAATATTTACTCTAATCCCATCAATCTTTTTAATTTTGAAATTGGAAGTTAAAGCTGGTTACCCAGTGGTACCCCTTAATCAGTCATGGCATGACTTGAAAGTTGGTAGGGGACGTATTGGGTTACCACCATTATAAGGTTTGTGTAGGGTTTATCACTTATCGTTTAATTAGGTCAATATATTGTAGATTAAGTCTAAGTAATTGGGAGACCTAAACCTTTTACATTTTGTAACCTACAAATATAATTACAGATCATATTTACCACTTTCTTGGCTCATTCACATTCACTTATCATACTATTATACTTATTACTTATTATAATGGGGTACTTCAAAGGTAATTAGATTACAGTAATCCATTACTTTGTAACCAAACACAACGTGTCTGATGGAGATCCATCACGGCTCCCTTCGTCTCATGTGTTGTTGTGATGAAAGATGCTGCCTCTTCAACAGCTACAGACGGATCAATTCAACTTCCCATAGAGCATCAGGAGTTGTCATAGTGCCGATTGAGGAATGCTTCTTGTGGTCCCCAGATAGCTTTTTTTCAGCTTTTCACCAAAGCCTGCCTTGGCAGGTCTACCAACATAATCTGGATTCTTGGCCTTAGTTTGTTGCCTAGTGAAACCCAGCCTTAAAAGCTGGTGTTTGGGGCCTGATGGTCCTGAATCTTCAAAAGCTTTGCATAGAAGTAGATTTTCAGTGTCCTGAAGCACAATTCTGCTCTCTGACCATGTTCATTTTCTCTTCCAAGTTTATGTAAGATAAAAAATACCAAGCAGCCGAGAGTCCAGACTCAGGTTCTTGGCCTAAGATTAATGTCCTAGAATGGAAAATGCTTTTCTGACCAACCACAAAGAAATGTTCAACTCTCAGCTGTTGAGGTTTTATTGGAAGATCACCCTTTTCTATAAAAAGAAAACAGCAAGATAGCCTGTCCCTTGTGTCTTGTTATTTTTGCTGTATCATGAGACTCTCATGCATAGAAATATTGACTTGTCATAGCAGGAAACACACAGGCGTAACAATAACATGCTCCATTACATTAAGGTGTTCCAGTAAGTCATAAGTCATTATTAATGTCATTAGTTACACCTGTGTTTGACATGTCTGTTGCTGTGTATGAAATCACTAGATATTTGCTTTTGAAGTGAACTATATTTACTTTCCCCAATTATTATTATTATTATTATTATTATTATTATTATTATTATTATTATTATTATATTTTTGTGTCCATGTGTAAAATGTATGCAATATACCTGTGTGCATTTTAAAGCTTTGCACATTGGAACAAAACGGCTGTGTCCACAAAGTATGCTACTGTACATGGTACTGAAAAGCCAATGCTAGATGTGTAGATTACTGTAATTCAACAGTCTTTGTTGCAGCATGCTGAGCAGAGTGGACCCAAGTGAATCAATTGTATTGATCTCCTCCACCTGTTCCTCTTGTTCTAGGCTGTTTGATGTGTGTACAGTCTCTCGGACTGACCGAGAAACCAAACTCACTCTGGTCTTTGAGCACGTGGATCAGGACTTGACCACTTACCTGGAGAAGGCCCCTGACCCCGGAGTACCACCTGAGACCATCAAGGTAAACCATTTGTTATCTTGAAGTACTCGGGAAGATTGCTATACATTGGAAAACTGGAAGTCTTTAATGCCATGAGAGACTTTTGTTTGCTTCATTATTGAAACGTCAGTGAGAAATACATAGTTAATATTCCTTACATTCAAACCATGTAAGAACTTAATTTGAATATATAGGAAGCCATTTGCTAATAGTCTGTGGTTTGAGCACTGCATGACCACAGCCATGTCTGTATGGTACTGAGTGAGTTTTCTTGGCCAGAGACACAGAGGACACAGTGCAATTCCCTCCAACATCAGAGGTACTGGAGCATTTTGAAGGGCAGCACATGTGGCAGACAGGCTCCAAATTAGAGGCTCACTGCCTTCTCTATTTTCACTCTGCCCTTTCTCTCTAAGTTTACATTGTATTGCAGATGGAGACAGAGAAAAAGTCTGTGAGAAACTAGACTTTAAAATCATTCCTTTGTGTTTTAAAAAACGAGTGAGAAAAGAGTACTTAATTTGATGCTAACAATTGTATTTCACAACAATTCCAGTGAACAGATTTAAACTCCCCAACACTATAAATTTTCTCCAAATCATGAAATAAATCCACTGGGTGTCCATTTACGCTTTGCCAAAAGGTCGGAAATGGATGTGTCGCCAACTTCCTTTGTCTCTTTATAATTTAATCATTCCCACACTCAAACCTTTTTAAAAATCTCTTTATCACATTTCACCCCAAGGTCTGTAAACATATCGTGTACAATATAGGAGAGATAAAAATCACTATATTTGGAGAGAAGGGCCTCATAGTTTAAAGTGTCACATTTGAAACGGAGAAGTTCTGGAAGCTAGTGTAACCGTTGGTTTTCACCCCAGGGCCAGGTTTATGTGTGAAAGTTTTGTGTCGAACTGTAATGTTGGTGGGAGGCTGTGCAAGCGTAGACGAGGCAGGTAGATCACACCTAAGGCTTTCCCAGGGTTTTTGCTGAAGTTGATACAGTGTATGGTACTGTAGTTTCTATTAGTCGACAGAAAATGTATCTGCAACTAATTAATTTAATCGTTGAGTCATTTTCCAAGCATTCTCAAATTTCAGGATTTGCTGCTCGTCTTTGTTTTTGTCAGTAGTCGTGTTTCCAGTTACACATTTTTATGCACATTTTGAAGTATCGCATCAAAACAGCAAAATTCTTCCAACAAAACTTCCACAATTGCTCAAAAAAAATGTTTCCACTAGCTTGAGGTGGTTTTTCCCTTTTTATCCAAAATGAGTTGATATGCTAAATGGGGTATGAAAATGCCTTTGACGAATAAGTTCCGTCATACCGAACATTTAACTCACGTGAGTGATCAGCTGTTTACGCTGTCGCCATCTTCTTGGATATTCCCATAATGTGTCTTTGCTCCAGACAGCATTATACATGGCTAATATTCGTGAACATGAAAAGAACAACAAGGTGACTGTTATGGTGCGTTCTTTTTGTATTGTAATCGCGACTAGTAGCTTGAGTGTGACGTCACATCCATGTCGAAAAACGAATAACCGCGCGTTTGTTGCGTTCTTTTTGTCACACAATACTACGAGTCGGAGAAAAGCTGGATTTTTGTAACATTTAGGATTCTATTCACCCAGTTATTGACATATTACACAAATATATTTCACAGTTTGATACATGAAATGATACAACAAAGACAAAAGTGCTTAAAATGGTAGAAAACCACAATGTTTACTACGTGTGATGCACGACGTAGCCATCTTTGAAAGTGAACTTGGGGTCCTCTGAGTTCAGACGACTTGACGAGTCGTATATACGAACTCGGTGGCGTTCTTTTTGCCACTTCCGGTTCATAACTCCGGAAAACGACTCGTAAATAGACTTCGGTGGACAAAAAGAACACACCATTAGGCGGTTACTGGTCACCGTGAGACAGTCGTGACAGCGGCCGTTGCGGTTAAATTTTGCTGACAAAAGAAGACTGTCATGTGCTGACAAAAGATAATTTTAGACACAAAAACGATTAGTTAAGATCAGGAAAAAGTTTGTGGTTTAGGTTTAAACACCGGTCCCCTTAAGTAATAAAAAAAAAAAAAAAAAAAAAAAGTCTTAATAAATCGTGATTTGGATTTTATATCATGTCGTCTTCTCCTCTAAGGCATTCATAGTGTTGCACTTGCTTGTACACACAAAAAGTGAAGGAAGTAGTTGTGCGAAAAAGGAAAAAAAGAGAACTTGAGATAGTTGAGAAGCTCAAATCCAGCTTACTTTCTCAACTCCGCTCACCTGAACACACGCTCACCTGGACACGCGCTCACCTGGACATGTGAAGTGGACATGTTTGATGGATTGTCAGTTTTGGAGAACCCCCCTCCACCCACCATTCTGACGTTGGCAAAGTTTGGGGGAGGAAGTTTTACGTTTAGGTTTACGATGCTGTCAAGCAATCCAACAAGCACTTTGTTTGAAGCATAATGACCCCTTAAGGCACCCCTCCTTCTTTTGCTTTCTCCTAACATCCATACAGCTGGAGCCTTGAGGGGACAAAAGGACAAAGATGGAGTGACAAGATGACACATGGACCATCCCCTGTTATTTCTAGGACAGTGGACACTGCACAGAACCCCCCCCCCCCCCCCCTACCCAATTGCCCCCCTTCCCAGCAACTTAATTTGCCCCAGGCTATACGAGATGATACCAGATAGTGAATCCCAAATTTAGCACACCTGCGCCCATCTTATTAAATGCTTACCTACTTCACCCTTGAATGCCCTAAACCAAAGAAAAACATTTACTGTACCTTCAGTCAAAGACCCTAAACCAAAAAGAACGGGCATATTTGTCCTCAAAACCAATCTACCCCCAGCACCAGACACCCCACCCTGCCCCAGCCAGTCCATTTTAGCCCTCCACCCTCCACCACCCACTCTGCCTAACTCAGACTCAAGACCCACCACATGGCCATTGATGAAAGAGCAATCAAATGAGCTGGAAGGACATCAAGGAGCCGGGCTGCCCCAGCCTCAGTGCTCCTCAGCCAGGCCAGCGCTTGGGTCTCACCCACCCCCCTCCACCGCCACCATCCAAGCTTCTACAACTCCATTCTCTGGGCCCATAAAGGGGAGGTTAATGAAGCATGGGTAGAGAATTACACTAACGCTAACCGGCAGATGTCCCATATTGTGCGTAGCTACAATAAACAATATGGCTGCCTCTGGTACATTTGCATTAGAAAAGGAGGCGCACACAGAAAGCCATGTTTTGACTGCATCTTGCAGAGCGCTGACTACTTTTTTCCTGGTCTTCTGGTCTGCTTTTTCAGGGTCAGATCTGTTGCCTTTTTGTGTGATTTTTGTTTCCTCTTGGCCAATTGTTTGTGGGGTTTTTGAAGGTTTTGAAGTGCTGCCAATTGAAGACAGTTGTATGTTGAGCAACTCTTGTGAGTCTTATTGCTGCTGAAATCAACTTTGTGTGAAGCTAAGTGACGGCTCACCGTTGCTCTCTGTGCCACATGTGGTCTTAAACTTGTGGGCAGTATTATTTTGGCTGTTTTTAATTTCTAAACTTACATTTGCCTTTTTGCTATGCAGCAAGTTATGCTGTTAAACATAGTTGGACTATCTTTACTTACTCAGTTGTGAGGGCAATTGAT
The DNA here is from genome assembly GCF_004354835.1 of Perca flavescens. NCBI lineage: Eukaryota > Metazoa > Chordata > Actinopteri > Perciformes > Percidae > Perca > Perca flavescens. The sequence continues at coordinate 20,545,533 of NC_041344.1, read as the reverse complement.
ACAGCAGAGAAGATGGCACTCAGGCCAAGGGGGCCAAGACTGTTTGTGTGTTTGTCCAAGAGTCACACTTCTGAGATAATTAGTGTTTACTAGGAAATGCTGCTCAAAGGAAGCATGGTGAAATGGCTATTTAAAGCGGAGAGGAACTGATGGGGGGGCGATGCTATTGTGTCAGACACACACACACACACACACACACACACACACACACACACACACACACACACACACACACAATTACCAACTGCCTGCCTCTCTCCTATGTCTGTCTGCTGCCCTCCTTGCTGGGTCATGGCTGGATGAAGATGTAGAAAGGAAGGTCTGTTTATGCATCCTGCCTGCCCTTGGTCAGAGGGCACACACACACATGTGCACACACACTGATGCACCCTTACGCAGTCTGAGGTGTGCACACACACACACACACAAATGGAAATGTAGATACACACATTATGTTAACACAGACCCAGAAGGACACCCAATTTGTACACACACACACACACACACACACACACACACACACATATCATTCCCGATCTCCACAGTATTGTGTGGGGCGTCCTGTCTCCTCCTCTATGGCCAGCACAGCAGCCAGCCCCGCGCCGTTTGCTAATGTTTTCTGCTTGAGTGTACAGACCCCTTTGACTCACTCACCAGCTGGTCGGCCAGTGAATAGAGCTGCGGGCTCAGGTCCATGTCACTTGTGAGGTCTTGGCGTGTGTGTGTGTGTGTGTGTGTGTGTGTGTGTGTGTGTGTGTGCGCGCGTGCGTGCTATGAGATGCAATGCACCATGGCATTTTATAAATGTCTCTTCGCTTACTATCTCTACATTGTCTCCTTCATCATTTTCATTTTCATTTTCAACAGGCATAATGATTGTGAAGACTTGTCTTATTAGGTCTTAAGCTGAAATTGCTCTCCCTCGACTTCATGGTATTAACAACAATCCAAACCATAGCTCTGCCAAAACAACCTGGCCGCAATTCCTTGTAATAACTTATTTGTTTACATATAAGGAACCTGTTTGAGAGTAATTTGGATTGAAAAGAACAAGTCTAAACTGGTTTCTACATAGTTCATCCGTGTTACTTTTGCTAGCATGGATGCAGTGCCATTTCTGAGGTCAGCTCTTGGGCATAAAAAGAGAACGAGCGCCAATTAACTCAAGCAGGACAGCTGCTGAGAAACAGAGATCCATGCTTGTACAAAACGGGCCTCTTTGTGCCTCTGTCGTGTGTGTGTGTGTGTGTGTCAGTTATCAAACATCTGCCACAGTCGACAAGAAAAGGCACAGGCCTCCTCTAGTTAACTCCCTCTGTGCCACCATGTCTCAGTGTTTGTACTTAAATTCTCATTGCAGGGTCCTGTCATTTAGGCCTTTTGTTGCCTGGTTTGACAGAGGAATGAATGAAAATGTTGATGTGGGGTCATGAAGCCACCTGTCTTTGACATTTTGCAAGGACAATGAAGGCTGAACTATTTTGGAAATCAAATTCATCAGTTAAGATTCAATAATTTAGACCCGCACATGAAAAATTTAATCAAACAATTCAATTATCTCTTTTAACATTTTTATCATGATTTTAAACCTTGTCATGACTCCAATATCTTAGAGCTTTTCAACTTCGCTGTATCAATTGGGTGTCCTTGTCATGTTTACTAAAAGTCATCCCCCCTCTGTCTCTCTTTGTTCTTTCTGTTTTGTTGCCTTACAGGATATGATGTACCAGCTGCTCCAGGGGCTGGACTTCCTGCACTCGCACCGCGTGGTTCACCGTGACCTGAAGCCACAGAATATCCTGGTCACCAGCGGAGGACAGATCAAACTGGCCGACTTTGGTCTAGCCCGAATCTACAGCTTCCAGATGGCCCTCACCTCTGTGGTGAGTTATGTTGTTCAATTTCTGAACTCAGTCCGGCCCATACAATAGTTCCCTGCAACAGAGTGAATCAAAACAAACAGTCCCAAACTCTCATCTCAACTAGCAATGATATTGATTTTACGTTAAATTATAACGTTACCGTGTGTCGGGACCGCTCCATGGACTAGGTGGTAACGTTAGTTGAGATGCTGAAGCATTGATCTCGTGGTAAGCTAGTTCGGTTTTACACACTGTACAGAGTTTTTCGTTCTTAAATGATCCCAAACTTTGGACACTTTCTGTTTCTTCCTCACCCCTTGCTACTTTCTCTCTATTCTACCATTTTGCAATCCCAGGCCGTAAGCCTGATGTGTGATAGTAATAATCATCCCCACAATGGGCTGTGTATGTATATATAGTTACATGGATCATACAAAGTTTTGATGCAAAGAAATCTAAATCGATTATTTTTAGTAATCAAATTACTACTAAATTATTAAGTTACTCAAGGAATTGTTTCAGCCCTACTATTGGTGCTTTTCCATTACATGGTACCTACTCGCCTCGCCTCAACTCTACTCACCTCGACTCGCTGTGCGTCCGTTTTCCATTGCAGATTTTAGTATCGCCTCAGCGTGGCTGGTCGTCATAGCAACTGCCGTGGGCGTGGCTTAGTAGCTTGCTTTTCCCATTGACATATCCCCGCATATCCCCGACGCATTTCCTGGTTCTCCGTCTCCGTTAACAACATGATATCAAAGTTAACGTTTACTGCTCCAGATTTCACACCGTGGTCACATATATATGACTCTAGAGTCGCTACTCGCTTTGTTTCTCTCACATATATATGACTCTAGAGTCGCTACTCGCTGCGGAGATAATCGCCGTCACTCTCTCACTTCTCCCTCGCTCACTAGCTCCCCACACACACACATATGGCGACTCGACACACACACATCACACATGCACACACCAGCGCACCAGTATAACCATCAGGCCACTTGTATGCTACGGAGAAAGCTCTGCGTGGAGCCTCCGTCAGCAAAAAAAACACCGCTGGCTAAACTATTTAAAAATGCCGTCTCTCAATGCAGTGATCAGTGACGCTTCTTTCCGACCAATCAGCAGCCTGCAGGGTTTCACGTCACCTTCTCGCCTCAGCTCGCTTGGAACCTCGACTGAGGAGGTACTAAAAAAAGTACCTGTTAGCAGGTACCAGGTACTTTTTTTCGTAATGGAAAACCAAAAAAGGCGAGTAGAGTCGAGGCGAGTAGGTACCATGTAATGG